>NW_024070197.1:59587266-60137795 GCF_014754425.2 Oryx dammah
CCGCACTACATATATATACGTGTATATATATCCGCCTCCCCCCCCGCCCTGCCCAACCTGCAAATCCCCAAATGTGCACACTCTGGTCCTAACTCTGAGAGTGCTTTACCCAGGCACACATTCTCATGTGTGATCAGCACTGAGAAAAATTGCTCTGCTGCTGCTATGCTGCTGCTAAGTCGCTTCAGTCGTGTCCGACTGTGTGACCCCATAGATGGCAGCCCACCAGGCTCCTCCATCCATGCGATTTTCCAGGCAAGAACACTGGAGTGGGGTGCCATTGCCTTCTCCAGAAAAATTGCTCTAAGTAGCCTCAAATCAGCTGTTCCCACAAAGAAGACTTTTTAAGAAGAGATGGGTCCTTTCTGTGATGGGTTCTCATGTAGGGCTTTACGATGGTTGGAGGGGCCCCCAAGAAACTAATAGATCTCTAGAAACCCCCATTCTAATTCCTCAGATGATAGGGATCAGGAGAAAAGGAATTATTTGTGGCTAAGTCATTGTAATAGATAACATTTATGGGGTGCATACTATGTATCAGGCATGGTGTTAAATGTCTGTAGGTGTGATACTTAATTTTTAGAGCAACCATAACAAGGCTGAGAACAATACAGAGGCACATCAAGGTTTATAAAGCCAAAAGGTGAAGGCAAGTGATGTCTCCAGAGGCTACTGCCCTTTGCTTTCCTTTCATCATGCAGTGTTTCCAGTTACAGGGAGGGGACTTCTCAACTCACATGTCACACTGAGCACTTACTTATGCCCTGAGCAGACACTTAGTACTGGATGTCTACAGTTCACAGGGGGCTCTGTTTCTCACGGGGATACAGAATCGTGAAAGCTGATCACAACACAGTGGGATGAGTGGTTCGACAGAAGTGTAGCCGGAGAGCTCACCTGGCCACCAGGAGACGGACTCACAGACAAGATAACCGTGGAGTCAAAACAAGGACCCTCAACAAGGTTTTCTCAAAGAACTCTTAGCTTTGGTGACACCTCTGTGAAAGTGACGGCTCCCCTTGTGGCTCAGCCGGTAAAGAATCTGCCTGCAATGCAGGAGACCCTAGTTCGATTCCTGGGTTGGGAAGATCCTCTGGAGAAGGGATAGGCTACCCACTGCAGTGTTCTTGCCTGGAGAATTCCATGGTCTGTATAGAGTCGGACACGGGATCACAAAGAGTCAGACATGAATGAGCAACTTCCACAAGAAAGTGAAAGTTGCTCAGTCGTGTCTGACTCTTTGTGACCCCATGAACTGTACAGTCCATGGAATTCTCCAGGCCAGAATACTGGAGGGGGTAGCCTTTCTCTTCTCCAGGGGATCTTCCCAACCCAGGGATTGAACCCAGTCTCCCACACTGCTGGTGGATTCTTTACCATCTGAGCCACAAAGGAAGCCCAAGAATACTGGAGTGGGTTGCCATTTCCTTCTCCAGGGGATCTTCCCAACCCGGGAATCAAACCGGGGTCTCCTGCATTGCAGGCGGATTCTTTACCATCTGAGCTACCGGGGAAGTTCCATAGTCAGAGCTAAACTTAAACCTTTGGCTATTGCTTTCTGGCTTCTCCACAAGGGGGTTGCTGCACCTCCCTGAACCTTGGTTCTCTCATCTCAAACACACGATAGTCGCAGCCTCGCGCTGTTGGGGTTGGTGTGGATCGCGCGTGACAGGACCTTGTGAAGCAGGGTGCCTCACACGCCACAGTGTTCAGTGAGTGTGAGCTGCAGTTGTTGTCATCAGCACACAGAGAAGGTGTCATGGGTCAGGCTCCCTGGGAAGCAGACTCTGAGACCCAGCTTTGCATGCAGGAGGGTCGATAGGAGGTACCCCAGGGAACAGCACCTACCAGCGGTGAGGGAAGCTGGACTGAGTGGATGGAGAGGTTGAAACACTGACGTGGTAGTAAAAAAGGACACAATTTATCTGCGGAAAGTTCTAGAGCTAGGATGGGACCTCAAGTCACGATGAATCCAGGCAAGGGGCCTGGACCTTTTTACCTCATGTCAACTGCTCACTGGATGAGAGCTGTCCCCGGGAGGAGCTCTGATCTCAGGCAAGGGCACTTCCTTCTGCTGAGGACAACTCCTCGGCAGGGACAAAGCTGTGAGCCCCCAGCTGCCAGCACTCGCTGTAGCTGGGGGAAGGAGCTTTTCAGTGCTAAAAGGGGGTCATGGGTGGTGTACCCCAGCATCCACTGTGAGAGGGGTGTTGTGGTCTTCCTTTGCAGGTTTTATTCCTCTGCTGGCCCAGAGCAGTGGTCACTGATGGTGAGTATTTACAGAGGTGTCCTCTGCGTGGTGGTTTCTGAGAAGGAAAGGTCTAGGGTTCTTCTGACCAGTGCTGGGAAGGAAGAAGAGGATGATATCTTTAAACTGGGATCTGAAGGATGAGAGACAAAGAGGCAAGGGAAAGGGAGGACTTGAAGAGATCAGAGTGTCAAGGACACAACAAACTGAGAAAAAAAGAGAAAAGGAAAGGCGGACAAGTTATCAAAACACACGCAGGAGTTGATCTTAAATGTTCTCACTATAGAAAAGAAACGGTGACTTTCTGATAGCATGGAGGCGGCTAATGGGACGGTGGTAATCATTTGGCAATTTACAACTATATCAAATCAACACTTTAAACTTACACAATGTTATACATCAGTCATATCTTAGTGATGCTGGGGGAAAGGGAAAAAAAAGTCTTTTACAGCGTTTAATAGATAATTTTCAGCTATGAAAAATATACATGCAGGGTTAGTAAACTGCTTGGGGAAATCCATGGAAAAATAGTAGCTCGGGGCTTTCTCTGTGTCTACGGGAAGGCAGGGATCACAGGATACTGGTGGAGACCCAGATACCAGAGGGAACAGGGTCAGATGCCACGCGGGGAGTTTGGAATTCCCTCTGCTTGGTGAACTCACTGCCCAGCAGCCATCGCAGCCTGGCCCAGAGGCTCCCAATGTGTGGCTTTGCGCTGAGTCACAGCAGCCCGGAAGCTGTGCCCTTGCTTTTATTTTATTTTTTAACATTTTTAATTTTTACTTATTTGGTGGTTACCTCAAACTGCTTTGTCCTTCCTTCACCTCTCGTCTGGCTGCTCTGATGTTCATCAAAGCACTGAATTCTGAACCCAAGGAAGTGGGGCCAAAGAAACACAGGTTTGAGTCATTCCCTCATTTCCCCAGAACTGAAGATTTTGGTTTTGTTTCTTAATCACAGCTGATAGCTTAAAAACATCTAGGACTATAATCATTGATCTCAGAAAATCTTGCTCCCAATTCTTCTTCTTTTTCACCCCTATGTTTTTGGCTTTGTTTAAGCAAAATGGCTGTCTGAGGAGGCCTTACAAATATCTGTGAAAAGCAAAGGAGAAAAGGAAAGATATACCCATTTGAATGCAGTGTTCCAAAGAATAGCAGAGAGATAAGAAAAGCCTTCCTCAGTGATCAGTGCAAAGAAATAGAGGAAAGCAACAGAATGAGAAAGACCAGAGATCTCTTCAAGAAAATTAGAGATACCAAGGGAACATTTCATGCAAAGATGGGCTCTATAAAAGACAGAAATGGTATGGACCTAACAGAAGCAGAAGATATTAAGAAGAGGTGGCAAGAATACAGAAGAAATGTACAAAAAAGATCTTCACGATCCAGATAATCACAATGGCGTGATCACTCACCTAGAGCCAGACATCCTGGAATGTGAAGTCAAGTGGGCCTTAGGAAGCATCAATACAAACAAAGCTAGTGGAAGTGATGGAATTCCAGATGAGCTATTTCAAATCTTAAAAGATGATGCTGTGAAAGTGCTGCACTCAATATGCCAGCAAATTTGGAAAACTCAGCAGTGGCCACACGACTGGAAAAGGTCAGTTTTCATTCCAATCCCAAAGAAAGGCAATGCCAAAGAATGCTCAAACTACCGCACGATTGCACTCATCTCATAACGCTAGTAAAGTAATGCTCAAAATTCTCCAAGCCAGGCTTCAGCAATACATGAACCGTGAAATTCCAGATGTTCAAGCTGGATTTAGAAAAGGCAGAGGAACCAGAGATCAAATTGCCAATATCCGCTGGATCATCGTCAAAGCAAGAGAGTTCCAGAAAAACATCTATTTCTGCTTTATTGACTATGCCAAAGCCTTTGACTGTGTGGATCACAATAAACTGTGGAAAATTCTGAACGAGATGGGAATACCAGACCACCTGACCTGCCTCTTGAGAAATCTGTATGCAGGTCAGGAAACAACAGTTAGAACTGGACATGGAACAACAGACTGGTTCCAAATGGGAAAAGGAGTCTGTCAAGTCTGTATATTGTCACCCTGCTTATTTAACTTCTATGCAGAGTACATCATGAGAAACGTTGGGCTGGAAGAAGCACAAGCTGGAATCAAGATTGCCAGGAGAAATATCAATAACCTCAGATATGCAGATGACACCACCCTTATGGCAGAAAGTGAAGAAGAACTAAAGAGCCTCTTGATGAAAGTGAAAGAGGAGAGTGAAAAAGTTGGCTTAAAGCTCAACATTCAGAAAACTAAGAACACGGATCCAGTCCCATCACTTCATGGCAAATAGATGGGGAAACAGTGTCAGACTTTAATTTTCTGGGCTCCAAAATCACTGCACATGGTGATTGCAGCCATGAAATTAAAAGATGCTTACTCTTTGGAAGGAAAGTTATGACCAACCTAGACAGCATATTAAAAAGCAGAGACATTACGTTGCCAACAATGGTCCATCTAGTCAAGGCTATGGTTTTTCCAGTGGTCATGTATGGATGTGAGAGTTGGAGTATAAAGAAAGCTGAGCACAGAAGAATTGATGGTGTTGGAGAAGACTCTTGAGAGTCCCTTGGACTGCAAGGAGATCCAACCAGTCCATTCTAAAGGAGATCAGTCCTGGGTGTTCATTGGAAGGACTGATGTTGAAGCTGAAACTCCAATACTTTGACCATCCGATGCGAAGAGCTGACTCATTTGAAAGACCCTGATGCTGGGAAAGATTGAGGGCAGGAGGAGAAGGGGAGGACAGAGGATGATATGGTTGGATGGCATCACTGACTCAATGGACATGAGTTTGGGTGGACTCCGGGAGTTGGTGATGGACAGGGAGGCCTGGCGTGCTGCAGTTCATGGGTTCGCAAAGAGTTGGATGCCACTGAGCAACTGAACTGAAGCACCCATTTTATGATCTCAAGACCATGAAAAGAGATTGATACAAATCTGCTATGGAAGGAAAAACTCTTGTCTCAAGCAAGGAAAACTTTCACGCACATCTCAAATGGCACCTTTTACTGGAGAACAGACAGAATTGTCCTGGGTGGACCTCAGGAGAGAGAAACCACCTGGTCTCCATCTGAGGTTGGAAGGAGTGTGTTAGGACAGATGCAGATAACAATCTAGTGGTTACCGGTGGGGAGAGGGGCAATGGCAAGAAAGGGGTAGAGAATGAAGAGGAAAAACTACCATGTGCAAATACATGGGCTTCCCAGGTGGTGCTAGTGGGGAAGAACCCATCTCCCAATGAAGGAAACATAGGAGACATGAGTTCGATCCTTGGGTTAGGAAGGTTCCCTGGAGGAGGGCATGGCAACCCACTCCAATATTCTTGCCTGGAGAATCCCTGTGGACAGAGGAGCCTGTCAGGCTATGGTCCATAGGGTCGCAAAGAGTTGGGAACTACTGAAGTAAGTTGGCACACACAGCACATAAAAGAAATGAGCTACAAGTACATATTGTACAACACATGGAATACAGCCAATAGTTTACAGTAACTGTAAATGGAGGATACTTTTAAACCTGTGAATCACTACGCCATATACCCGAAACTTACATAATACTGTACATCAACTATACCTAAATAAAAAAGGAATGCAGAAATAAAAAATTATAGAAAAGAGGGAGGAACCTCCAAACAAATAGTTTTGCTTCTGCTAAGATCTTCATCAGTTAGCATGCAGATGACTCTTCAAATCCTTCAACCAAGAATAAACAACTAAAATATGACATTTGAATTGACTAAATATTTTCAAGTGATATGTAAGCAAAAGAGACAGAAGGGAAATTTTCAACTACAAAAATATTCAATTCTATCATATTTTCTAAACAGACTGTCATCTTTGATGCTAAAACATAGCATGGGATAGTGTTAAGAGTCCAAATTCTAAAATGAACTTCCTGGCTTAAAAATCTGACTCCTCTCCTTAAAAACGACAACGCAACAAAACCCACAGAACCGCAAAACTTATCAGTTACGACTCCACCATGTTTCTTCTGTCTGCATAGAAAATAAATATAAAGAAGATTTTTTTTTTAAAGTATGTTATGGATCCTCAGGCTACCTTCTTCCCATCCCTGGCCACAGCTCCTGACAGCGCTCTCCTCCATGTCTGGGTCCACGTAATCCTCCCTACCTTGTTTAACCATTATTTTTAGATGTGAGACCTGAAGTTTTCAGACATATCTGAGGTGTTTTGTGATCAACCACTTCTTAAGTGAACGATGCTGCTTTTGCCCAGCCCAGATGCCTGTATCTCTAACACAGGGACTGATGGTGCGCTGACACAGCTTGAGCTGTAGTTATACGGATCTGTTGTTCCTCAGAGACAGGAAACATGTCCCCATCACAGGTCCACATTAGTATTCGAAACACATGTCGGTTTAATATTTCAAACACAGAACAAAATGGCCAAGGAGATACACGGAGAATCTAAATATGAACAGCCATTCTCCGCAGAAACCGAAAAGCGCGGCATGAGTGTGTCCAGGAACAGTTCTCCCTGATGCCGAGACGGACCCCTTGGTTTCTGGACCTGGAGGAATTTATTTACTCTCAGCCTGTCCTGGGAACACACCAGGTGTTTATTCCCAAGGAAATTCCCAGAAAGGTTAAGATCTCTGCGGTCCAGGTTAGATGTTGATGGAGTCACTGACTTCAAACAGGTGCCTGGCCGTGACTGGTTGTGCAGAGCATTCAAATGAATTTAATTTAAATTCAACAGACTTTTCATGATTTGGGGCTTGGCTCGGGTCTAATGTGACTACAGTGACAATGCACGTCTGCTTCCCAAGAGTTCGGGGACCAACAAAATAAGTGCCTTCACAGTATGACAGTTCCCCTGCAGGCCGTGGGACGCGGGTCTCGGCTAGCACAGGCCGGGCAGTTATAACCCACCACGCAGCAGTCGTGCAGGTCCTACGGCAAAGCGCCACTCAGGCGTGGCTGCGCCCTCTGCTCCCGTTCTCCCGAGCTCTCCAGCGTCATCCCCCCTCTCCACGGAAGGGAGACGGTATCCCCGGACAGTGCAAACTGCTTCCTGCCTGACCTCTCACTAGAGCCCCAGAGGGGCTGGGAGGAGGGTTCCCCCAGAGAAACTCTCCATTTTTGCTACAACGTGACGGTTATCTCCTGTCACTGATCCTGATAAAAGCTTTGCTCCATAAAACAGTTATGTCAGTAGGAAAACAAGTAGGGTAAGACTAGAACAACACAGTCCAATAGAACATTCTGCAATGGCGAAAATATTGTGTGTGTGTTCTGTTCAATACGGCAGCCACTAGCCATGTGTGATTCCCGAATGCTTGAAATGTGGATAGTGAGGAACTGGATTTTTAATTTTAATCAGTATTTAAATTTAATTAACCTTTATTAGAGACACGCAAATCAAAACTATCATGCTGTCAGAGTGGCCACATTAAAAAGTAACAAGCACTGGAGAGGCGATTGAGAAAGGGCACCCTCTTATGCTATTGCTGGGAATGTAAATTGGTGCAGCCCCTATGGAAAATAGTCTGGAGTTTCCTTAAAAATCTACAAATAGAACTACCATACGATCCAGCAGTCCTACTCCTGGGCATTTAAATGGAAAAGATGAAAATTCTAATTTAAGAAGATGCATGTACCATAGTGTTCACTGAGATTCACAATAGCAAAGCTTTGGAAGCAATGTACCTGTCCACCAGCATATGAACGGAAAGAGGATGCGGTACACATATATAGTGGAATATCGCTCAGCCATAGAAAAGAAGGAAATAATGGCATTTGCAGCAACACAGTGGGCTGAGAGATTATCAACCAAGTGAAGTAAGTCAGACAGAGAAAGACCAATACCATATGAGATCACTTATATGTGGACTCTAAAATATGACACAAACTTATTAACAAAACAGAAGTAGACTCACAGACAGAAAACAAACTGCTGGGTACCAAAGGGGAAGGGGGTGAGGGAGGGACAGGTCGGGAGTTTGGAATTAGCAGATACAAACTACTGTTTACGAACTAGATAAGTGACACGATCCTACTCTAGAGCCAGTGAACTGTATTCAGTATTCTGTAATAAACCAAAACGGAAGGATTTCTCTGGTAGTTCAGTAGCTAAGAATCTGCCTGCCAATGCAGGGAACATGGATTCAGTCCCTGGTCCAGGAAGATTCCATGTGCTCCAGGGCAGCTCAGCCTGTGTGCCACAAATCCTGAGCCTGTGCTCTGGAGCCAGGGAACTGCAGCTACTGAGCCCACGTGCAGCAACTCCCAAAGCCCGTGTACCTAAAGCCCGTGCTCCACAGCAAGAGAAGCCTCTGCAGTGAGAGGCCTGAGCTCCACAAGCAGAGAGGAGCCCCCCTCGCTGCAACTAGAGAAAGTCTGAATGCAGCAACAAAGACCCAGTGCAGCCAAAAATAAAATCTAAAGCCATAATGGAAAAAATATGAAAAAGAACATAGATATATATATGCAAAACTGAACTGTGTTGCTGTATATCAGAAACTAATAACATTGTAAATCAACTAAACTTCAGTAAAAAAATTAATTAGCTTAAGAAAGAGACAGTAGTGACATCACTACCCTGCTGTCTTCCTGGTAACTATGCACAACTCGAAGGGGGAGTCTCCCTTAAAATCCATCTTTCGATGTTCACGGCTTAGCCCAGGGCACAGTCTAGCCTTGCCAACAAAGATTCCTCCACTGAAGGTGTTAAGTAGGAAAATACCGAGGCGTGATTCAAGCTCTTTCCTTCCTCCTGCTAAAGGGAGTTACTGGTTGGCAGCCTTGTCAGTAGTCAGGGTAAAACTGAGAAGATCAAAGACCTGCTTGATTGATGTGCTTTGGGAAGAGCAAATATTTATCCTGGAAGATAAAAGAAGAGATGTGAAAGGTGAGCAAAGATAGATGCAAAAGACAAGACAGAGTGAGGGCAGGGTTTGAGAGTCTGGGAGAGTTTGAAGAGCACGGGGAGAGAGTCTGGAGGGAGAGGAGGCGTTGGGGGAGGCGGAGGATGTCTAAATGGGAAGAGAAATTTTCTAGATGTTTCCTCTGCAGCACGAATAGTTCCAGCTTTGGCATTTTCTAAAGGACTCAATAGAATTTGACAGTGCATCTCAATTATATTGAAAAACTGGGTTTCTATTCAAGAGTGAATCATCCCAGCTAAATGTGGGCTACAAAAGGGAGAACAGAATAGCAACAGGAATGAAACTGTTAAAAGAGCAAAAGGAAGGCTGTCCTGTAAGCGCCATATGCTGAGGGCAGAGACGGGCTTCAAGCCGGCGAGAGGCAAATTGGCCTCTGCTATTTATTTCCTAGGAAGGAGCAGTCCCAGGCATGGACCAGCTCCTCTGTGATCAGAGAGAACGGTTCTCCAGGATCTGAAAGCAGATAAACCTGAACAGAATGTTTTGGGAAGGCGGGGCGCGGGGTGGGGTGGGGGGCACCTTTTTAGCTGTATTACACATCCCGGGTTCTGGCTGCAGAAACACTGAGTCACAGCTTATTACAAGGTCCCCAGTCGGAACAATTTTAGTCAGTTTAGCTGGAGGATAAAGAGAATCCAATTACGAAATCATTGAGACCAGTCGCAGGAACGGTGGATTTAATAGCTCCCCATTAGCTGATTGAACTAGGGATAGCATAGATAAATGAAAAGCAATTCTTTCTGATCTTAGGGATTTTTTTTTTTTTTTTAAGTCTGTTACTTGATGGATAGTCTAAGAAGGAGATGTGTCTGCATCGGGAGAGCGGGAGAGGGCTTTGCAGTTTGCAAGCTTCATCAGAGCTTACTGTAGAATTTAGACTGTTTGAGCCACTGGGGTTGTCCCACTATGTATCTATTTGCATGAAGAGCAGATAAGCCTGGGAAAGAAGAGAAACACTCATGCTAAGGGGAATGCGAGTTGGAGAATAGGAGCCAAATGAAGAAGCCTATGGTAATGCAAGCGGGAAGCTTGACTCTGAATGTGGGCTTCGGTACAACTCAGATTGCCCTTCAACTTCAAGGACTTGTGACGAGTGGGTATAAAGTAAGTGAAGAAAACCCTGGCTCAAATCCCAGGTCTTTGTCTCATGAGGTTCGTCATCTTTAGCAAGTTCTTTATTTCTCTGATCCTTTCCCTTCATCAGAAAATGTTTGGTATCACGCTAAGTGCACGTGTGCATGCTAAGTCACTTCAGTTGTGTCAGACTCTTTGCGACCCCATGGAGGCTCCTCCATCCATGGGGTTCTCCAGGCAAGAATACTGGAGTGGGTTGCCGTGCCCTCCTCCAGGGGATCTTCCTGACCTGGGGATTGAACCGACATCTCTTGCGTCTCCTGCTTTGGCAGGCGGGTTCTTTACCACCAGCACCACCTGGGAAATTTCTATAAAACCCTTAACGTGGTGCCGTGAGAAATCACTCAGTAAAGGTCTTTGTGATAATAACGATGATAAATAATGAATGACGAGAGTGTCATTATTATTAGCTCCAAACAGCAGAAACATTGATAAGGAGGGTGGCACATGCTGCTTTAGAAGCTGTATTGGGGAGAAAGGGGGCCGCATTCTCAGCAGAAGGCCAGGCTCCACCTGGGATGGAGAAGAAACTGGAAACACACTGGGTGGCTTCAGTGTGCCGGGAGAAGCAGAGCAGAGCAATGGGAGATGGTTACAATCAAGGGGAACCAGAACTGTGTTCTGAGAGTCCAGGCCACAGCAGCTAAGATACCCTGGCAACAATGTGGGAGGCATTGAAGGTGGAGGTCCTGATAACTACTAAGGCAGGTCAGAATAGAGTCAAGGACATACCACTTGTTCTAAAAGGTTATTTTCCCCCCAATAGTTTGAAATATTTATTCATTTATTTTCCAGTTGTACTGAGCTGTATTTGACACACTGTATTAATTTAAGGTATACAGCATAATGATTTGACGTGTGCGTATCTTACACAAGGATTGTCACAACACTGTTTGCTTTAGGGAAACGTTTGAACAGCCAGGCTGGTGGAGCCTCGGGTCCCCAGGTGTGCAAAAGTCGCAGGGACACTTGAGTTAGTGCTCTTGGAGTAACCCTCGCCAGAAGCAACACACTGGGCTCTTGGAGAGAGCCCTGGCTGCAGCCCCCAGTGGAGCCAGTGACAGGAGGAAACCACAGAGCATCTTGAGAAGTTAGAGACCCACATCTCCCCGCCTCTGGGGAGTGGTTATGAGAGGGCTCAAGAAGGATCTTCTGGCTTCAAGAGAACAAACTGTGTCAAGGAGAAGTAAAACTCCCCCAAAACACAGCTCCTTTGGTATTCTTTCAAATCCCCATTCAAAGACCTGCATGCTGGAGGGAGGGAGACTCAGAGAAAGCTAAGATGACAGAGGAGAGCGCAGAGGAACACGGGCTCGGACGGGCCACTGTTTGTATTAGGAAAGTCACATTTACAAGTGACAAAGCCGCTGCTGCCGAAATGTACACCCAACACTGTGGGTAACACACTCACTCACTCCCCCAAACACCGATTGCCTGCCTACTGTTACAGAAGCACCAGGCATGGAGTTCATCAGTTAGAGAACAGAGAAAGCTTCTGGGATGTCCAAGATGATCAGAGATTCAAAAGACAATGGGCCTCAAGGTTGACAACATTATATATGTTATTTAATGTGATTCAATGACTCAGTGCTGAGGGGCATCAAGTCCCAAGAGAGGGCATGGAGCTGCCTTCCCCGGTGCCCACTCTGATTCTTCACTTTCTTCTGGACAAAGAAGCATCTTCCATCCACCATGATGGCTACCATTCTGATCAGCCCAGTGTGTTTCTGACGTACCTGCCTCATCTGACAACTGCCCTCCGTTCCACTTACAGCATCTCCCCCACATTCACCACACACACACACACACACACGCACACGCACACGCATGCACACGCATGCACACGGACCCACACGCATGCACACGCACGCACACGCACCCACACACCCACACACGCACACGCACACGCATGCACACGCACGCACGCACACGCACGCACACGCATGCTTCATGAGTTCCTGGCCGGGCTGTTGATCACAGTGCTCCCTTCCTTTAGGTCAGAACAGGCGGGCGTGGGGCACCAATGTGGCCAGTCATTACGCCTTACTCCCTCGGGCCAGACAGAGAGAGACCCAAGGGCTGGTATGTGATTTATGAGGGGCCAATTAGATCCCTTCCCTGACGTCTGAAAACCGGGAGAAGAAAGTCCTCTTTGCATCAGGGCTTGCTACACTCTCAGGAGGCGGCTGGGGTGAAAGGCCTCCATCTTTCCAGGTCTCGGGAAGGCAGCTGATCGCAGTAAGCCACGAGGAGAGAGAAGACAAGAGGGAAGGGGAAGGGAGGGGGAGCGCCTCGGAGTCCAGGGACTAGTTCACCACGGTGAACTTCCTTCAGCGTGGCTGAAAGGAAGGACAGGGAGGCCAGAGCAGAAGCGCCGGCCTCCCTTCGGAAGGCCCCTGAGCTTGGCCCGGCCCCTGAGCTTGGCCCGGCCCCTGCAGCGCCGCCGGAGCACCGCACGCTGTGGCCGCACTCACACCCCTGTCGCCTCGGGAATGCACCTGGATGTCCGTGTTTACGCCATGCCGTGGTGGCACAGCCTGTCCGGGCTACGTTTTTTTAAAAAATCTGACGGCATTTGGTCTCAGTTACGGTGGGATCTCCTAGTTATGGCATGTGGATCTCAAGTTACTTTGCGATCTAGTTCCCTGACCAGGGATCAAACCCAGGCCGCCTGCATTGGAAGCTCAGAGTCTTGGCCACCTGGACCTCCAGGGAAGTCCCTCAGCTACTTTTGATTTTAGGGTCTTATACCCTTTAGGGAGTCTGAATAGGGACTCCATTCAGAAAACTTTATGGCTTAAGGAGGGACTTTCTAATGTCCTATTTTTTTTTAATCTGCTTCCCACCATTAATATATATTAAACATATACTATACAACAAGGACTCCAATCATTCAACAGATATGAAATATGCCAACATCATTGCTAAATACTTTAGACGCGATCTAAAATTACCCCATAAGGACTATAATTATACCCATATTACAGCTTAGCAAACTGAGGTTTCAAAAGAGGAAGTCATTTTCCCAAGGTGATAGAAGTTGCTCAAACGATCCAATTCAAGGACTTGACCACATCTGTTTCACTCCAAACATTAACCCTTTTATAACCCCAAAGCATCCTGTCTCCCATCCAGTTTGGATGTTTAGTCAGTGCCAGCCCCCAAAATGATTCATTATCAGTCTTTTCGCAGAAGAGAATTATCCTACAAGGGACTCTGGAGGAGGGGAGAAGTCAGGATTGAGAGGACTCAGTGCTTTAATGTGCAGAGGAGGCAGTGGCTCACATGTTTCTACCCCCTGGACAGTGCTAAGGAAGGGGCTAAGGCTGAGGGGTCAAGGAGCTGGGGAACAGAATGCCCCCCACAGGCTCTCATTTAGAAAAACATCACGTTCAAAGATGAAACAGCTCCTCTCACTGGAGCCTCTATTTTGTCTCTTGGGCCTTCAAACATTAAACATTAAATTTACTCATTTTAATACCGTGGCTGCAACTGACGTTCTGTGTGAGATCACATACAGAGGAATCAGACTAATTCGAGATTACATGCCTGCTGCCCTTTCCTAGGAAGAGCCTCTTCTTGTTTCTAATTAAACTTTTTCTTCTATGACAAATGCCAAGATGCCAAGAAAGGCCTGTACGAAGAATAAGAAGTGGCAGGAATCTGGGGTCCTGCGGGCGTTCTTCCCCATGCCTGGGTGAGCTTTGTTGTTGGCATGAATGTCAGTGATCTGCCCAAAGGTCATGGGATTTTGGTTCCACTGGATGGGTGCAAACCAGACTCCAGATGCTGGGCCATTTTGCATGCCCAGCTATCGGAGAAATCTGCTGTCAGCCATGGATGGGTGTGCAGAGAGCTGGTGTCAGGGTAGCATACATTCATCCTAGCCCATTCCCAACCCTGGGCATAAGACTCAAAAGCCAGCACCCTACTCCAGCTATGCTTGTCGTTGGATGGGAGGTGAAGGGGACAGGGCACCGGAGGGTGAGGATCAAGTCCGGTAACAGAGGAAGGGAAATAGCTGACTCGCTATGTGCAAGGAGCAGTGAGGACGGTCAGAGACCCTCAGCTAGTCTTCACGGCAACACCAAAGAGAGGGTGTTCTTCTTACCAAGGGGAGGCTACGGGCAAGGTGTCGGTGCTGTCTGCTCACCATCACCCCGCCGTGGTGAGGCAGGATTAGAGTCTGAACTCAGATCTGTTGTAGGTCCTTACTCTTCCCATTTCATCTCTGAGTCCCTTTTTCCTTACCTAGAAATTAAGGATGACAGCCTCATGGCTGAGGGTCGGATGGGAAATGACAAGGATGAGAGGCTTTGTTGCTGCAAAGATGCTGCCGGTGGAGGGGAGGGTGCGCTTGAGTCCTCACTCCTGTTGCCTGCCGTGAGCCCCCTGCCTGTGGCTTCCATCTAATGAAGATCAGGCTGCTGTTCATGGGAACCTGCTCTATGTCAGACGTCCGATAAGATGTTCTGTGTCTCCTCTTTCTATGAAGTAGAAGAAACTCCGATCCTGGGCTTCCTTTCTTCCTCAAAGTGCTGGGGAGATGGGAAGTCCATTCTGTTATCGGGTCAGAGCAGACATTGTCACCATCACCAGCCCTCCCCGGGGAGGACACAGTTAACGGAAGAATGCAAACTCGGATGGACAAGAAAGACCCCTCATGAAGCGCCTCCACCTTATCATCCCCAAACGGGGCTCAGTATGACTCTAGAGAGTCATACTGTCAAATCCTGATGACCCCGTCCAGGAGTCACAGAGCACTTTATTCCAGTCTCTGTGCCAGAGTGGCTCCCAGCTCGGGTACTGGGACCCTCCAAACAATTTCTCGGTTTTACAAACATCGGCGGTGCTTAACCTCATACAGTCCACTTATTTATTTCAATAAACACAGAGAAGAAAGAGCATTGTTGCTGTTCAATCGCTCAGTCATGTCCGACTCTTTATGACCCCATTGACTGCAGCATGCCAGGATTCCCTGTCCTCCACTCTCTCCCATAGCTTGCTCAAACTCATTGCATTCAGTGGGTGATGCCATCCAACCATCTCATCCTCTGTCGCCCCCCTCCTTCTCCTGCCTTCAATCTTTCCCAGCACCAGGGTCTTTTGCAGTGAGTTGGCCCTTTGCAACTTGACCTCATACCCTCCACTTATTTCTTCGAATAGACACGGGGAAGAGCATATTGGCCATATTTCACTGGCTTGACCTTTCATGCTGTGTTGTTTGACATACCCTGCGCTCAAGTTGCTGGTGTAGCCACAGACCAGTGGAGGAAATGCGGCAGAGGAAGGAACTTAAATGTCTTGAGTGGTGATCATGTTTAATCAGCATGGGTATTCTGGGTCAACCGTAGTAATGTGATTCTAAGTGGATCCCAAAAGCATTCCAGACCCCAGAAATGGCGAGGAAGTGGATGCAGCTCAGAACCACGCTGGCTGCTTTGGGAGGCAAGATGACAGCATGCAACTTATATATATATATATATTTTTGGCCCGCTGGGGCTTTGTGGCCGCACACGGGCTTTCTCTCGTCGTGGCTCCCGGCTGCTTATTGCAGTGGCTTCTCTGGTTGCAGAGCACAGGCTCTAGAATACAGGTTCCCCACTGCAGTGCATGGGCTTAGCTGCTCCGCCGCATGTAGGATCTTCCCGGAGCAGAGATTGCACTGGTGTTCCCTGCACTGCAACATGGAGTCTCAACCGCTGGACCACCAGGGAAGCCCCATCATGCAGTTCTGAGCGTGATCAGCTATGCTTCAAGTCAGTCCAGTGCCTCCCATGGTTCTTCCTCTGTATTTCCAATTCCAGTCTTTGGGTCTGTCTGCCTCTCTGAGTCTCTTGGTCTTTCACTGCCTCTGTCTGTTCTCTCTCTCTACGCTGTGTGTTTGTCACTGTGTCCCTCAGATCATAGAGTCCAGAGCAAGGCAGACTTGGATTTTTATGTCACTTGTCCACCTAAAGGTTTGCAATCTTAACATATCTCTGAATGCCAGTTCCCCCATCTTTAAAATGGAGACTGTAACACTGATGTTGCTGATGGTGTTGAGTGGCCACTAGGATAAAATGAAGCAAAGTATACAGCAGGCAACTCAGTGGCTGCTTCATCACCAGCGGCCAATGGATGGGCTCCCAGCCCATCTCCAGTGCACCTGACCTTCATGATGTATCAGCATCCCACCAATCTCTTGGCTTTCCTCTAGCGTGGCCTGCCCTCGGCCCATTTTCAGATCAGCCAATGGAGCCATGACTGGCTGCAACTATTTTTCATCCAGTTGGTCTCATTCCAGCAGCTTCACGTGGCCTCTTGCTGTAAATCAGTCTGGGAAAATAAATGTCCCCAGTCCATTAGAGCCTTTCTACCACAAGCCCATCTGGGCGCCGCAAAACAGACAGGCTTGTTAATGGCCACTTGAGTAGTTTCCTGCAGCCCAGTCTGGGGACCCTCAGCCTCAAATCCTCCCAGCTCCTGTCCAAGAGAAGTGTCACTGTGGCAAGACCCCTAGCAGCAAAGGCGTAGACAGGACCCTGAGCTATTGCCAGGGACTGGGGGAGGAGAGATCACAAACCCTGGTTTGTCTAGAACAGTCCCAGTTTGTCCCTGCTGTCCCAGAGCAGTTATTAACAGTGTCCCTTTCATTCTCCAAAGAGTGCTGGTATGATAACCTATAAGGGGGACCTGTGGAAACCAAGAAAGCAGTTTGAACAATAGCATCTAGCATTTGTTGGCCTCTTGCTCTGTGTCAGGCATCACCACAAAGGTCCGGCTGCACCGTGTCATTGAAACCCCCTACAACACTCTACACTTGTTTTTCAGTTGTTAAGTCGCGTCTGACTCTTCGCAATCCCATGGGCTGCAGCACGCCAGGCTCCCCGTCCTTCACTGTCTCCCAAGTTAGCTCAAATTCATGTTCATTGACTCAGTGATGCTATCTAACTGTCTCATCCTTTGCCACCCTCCTCTCCTTTTGCCTTCAGTCTTTCCCAGCATCAGGGTTTTTGCCAAAGAGTCGGCTCTTGGCATCAGGTGGCCGAAGTACTGGTGCTTCAGTACCAGTCCTTCCAATGAAGTCCTTCAGGGTTGATCTTGAGGAATGACTGGCTTGGCTCTGAAGGGTGGTGCTATTATTATTTCCATTCTATAGACTGGGAAGCCCACATTTAGAGCGGTAAGTGACAGAGTCAAGGTCAGCCAGTGCAGAGGACACTGTTCGCGCCTCACGCAGATCTCTTTCACCAGGCAGCACACCCATCCCCCAGCTGTCTATTGGAGCTCAGAGTAGCCCTGTTCCTCCTTCCATAAGTTACAGAGGCTCCACACCCCCACTCAGGAAGCAGCCCAGAGCCCATCACCGACCGATGACAGGGTGGGGGGTCCAGAAGGCTCCCCCAACTGCTACAAGGTCAGATTGACTCTGTGGTACAACTTGTGCTCTAGAACTCCTGGAGGGATCCAGCTGAGACCAACCCTGGCTTCATCCTTCCCCTGCCTTATCCTGCTCCCCTTCTCCTGAAAGGACACCCCCCCACACACCATCAACCTCTTCAAGCAGCACTCCTGTCTCAGGCTGTGCCTCCAGGTTACCAGTCCTAGGATAGCCGGTTAGCAGGGGGCTGAGCTAGGCTCACGGCTAGGAAGGTCTCACTCTTCATCACTAAGTAGATGAGATGCAACATTGCCTGTATTATGACATCCATGATTAGAATGATGGCCTCCAAGTCATCAAGTTGCCAGCAGATATCTCATACAGGCATCAATGTGACAACAGGCACAACTACTGTTTGTTGTCCTTCAGTTGCTGAGTCATGTCGGACTCTGCGACCCCATGGACTGCAGCACGCCAGGCTTCCCTGTCCTTCACCATCTCCCGGAGTACGCTCAAACTCATGTCCGTTGAGTCAGTACTGCGATTTAACCACCTCATCCTCTGTTGCCCCCTTTCTCCCCTTGCCCTCAATACTTCCCAGCATCAGGATCTTTACCGATGAGTTCACTCAATGCATCAAGTGGCCAAAGGATTGGAGCTTCAGCTTTAGCATCAGTCCTTCCAATGAATATTCAGGGTTGATTTCCTTTAGGATTGACTGGTTTGATCTCCTCGGTGTTCAAGGGACTCTCAAGAGTCTTCTCCAACACCACAGTTCTTGCTGCTAACCTTGAGCCCATCTCTTTCTTGCATCTGAACCTCTGAACACTATAGTTTTCATCTTATTAACTCCATTTTGCAGTCGAGGCAGGAGAAGTTAAGAGAGATGCTCACCAAGGTTACACAGATCTATCTTTCTCCAAAGGCCACACGCTTTTTCCACTTGGCCAGTTAAATCACTTGCTGTGCAAATTGTTCACTGAATGGCTGATGAAATGGGTTCCCCATAAACAATGATGTTATGGTAACAATTCAGATGGAAGACTGGGCTACCCTTCCCACTCTGTACAGCCCGCAGTGGTTCTTTCTGAGCTGTGTTTAACCACCAAGCCTTCACTTTAGGGAGAAAGCTGGATTACTCTGGGGACAGCCAGAGAACGTTTCCTTAAGCCAGACATAAACAGATTAAAAGGGCTTCCCAGGTGGCACATAAAGAACCCGCCTGCCAATGCTGGAGACATAAGAGATGCGGGTTCCATCCCTGGGTCAGGAAGGTCCCCTGGAGGAGGGCGTGGCAACCCACTCCAGTGTTCTTGCCTGGAGAATCCCATGGACAGAGGGGCCTCAGTGTGGGCTACAGTCCATGGGCTTGCAAAGAGTCAGACACAGCTGAAGCGACGGCACCCGTGCAAACAGATCAAAGCCACACTCCCTGAAGAAAGGGAAGAAAACAAGGCTACGTGTCAAAGGCCAGAGAAGCAAACTACATCTCTTCTGGCTTTTCAACAGAGGGAGACAAAATAAGAGGAGAAGAGCAGCGCTTTAAGAAGAAATAAACTAGGATTCACATCCTAGCTTCACTACCTGTGTGGTGTTTTTAGCAAATTACTCAACATCTCCAAGCCTCAGTTTGCTTTACCACAGTACCTACTGTGTTAGACCACAGAGAGGGCGGAAATGAGATAAAATATGTATCTCCCCCTGCCTTCTCTCTTCCATTTCCACAAAGTTTATTTGGTAATCAACTTGGACCCTCATTCCTGGTCTGAATGATACTAGTTCAGATGTACTATGCTTTATTTTCCAGCAAAAAGCAAATCCTATTTGATGATAAAAGGTTTCCATTAAAAATAGAGAACCGAGAGAGAACGGATAAGAGGGGAACCTTCATCCAAGAGGCCATCAGCTGATTCATAAAACCACAGAATGAGTCATCCTGGCTCCCAAGGCTAATCTTACAATCAATGGGCATCTCCGGCCAGCCAATCCTAGCCCAGTGGAGAAAGAAGGGCCCAGCGGGCAATCCTCACAAACCTATTCCAATCCCTCCCTGCAAAACTGATTAACTCTGCTTCCAGCTTGGGTGAAATGAAAATCAACCTGGGCCCTTTGCAGTACTGTTTTCCCTCCCCCATCCAGCACCATCTCCCACCCCTCATGGCTTGTTGGCTTTCTAAACAACTGGGGCAGGGGGACCTGCGGTGATTCTACTGTGTGTGTGTGTGTGCGCGTGTGTGTGCGTGTGTGCGTGTGCAGCTCCAACGAAAAACAGGCTTCTGTGTCTGGCTTTGAAAATCAATCTCCCAGCCTTCATCCTGACATTTATTATTTCCAAACCCTTCAGGTCCTCTTGGCATTTATGCAGTAAATGCCAAAAGCCTGGAGAACCCAGGTCTATTTGTCCTGCCGATGACGATCTTGTAACAAAAAAGTAGCTTCAACATTTTTACTCTCTGTATATACACTCTGACAAAGAGTCCTAGAACCCAGTCTTCAATTTGAATGGAGGGTCATAAATCACACACACACACACACACACACACATAATATTTTTGATTGGTGGTTGAGGAAGGAGAATGAATCAATACACAGGTTTAATTTTACTAGGTAGACATACTTCCACCAGCAAGTGAAGAAAAAGAATGACTCAACAATCTCCCTCCAGGCACCTTTCCCCCATCCTTCCATCCAGCAATAACTGAAGTCATTCAGCAATAGCATATTCAAGATACACTGGGTGCCAAGCTGTGTGTTGGGCATTGGGAATTTATCAGTGAGCGTATATCAGAGGCACGCTCTGCCTTCTGGATCAGCCAGTGCCAAGCTGTGTGTTGGGCATTGGGAATTTATCAGTATATCAGAGGCACGCTCTGCCTTCTGGATCAGCCAGCTTGGTTCAGCAAGAGTTAACAAGATAGAACTGTATAGGTTCCCCTAATTGGCCAAAGCCGCCTCTGCCACCCTGAATTCCCTTGGGAGAGGCCCCTGTGTTTAGAGTCAAACGCGCCCAGCCCCCTCTGTGAGAAGTGAGTCAGAGACTAGTGCTTGCCTCTCTCCAGCCACCTTCCAGTCTGAATAATGAAACCCACACCTGCTCTCAAAGTGGCAAAGCGGAGGGGAAGCTCCTCTGCACTCTTCGTGCCTCTCGACTGTTCCTAGATGCTGAGTTTGGGGGGCTAACCAGTGAGCTGGCTGCTGCTTTTAGGGAGCTGGGTCTGTTGGGGGCTTTAAAGAACGGTGATAGGAAGGGATGGGCCCATCTCACTGTGCTAACAGCAAGTTCCCTGGGAAAGCTTTCCACGCTGCAGCATACAACTCACAGCGCTGGTCCAGTGAGCCCTCCAGGGTGAGCCCTCTCCCTGGAACTCCAGGGAATTGACCATGCAGTGATAGCACAGCGATGTTTAAACACTCCAGGAGGAATCCCAGCCCGGGGCGGGGCGGGGGGGGGGGGGGGCGGACAGGAAGGGTACTAAGGAGTTGGAAGCAGGAGTTACAAGATTCAGCTGGTTTGTTTGCTCGTGCTTTTCCTCTTCAGAGAAACACGGAAGACGCTGGTGGGCAAGAGGGGAATTAAGTAGCCATGCTGGCCTTACCTCTCACCAGGCTTAAATGCTGGGTACCTAAAATGCTTCTTCCCAGTTCCTTTCCCGGTATGAGACCGCAAGGAGGGAGTGTACCACGGTGAGGAAGGACGCATTTCCCCAGCCCTGCTCTCCGACCCCAGCCCCAAAGGGAAAACTGCCTAGAGGTTGGAAAAGATGCCATATCAAATCCTGGCCATGCCGCTTAGCGGCAGCCGGCTGATCTTGGGCAAACCACTCTCTGAGCCCCGGCTGCCGCACCTGTGACAAGTGGACAACGATGATGCCTAACTCTCTGGGTCCCAGGAACTATTAAATACGATCGCACACGTAAAGCTCTTAAGAACCGACGGCAGGAACGCAGAGAGCCGACGGTTATGATTTTCTAACCATGTTACCATCAAACCTTCCTCTCCTGGCCCCTGAGCTGTCCTACTCCACGGAGAGCTCCCGTGGTGCGATCATCCAGACCCTGAGCGCTGGGTGCCACCGGCCACCCTTCCCCTCCCCGAAGCTCACCGTCTCCTCCGGTCACCCCCAGATCTGGCTTGGGGAGAGCTCCGAGGGCTTGCCTGCCAGCCTCCTTCCCAACATCGGCGGGCCAAGGGGCGGCGGGAAAGGCTCGGAGCGCCGGTGAGGGCGCGCGGGGGGCCGCCCAGGGCGGCTCTTCCCCTCGGGCAGCGTGCCCGCCGAGGCTCTGCCAGCCGCTCCCCCGGAGCTCTGAGCGCGCAAAGAGAGAGAGAGAGAGAGAAAGAAAGAAAGCGAGAAAGGCGCGGATACTGGACCAGGCTTTGATGCGGATCTTGAGCTCGCCGTCCTGGGGCTCGGGCATGGCCTTCCGGGTGACCCGCAGCTTGTTGAGCCCCCCGAAGCCGGCCAGCACCACGGCGCGCATCTCCTGGGCGTCCCCGAGGCGGTGAGAGCCGCCGCCGCCGCCGCCCTCGGCCGGCTCCTTGCCTGCCTCCTTTTCGATCATCTGCTCCGTCTCCTCCGCCTTCTCCACGCCTTCCTTGGCCATGGCGCGCGGGGGCGCGGGGCTCACGGGCTGCGGCGGCTGCGGCGCTGGGGGGCTCGGGGACCCTTGCTCGCAGGTTCCTCCTGTTGAATGCGGGATGCTCAGCGGCGCAATGGCTGCAGCCTCTGCGAGCCGCGCCGCGGTCCACGGCCTCCGCCGTAATCCTCCCAAGAGCCGCGCGCCCCACCTCGCTGCCCTCCTTTCTGTCCTGCCCGAGCAAAGCCTCAGCTCCCGCTTCTCAGCCAGTTTCACACCAAGCTCTTGATCGTAGAACCCAGAGCCCAGATCTGCCCAAAAAAAACTCGTGAATAAAACACACAGAGAGAGGACGCCTTGTCCTCCTTCGTGGACGCAATACTTCATTATATACGGCGCGGGCTGGGCGCCTTGAAATGGACAGAGATGAATGTCTGGGCCTGGAGGACGCCTCCCTGCCCCAAGGTGGCCTCCTCTCCCACCGACGTGCGGGGGCCGGGGAACTGACGGGAAACGCGGCTGTTTCCCAAACCACCGGTCCGGGTTAGAAGGACCGAGAGGTTCGGGAAACTGGAAACTGGAAATCTCATTGGCTGCCCTGAGGAGTCCAGGTCCAGGTCTTTGCACTTGAGACCTCCAGCGATTACCCTGGATCGCAAGGAGCATCTCATGATGGCTAACTCTCACCACCCGACCCATTTGGGGCCTTTAAAGAGGCTCCAAAATAGAGTTCAGTACCAGAAAGGGGTTCTGTTCTTGATCTGACTCCACGGAAGATCAGATCACTGTACACACACACACACACACACACACACACACACACACAAACACGCAGAGCAATACCTGGCTTCTTGTCTTCTGTTAGCAAGCCCTTTTGAAAAGAGCTCATAGAAACACTTAGGTTTTTTTTTTTTTTTTTTTAAGGAAAAAAGATGGGGGTATTCCCTTGCAGCAGTTTAAAGAAAGATGCAGTTGAGGAGTGATAGGTGTATATTCTGGTTATGAGCCAAAAAACCTAGGTCTTTGAAGAAGACCTCAGGGAGCAGGGGCCTTGAGCCAGACCTTGAAGGTGAACCAGGTTCCTCAGATAGGTGATCTCAAGCACCTTCATACACATGGCAAGGTGGCAGGTGAAAGGACTACTGGGAAGACACTGGTTTGTTCTGTGTGAGCTGATCACTGGCTGTGTTTGACAGTTGCTGGAGACTAGGCTTGAAAAGTTGGTTGGAACCAGCTTTTGAGGATTTTTACATATTGTGTTATAAAAGTTAAGACATAATCAGCCCTGACTTAACAGAAGGCAGTGGGCACCACTGGAGTCTTAAAAAAAGGGGGGTGCATGGCATCACCAGACTGCATTTCAGGATAAAAAGTTTGGAGGTAAAGGGGTGATGGTTTGAACGATAGAGTTACTGGAAGCATCGAGATCCGTTAGAGACTCGCGTGCAGACAAAAATCAATCAATCGACAGATCAGTCAGTAAATAAGAGCCTCAGCTGAGGCAATGACTGTAGGGTAGAAGAGAGGAGATTAGAAGGAGGCTGAACAGGCAAGACTTGGCTAGTGGATTGAACATTTGATTGTAAACCAAATTGCCTGAATCATTAAGTCTGTTGACATTGTGCGGGATAGTGTTCAGGCTGGATTCTATCCTGAAACAAGAATTGGAGTGCCAGTGCTTTATTTGGGAGGTGTTCCCAGGAAGCTTCCGTCAGGAAGTCAGGAAGTGAGCAGGGAAGCAACTGAAGCCAACACAAGGAGCGTGGCCAAGGGACATGGGGGCCCAGGTACAGAGACGGTGTGGGACACACTCAGCGCCATCCCATCCAAGGAGTAAGAGCGTGGGCGTTTCAAACTAAGCTTTCTGCTGATCCACTCAGGGCCATCCTGGAAGTGTTAACTCCCTGGTGCTTTCAGCCTGCCCCTCCTACCTGTGCTGAGATGCTCCAGGCAGCATGCTCCATAGAAAGCCGTTATCTTAGACAGGGAGTGGTGAGTTCAGAGGGGCTACGAGACTGGCACTGATAACATCTCCAAGGTGTGGTCTTGATTTGTGGGTATCTACTCTTCTAGACCCTTTATGTATCTTTTGTAATTTAATTCTCAGAATAAACCTTATTAGGTAAGCATCATTGTTCCCACTTTACAGAAGAGAAAAGTGAGTCTTAGCATGGTGAATCATCCTGCTCAAAGGAACACACTGACTGTGGTGGGATACATAACCAGCTCCAAATGGATGCTCTTAGCTTCTCACCATGCATGCTTATTTGGATGGATAATACTCCATGGCATTTTAGGTTCTCTGGCCCTTTGTTGGCCTCCTAATATTTCTGTCCCAATAGGACCCCTTGCCTTGATTCTGAGGGCTTTCCTTTAAGAACAGAAAGTTAATCTACTTTGCACTCAGCACACAGCATGTTTAAGAGAAGCGTTTGCCTTATAATATGTTAAAAAGAATATAATTACTCCCTCCAAGGGAATCTTCTGGCTGTTTATAAACACCAGATTATAATTGGTTTGCAGCTGATTGTAACAACAGCTAAGAGGAAACACATCAGTCTGCTGCTGTTGGAGGAATACCTTCTTCTGAGTCCTGTGCTTAAACTGGATGGTTAAGTATTCTCAAATCTTCTCCTCTCTGGTGGAATGTGGCAAAAGCCCTGCAGCAAGGCATCTGTCCAAATAAACACAATAAATCTGTTTTCAATTTATAAAATTGATTCCTTGGGCATTGGCTTTAGAACTTCAGTTGCAAAATACCTTACTTTGTAGGGCAATGTCTCCACAGCGGCCACTGCTGGTGAAATGCAGTATTACAACTCAGCTCTATTAACTCATAAGGTAGGAACAGGTGTATGTACCCACGGGAGGGGTGTAGGGGGTCTAAATAGGAACCCCTCACAATATAAGCCATCTTAGGGGAGTGCCACACAAAAGAAGTGAGATCTTTAGGAAATAATATACGAGAAACAATCTTAGTACGATTTCTGAATGGTTTTCTAAGTAACTTGAAAAGGTTCAGTAACTTTCCAGAGAGATACGTCACCTGGGGTGAATAGTCAATGTCTTCAACTGTATCCTTTAATAAGATTTCTTCTATTGTATTTTCCTCAATACAATTAGAGTCATTTATTATAATACATTGTTTAATCTAAAAAATAATCCTGTGCCATAGGTACAGTGTGTATATGTGTGTGGACTCAGCTGACTTTTTGTGGCCCCATAGGCTGTAGCCTGCCAGACTCCTCTGTCCATGGAATTTTCCAGGCAAGAATACTGGAGTGGGTTACAGTATTCCCTACTTCAGGGATCTTCTCGACCCACAGACAAGTACTATTATCCACATTTTACCCAGGAAAAAATTTAATAGAAACTGAGTAACTTTCCCAAGGTCACCTACTTAGTCTGGCAGAGCTGGGATTTGAAGTGCAAGGCATTTGACTCTAAAGTGTGGATGCTTAACTTCCCTGCATAATATTTATGATTTTATAAGCTGTTATGGGTTTCAAAAATGCCATAGAATAGATTGAGGAAGAAGACAAATTTAGAAGGTCAGTAATGAAGAACAGTTAATGGTGGATGGCCACTGAAAGATCTTAGTAATATCCAACAGCTCATATTAAAGGATGTATGCTATAATTTCTTATAGTTTGTATTGATGTAATTTAAAAGTCGATGAAGCATGATTGCCACAAGTGCAGCATTATCTTCAGAGAAGTACTGAATAAGTGTGCAGCCCATCCCAAAAGAGGTAGAATAAACTTCCTGTTTATATCTCATAGAACTAGTCATAGAGGGTTAACTCTAGACATGTCCGAGGGAAAAAGCGAACTGATATTCTTCATCACTTTTTGAGTGCTGACCTTGTACTATTACTAAGTACTGGAGATAGAATGGGGAGTAAGACAAACATATTCTCAGTACTGGGATTCCCAGGTGGCGCTAGTGGTAAAGAACGCCGCCTGCAATGCAGGAGACTCAGGAGAGCCAGGTTTGATCCCTGGGTCGAGAAGATCCCCTGGAGGAGGAAATGGCAACCCACTCCAGTATTCTTGCCTGGAGAATCCCATGGACAGAGAAGCCTGGCAGGCTCCAGTCCATATGGTTGCAAAGAGTCAGACACGACCGAAGCTACTGAGCATGCACACATTCTCAGCACCAATGGAATAAATAGAGGAGACATATATTGATCTAGGTTGAGTTCCCCAGAAGCAAACCTTTTATAATTTAAATATTTGAGTGTAAATGGCTTATTTGAGTGATGATTCTGGGAAGTAGGTGTCTGTGGAATTGGTATAGGGAATGGAAAGAAGTCAGTACAACGTACACCGTCTAGCAGGTTACCTCTGTCATTGACTCAGGTTAAATCGTGCTGGAGAACTCTGCGTGACACTAGAGAACACACCTCAGTGGCATCACAATCGAGAGGTAAGGTAAATGGACTATCAACCCCTGTCAGTCCTCGGCCAAGAGCTGTTTCTCTGGGGTGCCAACCATCTATCCTTTTCTGGTCTGCCCTGTACATGGACTGTTTTGGAATTGGCAGCTAACCAAGCTATTCTGAAAGAGTTGCAGGTGTTTTGGTTTAAACCCATTGGATCACTGTTTGTGGCAGTGGTGAGTATATGTGGAACAAAGCAATCTCTCCTATTGATATGACTCCCCTCAAAAAAATCACACAGATAATTAATCATTTACTAGTATAAGCACTGTAAAGAAGAAATAGAATGTTCTCTCTTGAAGGTCGGGGAAGGCTGTAATATTGAGCTATGAATAATAAAAGCCTCAAGATAAAGAGTGGCTTAAAGAAGACAGAATGTCCATAAGGACGGTATGGAACCTCCCCAGAGCCATCAGGATCAGGTCCCTTCCAGTTCTGTACCCCACCCAGATGAGGGACTGACCTCATCCTCATCAAAATACACTCCTCACATCCATGTTCCAGGCAGCGGGAGCAAGGCATGTGGCAGGAGGGAGAAAGACCCACATGCTTCTTTCTAAAGAAAGGAGGAGGCAGCCAAAATACATCTGAAAGTAAAAGTTGCTCAGTCGTGTCCAACTCTTTGTGACCCCATGGACTGTAGCCCGCCAGGTTCCTCTGTCCATGGAATTCTCCAGGCCAGAAAACTGGAGTGGGTAGCCATTCCCTACTCCAAGGGATCTTCTCAACCCAGGGATGGAACCCAGGTCTCCCACATTGCAGGCAGATTCCTTACCATCTGAGCCCCCAGGGAAGCCCAAGAATACTGGAGTGGGTAGCCTATCCCTTCTCTGGGGGATTTTCCCAACCCAGGAATTGAACCAGGGTCTCCTGCATTGCAGGCAGATTCTTTACCAGCTGAGCTACCAGGGAAGCCCTACCTCTCATTAACCAGAGCCTAGTCACATGGCCATACCCTGCCGCAAAGGAAACCGGGAGATGCAGGCTTTTCTCTTAATTAAGCGACAACACTGGAGATAACAGTCAAAGTTGATAGGGAAGAGGAGAGATTCTATTGGGAGGTATAGCAGGGGTGTATAGAGATGCCACTGAGAGGCCTTCAAGAAATGAATGATAAGAATACAGGTTAATCCTCATAACTTCTGAAAGGGCAACATTATCCAAGGATCTCAATTCTGTGACTCAATCTTGCTCTGCCAACAACTCCTTTTAGAGAGGTTTTCACCCCCTAGGATGTTTCTCTTCAAAGGGACTTGTCTGTAATTTTATAATGAAAGTTAATAGAACACTCAATTCTCTTCCCATAACCAAAAGATGCTGCTCCTGAGTGCATTTTAGCTTTTTATGAGCCCAATCACGTATGAATACAATTAGAAGTGTTTCACCTGCTCTTACTCATTTATCCATAAAGTCGCTGCTATCCACGGAGACATGATCTTATCGGCTGTTTAGTATTATTTAGTAAGCACAATCAGCTAAGTGAGGACAACAATACGCTGCACGAGGCTGAGTATACTATCCATCATGAGTAAGGAATCTCAATCAAGTAGCTTATGTTTCTGAAGCCTTGTTCAGCCTAAAACATTTCTGAGTGGTTTCTTCTACCCCTCCCCTGAATTTTTTTGAGGGCTTTCCCTTAGTGCGAGACTTTATGATTCCTTGTAGGTATCGTCACCAAAATGATGTGGCCTGCTTCTTTCAAGTGCTGCAGAGAGCTGTGTTTCCCCTGAAGTACTTTGCTATAGATCACTGTGAATAATGGTAATGGGGTAGGGATGTAAAATTTAGGTTCAGAAGTAAACAAAGCATTTACTCCTCAGATGGAGTCCAAGAGAAATGCAGAAGGGGGAGTATTCCCTCCCCTGCTCCAGCCTCACCATTCCTCTGTTTACAAGCCGAAAGCATCATACTGCAAATCAGGTATGAAGTCACCCTCCAGCTAACTCAGCCTCTGTTTCCCTAATGTCTCTGGTTTGGGCTAAGAGCTGATTTTCCTGAGAGTTTGTTTCCATTGTTGTCGGATTGGCCCATATCCAGTTGGTTGGAGCTTTCTCAGAGCAATGACTGTGTGAAACTACAGGATCTCTACGTAAACTGAAAATACTCGATGTGAGAAGGGCACAATTTGCCTTTTCTCTTCTGAGATTAGAAGGATCAAACCCCAGGAAATATGGAAAGCTCTCTAGGAGCAAGCATCCTACCCTGTTCCTTTTAGTATGCCTCTCCACAAAATTTAGGATGGTGCCTTACACAAAGTAAGTGGGCAAGAAATCATATCCATGCATCATCCAGCCAGCCTTCCATCGACCATCCATCATTCATATATACATCCATCCATCTATCCATCAATTACCCATCAACCATCAATCACCCATCCATTTATCCATCCATCCACCCATCATCTATCCAGCTCCTATATTCTTACTATACAATAAGCAAAGTGGAAGGAACACATACCTTGTTTCCAGGACTTGTTCATATCCCACTTTTCCATTCTCTAACTATTTGGCTTCTAGGCTTCAAGAGGTTGAGAGAATTACCTAAATTGGATGAGAGTCAGAAGACCTAATTTTCAGGCACGATGTGAAGAATTGCATGCCATTCTATGTCAAAGTCTTCCAGGCATTATTTGAAGCGCTTAATGAATGGATAGTAATTTCCTCTCTGCTTCCTTCACGGGTGAGGCCTGGTACTTATCCTGAGAGGGAAGCAGACACACAAACAACATGGTACAATGTCCCGGGAGGCAGGACAGTGTAGATGGAGAATAAGCACTTAGGCTGTGCGGCTGGATGGGCTGTATCCCAATCCTGGCGTGAACGCTTTCCAGCTGGGTAACCATGGGCTAACTCCTTTTTTGTTGCTTTATTGTCTATTCTGTAAGGTATGGATAGAACTCACACCTATTCTACATATTTGTAGGGGAAATTTCAGAAAAGTAATCCAAATAAATGTCTGTGCTTAGAAAAATTACTCTTTATATGCTTTGTAGCTGCCTTTGTCATTTGCGGTTATTCACTCACTAAGTCGTGTCCGACTCTTCGAGATCCCATGGACTGGGCTCGTATTTCAATGACTGTGTTTAATTCATAAAGTTCCAATACAGGCTTTGTCGAAGTATGTTCTATAGAACAGTAGTTTCCTGGGATACTGATTGGTGCCAGGTAAAAGAGAGTTCTGTGGTGACCAAACTGTCTTGAGTCACTCCAGGTCCAGTGCAGTTCAGCAGCTTTCTTCAATACAGGGCCTTTTAGGTTCTCTTTAAATGGAGATACAGAATGCAGCTTCACCCGAAATTTCTTGACTTCCAGCCTTTTTACCTTGAAGACTAGCATTCTGCCAGATGTCTTTTGGGAAAAGATGCTCTAGACAAATCAATGGATAACTATTTTTGAGTGCCTTTTCAGGGATAGCAGAAAATAGCAGGATCTGCCCTCAATGAGCTGAGAGCCGTACTTGAGGGAGAAGACTTGAAACACTCAGCTGGGGTCCAGAAAGATTACGCAACCAATACAGGGGGTCTGATGAGGGCAGCAATAGGGAGCGGTGCGGACTGTGGCAAAGAGGGACACAGGTGGTCGTTCTAAAGGCCATCAGCTCAACTTCAGTCTTGCAATGGCATGTTGGAGGGCGTGCTCCATGTTGGCAGGTCTTCTAAATGTTCAAAAGAAGCCGGAAGTCTGGCTTTTTATGTGAAATTGCCCCAATTTTTAAAATCCTGACAAACATTACATAGGATGAACAAAGCACACCTGTGAACCAAATTTAGCCCATGCAGCACCAATTTGTGATTTTTGCTCTAAGCTCTGAGTCCTTAGCCAGGGGTGACTTTGGCCCCCTTGGGAACAACTTGACAACGTCTAGAGACTTTGTTGGTTGTCACGAACAGATGTCTCAGGGGCAGAGGGTAAGGATGCTGCTAAACATCCTACAAGGCACAGAACTGCCCCCCAAATAAAGAATTATTCAGCCCCACCCATGGTCAATCATGCGGAAGTTGATAAAGCTTGCTCTAAATCATGAATCCTTAGACCCCGCGAGCGAGGCAGCCCATGGTTTTGACTTGCTGCCTGTGTGACTTTGGAAGTGTCCTTGTTCCTGTTGGTAAAAGAAGATACATGGATTAATTGATGCTCAAGGGACTTTCCAGCCCAGGGGACCGAGGTCGCATCAGTCATCAATGTTGGCAGTGGCCTGGCACACGGGCTCTCTCTGCAGAGACGACATTGATCAGAAATGATAGCTCCTGAAATGACACACACTGGGGGACTGTTCCCAGCCTGGAATACTGTTTGTCCTTTTGATGAGTTCAGAAGCCCGTTTCCTGCAGGTCTCACTCCAGACACTTGAGTAAATTGGAAGCTGATTTTAGAAGGCTGCTAAATCATCCTGGGCAATTTTGTTGTAGAGACCGCTCATATTTTATTGAAGGAAAAAAAAATCAAAGGACACAGTTTAATTTAATATACCACTGCCTTTCCAAATAAAGATAGTCCAGTGGATATTGATTTGGGGTTTTGGCATCGCGTGAGCCTCCTTATCCAGTTGGTTATCAAGAGCAAAGTTTTTTGGTTCTTTGTTTTTATCTTGAGGGTTTAATTCAATCAAGCCTGCAGTGGAATTGAGGCAGGCTGCAGGATGAGGTTCTGGGCACGGGAGTTGGATGCTTTGACCAGGATAAGCAGTGACGGATGGGGGATGGGACAGAGTCAATGAAGGTAATGAAGGCTGGAGTCTCCAGCAATACACTCAGCACATTAATGCTAAAGTCTGCTCTGACCCTATCTCCAGACTCTGAGTCAGCCACTGCGCAGTCTGCCTGGTGTGACATCATCCCTCCTTCCCACAAGGCACTGCAGGGTTTCTCGAAGAGATAAATTACTAGGGAAAAAGGGCTTTCTGCGTCCCTGGAGAGGTAGAGGCTGGGATATTGTTTAGGGCCTCCTGGACCCTGATCCTGTTTCCTATGATCCTGAGAGAGGAAGTTGTGACCTTTGATGTTGCTGAACTTCAGAAACCAGGAGAGCCAAGTGTTTGCAACATTTTCTTTAACAGCAATGCATGGAGATTGTTAGAGTAGGTTCTTCTGGAAGGATGATATGAGCTTGAGGATACAAGAGCAGTGGTCAAGCCAACCCCCCGCCTCGCTGTGATGGATAGTGTCATCTGCAGCCCTGCCCCTGTTAGGGGTTCACCAAATTGCACCAAACGTGCTCCCTCTAACCCTTCTCTGGGTGTCAATCACTCTTCCAATAACTTCCTGTCTCCTTAGCCTATTTCCTCTAGGAAATCAATCTAATTGTATGGCAGACATAAGAGTGAATACACAGAACCCTGGCCCATCCCTAACACACTTGACGTGCAGGTCAAGGCACAGTGCTGACTGCTGTGCAGGCGTCTTGGTTATGCTTTCCCCTAACACAGACTCTTGACCCTAGGATTTGATCCAAGCAGTTTATTTGGGGGGAAGAACCCAGGAAACACTGGTAATGGAGTTGGGAGGGTTAGGGACTGAGAAAAAGAGAAAAATGGGTGCATTTTCAATCAAGTCACACCTGGGACTCATCCCCAAGGAGGAATTACAGAAAGCAGTGTAGAACACGCTTTTGAGTTGTTCCAAATGGGCACTGAGGAAGCGGGGGCATCTATCCACCAAGAATTTCTTGTGAGCCGCTTCCAGAAGCACCGACTTTTCAGAACGGCTGGCCTGCTCTGCTTTCAGACCAGTCAGGCTCTGCGAGCAAAAGCCCTCGGGCAGAGAGCAGCAGGTGTTCACTGCCAGCAGCTTTAGGAGTGCAGAGCTAAGTGTCGAGGGCAGAGGGTGGGCAGGGCTGGCAGCTGCTATAGCATATTGATTTAAATTATTATTATCATCCTACCACTTACATGAATGCAAGCCAGCTGTAATATCCTTATGCCTACAGCTCTTATAAACAACTCCATAAAAGCCAAATATGCTTACATATTATATCTTTAAGCAGCAAAAAGCAATACAAATCAAAATGACGACAGGAACTCCGCGTGATGGGAGGTGGTATTTGGTCAACTAAAGTCAAGCTTTGCAATACAAATGTGATCCTGACTGCCAAAGCAGCAGGTTGTTTGGAATTCAGAATTCCAGTTCAGTACTGTTCAGTTGCTCAGTCGTGTCCGACTCTTTGTGACCCCATGGACTGCAGCACACCAGGCTTCCCTGTCCATCACCAACTCCCAGAGCTTGCTCAGACTCATGTCCATCAAGTCGGTGATGCCATCCAACCATCTCATCCTCTGTCATCCCCTTCTCCTCCTGCCTTCAATCTTTCCCAGCATCAGGGTCTTTTCCAATAAGTCAGTTCTTCACATCAGGTGGCCAAAGTATTGGAGCTTCAGCTTCAGCATCAGTCTTTCCAGTGAATATTCAGGACTGATTTCCTCTTGGATTGACTGGTTTGATCTCCTTGCAGTCCAAGAGACTCTAAACTCCATTTACATCTTGCAATGACTAGAGTTTCCCTCCAACTTTTCTAAATTTTAGTTGCTACAAAAAGTCAGCCCTGCAGCGATGAGGTCATCTGGCCTCCACAGGACATGAGTGGATTATTTTATGTTGTCAAAACTTGAAACTGATTTAACATAGAAAGGAAAGGGATTATTTGGAGGGTGTTGGGAAGCTCACAGGGTCCCTGGGGAGGCTGTAGAAACATGCAGGATGGTAAGCAGCCAGGACCCCAGCTGACACCATGCCACCGAATCTGTCTGGTGAGGGCACTGATTTGGCCATTTCTGCTAAATGTGGGATCCCTTTGCTTGTGTAAACATTACCACCAACAGAGGTTGGGTACCACTGACACTCCATCACGCTGTTGCCACTGAAATCTTGACCTTGCTGCCACTGCTCCAGCCAGCCCTCACCTGAATTGAATCTCTGCTACCTTGCTACAGAGCCCAGGTGGGGCATGAGTCTGATTGGTGGCTTGGACCATGAGCGTGCACCCTCACTGGGAAGGTACCTGGTAAAGCAAACATCAGGTTCTAGAGTGGGACTCAAGGTTTGCCCACTTCCAGGTTCAAGGTGGCAGTATACCCCAGACACAGGAAGAAAGTTCAGGTGCTAGGCAGCCAAAAAAGCGTGACTAGTGTCCACCCGGCTTCCCAGGTGGCTCAGTGGCAAAGAACCCGCCTGCCAATGCGGGAGACACAGGAGATGCCGTTTGGATCCCTAGGTGGGGAAGGTCTTCTGGAACAGGAAATGGCAACCTACTCCAGTATTCTTGCTGGGAAAATGCCATGGACAGAGGAGTCTGGCGGGCTGTAGCCCATGGGGTTGCACAGAGTCGGACATGACTGAGCCCCTGAGCAGTGGGCACTACAGCTTTTTCTTTTCCTTTTCTGACTTGTTATTGAGTTGCCCAGTCGTGTCCAACTCTTTGCAACCCGTGGACTGCAGCACACCAGGCCTCTGTGTCCCTCACCATCTCCCGAAGTCTGCCCAAGTTCATGTTCATTGCATGGGTGATGCCATCCAGCCATCTCATCCTCTGATGCCCTCTCCTTCTTCTGCCCTCAACCTTTCCCAGCATCAGGGACTTTTCCAATGAGTCGTCTGTGTGCAAAATACTGGAGTTTCAGCTTCAACATCAGTCCTTCCAACGAGAACTCAGGGTTGATTTCTTTTAAGATAGACTGACTTGACAACATGGAGATCAAACCTGTCAGTCTTAAAATTAACATGTCACTATTAGAGAGGCTGAAGGAAAGCTTGGTGAGCTGGCCACAGTCCACTGAAAGTATTCCAAAAGATTATCAAAGTGGTCAAACTGTTAAAAACTGTTTTAACATTCCCAAAATAGAGAAATGCAAAGTGCTCAGTACATCAGGGCAATATAGTCTCAACTCTGCACCTGTTACTATATATCATTCTAGAAGGAAAGGGTTATGTCTTATTTTTTCTCTGTGGATAAGGATAGACATTGGCTCTATTCACTTAAAACCTAGATATAGTTCCATGTATTTTGGTATCCACTATTACTGCTAAAAGTTTAGGAAGTTTATTATCTTAGTGATTTAAAAAAATGTTTTTTGAATCAGGCATGAAACTTCTAATCCAATTCTGAGAATATAAATAAATACTCTGTTGTAAAAAAAAAAAACAACAACAGGCAATTAACACGTGATACAGCATTACTACCTAAATTACATATTTCGTTTAAATTTCAAAAAATTTTATGCTGGTGTCCATTATTTGTTTTCATACCTTGCTCAAGACTCCACATTGTATTTAATTGGGTTAAGCAGCTTCAAATTCTGGTATGCAACAAATTTGCTGCATGCAACAATTTCTGGTAAATTCTCTTTTCATTTTTATTCTATTACAAATATTTTCTAATTTTCCTTGTTATACCTCTTTAGATACACTCATCATTTAAAAGTGGACATTCAATTTCCAAATACGTGGTATTTTTAAAAAGTATCTTTGATATTAATTACGCATTTAAATGCTTTCTTCTCTGCAATCACACGCACACACACAAAAGAATAGGCATTGACTAAAAGAGGGAAAGGAGGTGGCAAGGGAAAGCGTAAGGAAACAGCTTGCATTAGGTGTTAAGCTCTTAAACATGAATAGATTGGGACATTGAGTTAGAAGGCACCATTTGGCTCTTTCTCCTTTGAGAAGTGCAGTTTCTAGGAGAATCCCACTTGATGTGGGAAGAGGGACTAAGAAAAGGTATTCTGAAGCTCAGCTATGGTTTGAAGAAAGATCCATGAGTGTAAAACCAAAGTACTTATAAGAATCACAAATATTCTAGGGAAAAACGTACTGAAGGCAACACTCAAGGCTAACTTGGCTTTCCACAGTCTTTGCCCTGGAAATGAAACTCGAAGGAAATCTCCTCCTCAAGACCCCTTGAGAAGTAGCTTTGGATAACTTCGGCTAACACCTTAGAGCTTCTGCAGGCTAGCAGGGATGAAGTTTTGTTATTTTTTATAAAACATCCTAGAGTCCCAGGTAAATTTACTTTACCAACTTTCTCTAATTATGTAAAAATAAAATTATTCCCATGACAAGAGTACTGGAAACAGATGGGCTGCATAATCTATCCAAGAATTTTCCATCTGTGTTTTTAGGCATCTGGGCATTCATGGAAAGGCATATGCTCAGAAATGAAAGTCGTTTTCAGATAAACACAGCTCACATGAGAAGACCACCCCTACTCATGGAAAAGGCCCAAGACAGACAATCTGGACAGAGCGCTGATTTATTTAAGATTATTCCAATTGGTAAGCCAGAAGCATTTAATTTTAAATACAAATTTAAATGCTGACTTCCTTTCTTTGGCCAGTAAACTTGAAAAGTGTGTTTGTGTGTGTGTGTCTTTGAGTGCTACACAAGCCAGCATGCCTTGGGAATAAGAGGACCCCCTAGATGTGATAAGGACCATGACTAACCCACACACCAAGTACAGACACCACCGGCAGGCCCTGGGTTAGGGTGGGGCGAGCAGGGCTGAGCTTTGCAAAGGCACGGATGGATCTGGTCTTTACCAAGACATCGACATTTCAGTTATTGTGGATGTTTGTGTTCATTGTGATGTCTAGAGATAATGTATTCCCTTGATTACTTTGCCATCTCCTGAAATCTTGTATCTGAGGTGGGTGCCTCCCTCCCTTGACCCTAGAGGTACCTTACATACAGCGAGATTTCCCAAGGTTTATGTAGGTCTCACACGATGTCATTTTAGGTGGTCCACTGCTGTGACATTAAATAACACTAGCCTTTCATGAGAAAGTGATTTTTTTTTCCTTTTCTCATTTTTCCCCAAACCTTTTGACCAAGTTAAGTGGAAAGTGAAAGGTCAGGTGCCAGCAAGAATTTGATACTTTTCTAACACTTGCTAATCTTTTAACAGTAAGCGATTAGACTTTGGGCTCAAATAACTGGAGGTGTGCTAGTATCTTCTATTTGCCCTGCGTGTCCACTCTCCTTTTCTTTCTACCAAAGCTCTGTGCCCTGGGAGGCTGATCTTCATGGAAACCATTGGAAGACATAACAGGCTTACTTGATTGTTAGTTTCTAATAATTGGAAACGCCAGCAGGTGATGGGAAGCCTGGAGGAGGAGAGACGCTCCGGGTCCTTGCTCCCCAGCCCCTCCGCTGCCCCGTCCGTCACGCACAGAAGCCACAGCTCTCTCCAGGCAGCCTTCCTTCTGCAGACCTCGCTCTCCCTGTGTGTTTCAGCAACCGCTTCTCCTCTTTCCCTCCTAATGGGAGGGTTGCTAGAAAAATACAGGATGTCCAGGTAATTTGAATTTCAGACAGCAACAAACAATTTCAGTGCAAGTAGATACCAAATATTGCCTTAGGCAGAGTTATATTAAAAATTATTTGCTATTTTCCGAAAATTGCTGTTGTTCAGTTGCTAAGTTGTGTCAACTCTTTGTGACCCCATGGACTGCAGCATGCCAGGCTTCCTTGTCCTTCACTATCTACCAGAGTTTGCTCAAATTCATGTCCATTGAGTCGGTGATGCCATCCAACCATCTTATCCTCTGTCATCCCCTTCTCCTCCTGCCCTCAGTCTTTCCCAACATCAGGATCTTTTCCAGTGAGTTGGCTCTTCGCATCATGTGGGCAAAGTATTAGAGCTTCAGCTTCAGCAGTAGTCCTTTCAATGAGTATTCAAGGTTGATTTCCTTTAGATTGACTGGTTTGATCTCCTTGCAGTCCAAGGGACTCTCAAGAGTCTTCTCCAGCACCATAATTTGAAAGCATCAATTCTTTGGCACTCAGCTTTCTTTATAGTCCAACTCTCACATCCATACATGACTACTGGAAAAACCATAGCTTTGACCATATGGACCTTTGTCATCAAATTATTTGTTGTTTTTACTGGACATTCTATATTTTTATTGGCTAAATATAGTAACCCTACCCTAGAGGGTCCTTGCTCTCTACTCTTACAGCCCCTTGTTAGTTTCCCATAACCCTGCCCACAGCTTTGTTAGTAGTTTCTCCAGTAAATGCTCCTCAGTGTCCCCATTGGAGGGTGTCGTCTGTTTTCTGATGAGCCCTGGGCTCAGCCTGGTAAACACTGCTCTCTGGCTGGAATTTTATACCACTGTTCTGTCTCTCGCTTTGACTTTACCTTCTCTCGGCAGCAAGTGACATTGGTATTCCTTTCATGGCAGGGAAATATATTTTCCCTTTAAGATAAGTGTATTTCAGTTTGCAAATGGGACACAGCAAGGACAAAAAACAACACAGCGCTGGTACACAAGCTGGCTGGCTTTAGAGAAAACACTCAGCGCTGAAAAGCCTGGCGTCTGGACTCAGACCAACTCTAGTTGGAACTGCAGCAACACGGGGTTGTTGAGAAGATGAGATGAGACCAGGAATGCAAAGGCCTGGGCTGGGTGTGGGGGCCCCTGTTCACAGCAGTGCCGTATTTTCATACCAGGAAGGTGCACACCGTCAGCCTCCCAGAGACGTCAAGCGACTCACCCATGGGCACAGAGCAAGTGGGGGGACGTCTGAGAGCAGAGGGCAGGCACCTGGCCCCCTGCCCAGTGTGACCAGAGGACCAGCAGCCTGGCTGCGCTGTGTGCGGAGGAAATGCTGCGTCAGCTTTGACCCTGCTCATCACTCTGCAGTCTGTCTGGTGAGAGCAGTCTGACTTCATGACTCTGGGTTTTTGGATTGCTGGAGTGAAGGCCTTTAAGTCTGGCCAAGTTGCTATTTCAGAGAGAGATGCTGAAGACCCATTTTTCCCCCTTGGGTTTAGAGAAGGAAAGCATGACCTCATTCACTAGTGAATGAATGAATGAGTGGATGGATGGCTGAATTCACAGAAATGAGAGGGGAGTGTCAACCTGCCAAGCTGTTTGCAGTGCCCTGCCCTCCCATCTCCTGAACATTCCCCAACCAGCTTTAGCTGAAACTCTGTGGCGTCTTCTCCGCTCCCGGAACCTACCTTAGGAGGCTAGATCTGGCCGGATCTTGGTTGCCTGGGCTCCCCTCGTGGCTTAGACGGTAAAGAATCCGCCTGCCTTGTGGGAGACCTGGGTTCCGTCCCTGGGTTGGGAAGACCCCCTGGAGGAGGGCATGGCAGCCCACTCCAGTGTTCTTGCCTGGAGAATCCCATGGACAGAGGAGCCTGGCAGGCTGCAGCCCATGGTGTCACACAGAGTCGGACACAACTGAGCGACTAAGCGCAGCACAAATACCAGCCAGGAGCCTACTAGGCGCAAAGCGCATCGTGAGGCAGAAACAGCCCCCAACAATGAACAGGAAATAATGAGGGTTTCCCTGTTCCCCAGCCCCGGACAGGGAGAGCAACTATAAGCCATTCCTCGTACCTGGCAGCGCTAGGGGCTCCACACCTCCTCTCCTTCCACCCTCACCATCTTCCGAGCCCTGAGATGCTGGAAAAGCCTCCGATGGCGCTGGCGTCCTCACGCGTGTACTGGGAAAGCCCCCACCCGCAAGGCTGGCGGCTAGTGTTGTCTTCACGCCCAGCTCTGGAGGCTGAGACTTGGTGTCTTGCCCACATGTGCCACATGCTATGTGCTGTGACTTCCTCAAATCAGGATTAAAACCCAGACCCCAGGTTTTATCCCATCGGAACCCTGTGGAATGGTGGTAAAGGAATTTGCTTATAAAGCCGGAAAGAGGCAGAGTGAGATTTGAATCCACATTTTGTTTCTTACACAATTTTATTTCTTAAGGAATGTAGGGTGTTAAAATCTGGGCACCTATGTTTCTGTTGCACTGAGTTAAAGTTCCCGAAAAGTGCTATGGGAACAAAAGAGAGAGAAAGGGGGGGAAGGAGAGAGAAAGGGAGAATGACAGAAAGATCTCCGGAGGTAAGGCAGCCCTGAAGGCCAGCCAGGAGTAGGGCGGGGCAGTTGCGTGGAGCCGACGTTGCAGGGGAAGGACATTTCAGGGGACAAGGCTGGCGGTGAGGGGACAGTGCGGGACACGGTCGTGTCTGGGGTGTCCTCTGCACGCCACTCTCACCCGGCCCTGCTGGCAGACTTTCTGGTGTGTGTCCATCTGGGGCACAAGAATCTTCTCTGCAGAGATCTCCCTTCTGGTATTGGACTGTGATATTTCTCAATTCACAGCTACCTGCCACACACGTCTTCTGCCCCTGTGTCCTCCAGTTTGCAAGACACAGAGCTCACTGGGGGAGCTAAGAGCAGGTAGAAGTCGCGTGAATAGAGGGACAAACAACTCCCAGCCAGGAAACACTTTGTATCTAATATTCATTCTATCTTTCCTGGTGAGCGGTGATGGGAATGGATGTCCAGGGCCCAGCGTGAACATCCCCTGTGACCCTGGAAGGGACAAGCCCCTCCTTGCAGGGCACGGGTTGGCCAGGTAACCAGACAGTTCTATTTCCTTTATTGGAAAGAAAAAAAATTCTTTTTTTTGGCAAAAATCTGTTGTATCAGACCCTCTTTTTTTGAAGCTAGGAACATCCTGATTTTCCTATTTGCCTTCTTTGATGAAAGGACAAAGCTAAAAGCTTTGCATTTTTCCATCTTCTTTGCAGCATGGGCCTTTCAAAAATGGGAAATAAGAAGTAATATTTGCACAGTTTACAAAGGGACTTAGCACTTTTGATCCTTCATGTAACTATTTGGAGGGACAGAGGTTCACTGGCGTCAAGCGAGTCACTGAGCCCTGGGTACAGCTGAGTGATCTGAAGCCGGAGTTGGTTAGAAGGAGTTGGGGATGAGGGTTGAGCAAATGCAAAACTTCCTGTGTTTGAGTCAGCACATGTCCCATTCTGTCCTGTTGTCTCTGGTGCTATTTCTCTCTCACTTAAATTGTTGTTCACTTGCTAAGTAGTGTCTGACTCTTTGCTCTTCACAGTCTCTGGGAGCTTGCTCAAACTCATGCCCATTGAGTTGGTGATGCCATCCAACCATCTCATCCCCTGTCACCCCCTTCTCCTCTTGCCCTCAATCTTTCCCAGCAGCAGGATCTTTTCCAGTGAGTTGGCTTTTCTCATCAGGGGCCAAAGTATTAAATTAGAAAGCACATAACCCTTCCACTTAGTGCAATGTCATTGGGGCTTAAAAGGTATTGGCAAGTGATGCTGGCTAGCGACTTCCCTGGTGGTGCAGTGGTTAAGACTGCCTTCCAGTGCAGGGGGGTGTGGGTTTGATCCTGGTTGGGGGGCTCGAGGCCAAAAAACCAAAACAAAGCAGAAGCAATATTATAACAAAGTCAATTAAGACTTCAAAAGTGATCTGCATTTAAAAGATCTTTAAAAAGGCAAAAAAGATGTTGGCTATATAATTTCTTAAGTCATTGCTGAGGCTGCCATCACTTCTCTGCTGCACTCGGGCATCTGGCCCAGTGGCAGAGGCTCTGTGACTTGGGATGCAGGATGACATGATGGAAGGATGTGGAGTTTGCAGCTGACTGGGGTTCATGTTGCCTTGGGTGTGTTGCTTAAGTCACTTCACCCTTGATTCTTTTGCTAGAATGATGGGACAACCAGACTCTCCATTTAGTCTTAAACTGCAGATCACTAAATCAATTTAGAGCATGATGACCAACATTTAAAAAATGAAATAAAGTAGAGCAGAACAGAACAGAAAATGCTTTGGCGCGCTACACTCAGGGTGTACTGTGATGGGACGGCCCCTGCATGTATGCATACCACGCACTGCAACATAAAATGAATTTCTTACTGTGGGTGAGATTCAGTGGTCTCAAAAGCTCCGTTGTAAAGATCAGACATAGTTAAGATAAGGCAAGCCTACCCACGCAGTAAGTGGTCAAATGATCGTGGTGACCAGCTGCCTCTTTGTCTCCTCTGTGTCCAGGGAAGCCAGGAAAGTCCATGGGCTGTCCATCTACATTGAACCAATAGTCCATTGATCTCAAAGTACCAGAGGACAGCTCAGGCGGCTAAAGCCGTGCTCCTTAATCCTGCTGACTGTCAGAACTGCCTGGAGATGCCCATTCCAAAGGCAGATGACTAAGATCTGCATGAACCTTCTGAATCTGAGACACATCAGGCTTGTCTTGAAGGAATCAAGCCTTCCAGGCATGCTGTGCCCAGAGCTCTCTTTGCCATTTCATACCTGGCGTCCCCTCCCTGGTTACAAAGGATTGAAACATCAGCTGGTGTGTTGATGATCACTGAACAGCTGTGCCCCAGCTCAGACAAGAGTGACATCTGATTGGAATAAAACACCTTGTTTTTCTGGGCCCCTTTTCCTCCAGCAGTTCAAGCGTGAAGCTACACGAGAGGGATGATGGGCGGAAATGTATTGAAACACCTGCAATGAACTGAGAAGTTAATTGTGCTGAGCTTTTGCAAAATAGCCTCAACACTGTTGCCAGAATGGCATTTCTTCAATGATGCTCTGATCTTCTCAGTCCCGATTTTTAACCCTTTAACAATTGCCTGCAGTCTACAGGATGGACACCCATTTTCTTGGTGAGATACTCAAAACCCTTCCTGATGCAATCCTCATTGACTGGTTTCAGACTAAGACTCTAGTTCCCCTAAAACTGACAGCTCCTTGAATACGTTTTGTTGTTTCATGTCTCCAAGCCTGTTCAGATGCTGTTCCCTCTGCTTAGAATGTCTCTCCCCATCTCAATCACCAGCTGAATCTGAATTTCTATTCAGTTTTCTTACTGTGGACTCATTTACCTCTTCTGTGAAAATTTCAAGGTTAATTACCTGTTCCACTGAAAACATATGAACCTGAGGGATATGTCTATAAATACTCAGTTATAATATATTATAGTCTGTTTCTTTGCCCCCATCTACTAATGGGGGCATCTACTAATTATGATATTCACTAAAGGAATAAAAATGTTAACCAACTTTTATTATTAAAGACCTATTAAGTGCCAAATTAGAGACTCAGGTATAGTGGCCTGCATTCTGGGCCTCCCAAATATCCACACCCTAACCCCCGCAACCTGTGAATATCACCTTATATGGCAAAAGGAACTTTGCATATGTGAGTACGTGATGGATCTTCAGATTATAACCCAGAGAATCCTGGACTGTCTGGCTGGGTCTCAAATGTAAACAAAGATCCTTATAAAGAGGCAGCAGATAAGAGAGACACGAGGCCACATGAAGCAAGGTGCTGCTGATAGTCCTGGAGGTGGAGGAGGATGCCACCGGCCGAGGAATGCGGCCCTAGAAGCTGAGAGAGGCAACACAACAGAGCCTCTCTTGTTGGCCTTGGCCCTGCCAGTGCTCTGGTTTCAGCCCTGGAGAAACTACTTTCCGACTTCTCACTTGCAGAGGCTCTAGAGACTAAATCGGTGCTGCTTTAAGCCACTGAATTTGTGATAACTTGTTTCAGCAGCAATAAGAGTCTCATCCATCATCTGCCATGTATTATGGGGAGAAATTACAGATGGTAATCTCAGGGGAAGAGTGAAGCAGAGCAGGGCTGCTCGAGCTTTGGTATGTACGAGAATTACCAGGAATGGTTACAGTGCAGACTCCCATTCACTGAGTCTGGGATGGGTCTGAAATGCCACATTTCTCACAAGCTCCAGAGTGAGGACCAGGGTGCTTATCCAGGGACCACATTTTGAGTAACAGTGGACTAGAGAGCAGGGGGTGAACACAAACCAGACCGATCAGAATGAAGACTCTTAGATAGCCAGCTGTGGGCACAGAGTTCTGGAGACAGGAATCTGTTGGGCACGAGTCTGTGCTAAGATGGCCCCAAATGGGAATGAGACCTGCCCTTATCACTTAGTGCCCTCTTGGTGGAGAGTTTGGAGGCTGCTCACTCTCAGTGCCTCTGTTACTTCCAACAACCTTGCAGAACAGACACGGTAATGCTCCTCTGACAAGTGAGTGCATGAAGGATTATAGGATTCAAGGACTTTGGCCACACCCACCAGGGATGAGAGGTGATGGGTCCAGAAATCTCTAACTCCCAAATGAGTAGGGTTTTTCCCTACTTTCCTCCCCCACTTTTTCTCAAAAGTGGATAATATACAGATGCAATGGAGAGCCTCAAATCTCCCAAGGAAATATGCTCATGTTACAGGGATTGATATTGGATTTCCCAAGATCCAGGCTGAGATGGAACTGGAGCTTTTGCCAAGGCATCCTCTTAGGTAAAGAGGCAGTCCAAGTGCTGAGTGGGCAGAGTCCTGCACAAGGCAGGGGGTAAGGGGTGAAAAAATAGGATGAAAAAACAAGGCATCCTCTTTCACTTATGGATGGAGGAGAAATTGGAAGAGAGATTTGGTGGCTGGCTGGCCCACACCCATCCCCTTAAAGAGGACTGTCCCCAGAGGTCAGATCAGAGAAGCCAAGGGCATTCAGCAAACTCAAGAAATGGGATCAGGGTTGAAACATGAAGAGAAATTGCAGAGCCAGAGTCAGAATGGAACAGAAATGGTATCAGGAGCCAAGCTGGGGTCACAGAGGGAAACCATGTCCTTCACCCCTCATCAGGCCTGTGGCTGGCTTGGGTGGGTTTCCTCACCTGTACATAGGAAAACAGTTATACCAATGCTATAGGTGTGGTGATAATCAGAACTAACTTACGTGAAGCTCCATCATTCTCAAGCCATCACGAAAATGACTGATTCCTTCAAACAAGATGTCTGGGGTTGGTCTTGATGTGCTGTTGATGTTATAGTCCCAGATGGAAGAGAACGACCTAACATATGAGTTTCTCACAAGTTCTGAATAGCCAAGTCCTGTATTAGCAATCTTTTCTTGCCATTGTTTTTGTATTGTTCTCTGGCACAAAACATATGGAAGTTCTTGAATTTTTCCCAAATTACTCAAGATCATTGGAGGCTCAGAGCTGAAAGGAGAGAGTACATCAGAACAAAGAAGTTTTAATTTTGTGGTGACACCGTTTACTCCTGGCTGGTATTTATGTAATGCACAATACAAAATGGCCTTCCTAATTCCTCCTGCACCCACCTCCTTAGTCTTAGGCCTTGTGCCTTAATCCCAAAGGCTACTTTTTCTTGCCTGGGCAGCAGATTTTATAGATTCTAGAGGGCACTAGTGGAAGATAATTGTATTGTTGGCATTAGGGAGACAGTATTGTGGATGGCAACCCATACCAGTATTTCTTTCCTGGAGAATCCCATGGACAGAGGAGATGGCGGGCTACAGTCCATAGAGTCGCAGAGTCAGACATGGCTGAAGCAGCTTGGCACACATGCGTGCACATTGTGGATTTCTAAAAAAAATATGTTTTACAAATAGAAGTGGATCGAGCTCCAGCTTTACTTGAAGAACTGGTTGATCTTCTCTGGGTTTGTTGTAAATCTGTAAAGTAAATCTGTAAAGTGAGGCTGGAAATAGCATCAATCTACCTTCTAGTGTTTGTGAGGGTTTTATAGGAAAATGCTAGAAGAGCATTTAGATCAGGTTCAGTAAACTTTTTTCTATAGAGGGTCAGAGAATAAAATTTGGGGGCTTTGTAGATCATAGGTGTCTGTGGCAATACTTAGCTCTATCAGTGTGGGGCCAAAGTGGCCACAGGCCATTAGTTATGTAAATAAATGGGCATGGCTGGTGTTCTAATAAACCTTTATTGACAAAAATAAGCCTTGGGCCATAGTTTGTAATTCTCTGCTTTAGAACAATACCAGTAAGCCTTCAAAAGTGGTACTAGCAATTTGGATTCTTTGCTATCACTGCTAGGAGCATCATTATATAGACCTAATCCTTACTCTTTCAGCTACCAGTTCTCCAAAATTGGGGCTGGTCTCATTCATTTTTATCCTCTTTGGAGTAGTTGTTGTAATAGAAGTGCTAGGAGGGAGAGGGGCATTCTTTCCTTTGGGCTTTAAATCTGACAACAGAACCCTATAATCCAACTGTTTTGTGTATTGTATGTATATTAGTCGCTCAGTCGTGTCTGACTATTTGCAAATCCATGGACTGTAGCCCACCAGACTTCTCTGTCCACGGAATTCTCCAGGCAAGAACACTGGAGTGGGTTGCTGCCGGGGTCCAGCCCCGGTGGATCCAGGGAATTCGAAGGTGGGGACGGCGTCGGCGTCTTTGTAAATATACATATTTAATTACAGATATAGGGAGAGATTAGAAACGGACCGTGTAGTAGGAGATAGTGTAGTGGAGAAAAGGAGGCTGAATCCAGATGGGAATTCAGCCAGAGAAACGGGAGCAAGAAAGAAGCGACATGGTGGAATCAGTCTTTCCGGAAACTGATCCGATTTCTTTATTTTGGGGTTTGCTTATATACCTTTTGTTACACATAGGGATGAATACAGAGTCACGTGGGGGTCTTAGGGATATTACATCATCTTCTGGCCATGAGTGAGACCTGCTGACATTCTATGATCCTTTCTTTCTGATAACCAAAAACCTTATTTCTTCCAAGAGTGTTTTTTCTTAAACCAAACACCACCCTCCAGATAAAGTTGCATTCCTATAGGGTGAGGGTGTAGTGAGTTACAATCAAGAAAGGAATTTATTTAACCCAAGGTTAACAGGATTAATCTTATCTCTCCTATATGCTTAAAGGTTAATACTTATTTCTCCTATATGCTAGTTATATTCATTATAAGGGCAGGGAATATGGAGATTTAGCAGCAAACATCAGCCCAACAAATGAAAATCCTTTCACCAATGTTCCCCTTAAGATCTATTTAGTCTTAAGATAGTGATAGTTACATTTTTACATAACAAGGACACAGTGATTTATAACAAAGTGCAGTGATCTATTACAAAAGAGAAAATTCATTAACTCAAGAAGTCTAGTATTGCTAACCTTAAAAACTACTGTATTTCCTTTTCTATATTCCAAATACATTGATTAATATGTTCCCAGGTGCCTAAGGATATGGAGGCCTGGCGGCAATCATTGACTCAACAATGAGAAAAAGCCCTATGCTAATTAAGACTCTCAAAATACTCCAAAACTCTCTGTGCTGTTTATGGTTGAGAGGTAGTAAACAATCATGTGCATAGTGGCAGGAGTATGGATAATCCTGTCACACAAGCTAGTCTGTCAGCAGAGAGGTTTGACCTGAGACATCCTTGTCCCACCCAGGGCAGGGAATTAGCAGTAATTATTGACACAACAAATGAAAAACCCTTCACCAATATAATTCCTAACCAACCCACTATACTAATAATTTCTAACTCCCCCAAAGAATTTGCCTTTAGTAAGTCTAAAACATCTCATGCCTCTCAGATTGGGAGGCTGTAAACAATCACATGTGGCTGGACAAACCTATACAGGCGGGCTAGATAACCTTCAGAGGAGTCCGTAAGCTGAAACACTCTTGTCACGCCCAGGAATTTTTATTGCCTTGGAGCTGCACGTTTACTCCTTCTCCGAGAGAAACGGTTATGGGGGAGAGCATAAAACAGATTCTGGTTTGGGGTAGATGCTCGGGAACAGGGGGTTTCCTGAGGCTTGATCACGCCTTTGCGTATGCCAAGCCTCTTTCCTCATGACCTTTGCCATGGGCGGAGTTCCTCACGCTGGCCCCCAACAGGTTGCCATTTCCTTCTCTGGGGATTTTCCTGACCCAGGGATCGAACCCAGGTCTCCTGCATTGCAGGCAGTAGCTTTACCCTCTGAGCTACTAGGGAAGCTAGTTTTGTGTATTGCTTTTAAAAAATATGTTGGCCCCTTCATGATTTTTAGTAATTAAATCTTAGAGAAACTGAGAATAAATTGAGAAATAAATAACAGACAGCATAGTTCATTTCTCATAATAGCACAGCCAAGAATCAATGGAGAGCTGGAGAAGGGAAACTTTATACAGAACAATTTACTGCAAAGTATGAGGAAATCAAGATAATCTAATTGTTTACTTTTGATTGTCCCTGAGGGCCAAGTACTTACAGCCAAGAAAATTTATCTGAAGAGTTTGGACCTAGAAACACAACTTTTTTGGCCTACTAGCAGAGCACAAGCATTAATCTCACAGTGTCGCATGCTCTCTGAACATCAGTGGCCTTATGTTCCAGACAAAAAGTTCATCAGGGAGCTTATCTGCTGATATGTTATTAGCTGGAAGTCAAAATTAATGAATTTTGTCAGACTGCCTCGGTCGAGATAGAAAAGGATAGAATTTTCTGGCAGTCAATTTCCACTCTGTCATCTGCTTAGCATTTTTTTCTTAATGTTACTCCTAGGGATCTTCTGAACTTAAACACTGCCTGGAATTCTCAGGGCACACAATTGAACAGTAGTGTATTTTCCCTTACTTCCATAATATCCTTTAAAATATCTAAAAATTTGCTGCCCAAACAAGAAAATCAATACTGGGATCTGTGACAGGAACCTCAAAAGAAGTGACTGAGGCAAGACAAAGATTTTGGCCATTAATGCATTTGAGTTAGGGTTCCTCTTTGCGACCCCGTGGACTGTAGCCCGTCAGGCTCCTCTGTCCATGGGATTCTCCAGGCAAGAATACTGGAGTGGGTTGCCATTTCCTTCTCCAGGGGATCTTCCCAACCCAGGGATCAAACCCAGGTCTCCTACATTACAGGCAAATGCTTTATCCTCTGAGCCACCAGGGAAGACTTTCTTTCACTTTCACTTTCTTTCCTTTGGTTATAAGACATGGGGCCCCAATTCAGACTAGCTTAAGCAAAAATAATTATATGAACAGATGTAACTGGGATACTCAGTAATGGCTGATGGCCAAGGGCAATAGGAACTCGTGCTGGGCAGATCACAAGTCCAGCTACTGCAGAGCTTGACCATGATAAACATGATTTCTCTCCCCTTGGTCTTTCATGAGAAATTTGATGGAGAACCAGGAATCACTTCTGCCATGGAGATCCTCATTCAAATAGCCGTGGGTTCTTAGAAAAGCATCGAACATCACCAAATATCCTGACTCCTGGGGTACAACATGGATAACTGGTCCAGTGTTGCATACAGGATTGTTGTTGGGTATTCAGTCCCTAATTCATGTCTGACTCCTTGCAACCCCATGGATTGCAACACACCAGGCTTCTCTGTCCTTTACTATGTCCCAGAGTTTGCTCAAACTCATGTCTATTGAGTTGGTGATGCCATCCAACCATCTCATCCTCTCTTGCCCTTTTCTCCTTCTGCCTTCAATCTTTCCTAGCATCAGGGTCTTTTCCAATGAGTTGGCTCTTCACATCAGGTGGCCAAAGTATTAGAGCTTCAACGTCAGCATCAGTCCTTCCAATGAATACGCAGGGTTGATTTCCTTCAGGATTGACTGGTTTGATCTCCTTGCTGTCCAAGAGACTCTCAAGTATCTTCTCCAGCAGCACAATTTGAAGGCATCAGTTCTTCGGCGCTCAGCCTTCATTATGGTCCAACTCTCACATCTGTACATGACTACTGGAAAAAATCATAGCTTTGACTATACGGACCTTTGTCAGCAAAGTGATGTCTCTGCTTTTTAATATGCTGTCTAGGTTTGTCATAACTTTCTTTCCAAGGAGCAAGTATCTTTTAATTTCATGGCTGTAGTCACTGTCCGTAGTGATTTTGGAGCCCAAGAAAATAAAATCTGTCACTGCTTCCGCTTTTTCCCCATCTATTTGCCATGAAGTGATGGGACTGGATACCATGATCTTAGTCTTTTCAATGTTGAGTTTCAAGTCAGCTTGAAACAACACAGGGTTGTAAGGACAACTAAACAAGGAGCAGCATGAAAGCACTGGAAAGATAAGCAAGACTCATGTGCTGTCTGAGTCCTCTTAGACTCAACACATGAGACGGCTGGATGGCATCACGGACTCGATGGACGTGAGTCTGAGTGAACTCCAGGAGTTGGTGATGGACAGGGAGGCCTGGCGTGCTGCGGTTCATGGGGTCACGAAGAGTCGGACACAACTGAGCGACTGAACTGATCTGAACTCCTTCCAGGAGGAGTGCATGGAAGAGGAGGCCATGGGAAAACAGCTGCCTGAACATTGTGGGCAGAGGACGGAAGGTTTCCAGAATCTGTGATCCCATGATAGGACTTGCTTCTGTTCAGTTCAATTCAGTTCAGTCACTCAGTCATGTCCGACTCTTTGCCACCCCATGAATCGCTGCACCCCAGGCCTCCCTGTCCATCACCAACTCCTGGAGTTCACGCAGACTCACGTCCATCGAGTCTGTGATGCCATCCAGCCATCTCATCCTCGGTCGTCCCCTTCTCCTCCTGCCCCCAATCCCTCCCAGCATCAGAGTCTTCTCCTCTGAGTCAACTCTTCGCAAGAGGTGGCCAAAGTACTGGACCTTCAGCTTTAGCATCATTCCTTCCAAAGAAATCCCAGGGCTGATCTCCTTCAGAATGGACTGGTTGGATCTCCTTGCAGTCCAAGGGGCTCGCAAGAGTCTTCTCCAACACCACAGTTCAAAAGCATCAATTTTATATTAAGAATTTGTGGAACGAGAAGCAAGTATCTTCTGCATGTGAAGGCTCAGACTTTTTTAGTTACTATGCATATATTTTTTTCTCAAATAATTACACACATCTGGTTTTAATTTAAATCCATATCTTCAGTTCAGGAAGCTCGTGATTGTCACATGGCTTTGAAATTTGGCATGATTACAAACTTTATTTCCCTAATCTTGGTGGACAAGTTTAGGATCTTTTTTTTTTATTGGAGTGTGACTGCTTTACAATGTTGTGTTAGTTTCTGTTGTACAATGAAGTGACTCAACTGTATGTAAACATATATCCCCTCCCTCTTGGACCTCCCTTCAATTCCCCACCCCACCCATCTAGGTCATCACAGAGCACTGAGCTGAGCTTCCTGTGCTTTATAGCAGGTTCGTACTCAGTTCAGTTCAGTTCAGTTCAGTTCAGTTGCTCAGTTGTGTCTGAGTCTTTGCGACCCCATGGACTGCAGCACGCAAGGCCTCCCTGTTCATCACCAACTCCCAGAGTTTACTCAAACTTTTCCTGTCCATGGACTCGGTGATGCCATCCATCCAGCTCATCCTCTGGTTCCTACTAGCTACCTATATACAACAGAGTATTACTCAGCCATAAAAAGGAACAGAACTGGGTCACTTGTAGAGATGTGGATGGACCCAGAGACTGTTGTACAGAGTGAAGAAAGTTAGAAAGAGCAAAGCAAATATTGTGTAATAGTGCCTATATGTGGAATCTAGAAAAACAGTGCAGATGAGCCTATTTCCAGGGCAGGAATAGGGATGAAGATGTAGAGAGCAGACAAAGGGAATAGTTTTGTAACAGGGATATAGCAAAATCGTTTAAGACGAGTAAGTGGCAAGAGCCTCAGAGCCCTTCTCTGGAGGCGTGCTCACGGGCACTACTGAAGTGGCAAGAAGATTAGCAGACATCACCGCTCATTTTATGTGATGATCTCCCTTTTCAAAAATTCCAAGGAAACCTCTGGTTCTTTGTCCAATCTCAGTCTGTTATTCTAGACTCTCTCTCTCACAGGCTGATTTTCTCCTAGGGGCCCTGAGGTTCTCCTGGCAACTTGGTCTATTCCATCAAGCTCCGACAGGCGTGTACACAGCTGTATCCCATGGCTGGCACATTTCAGTTTGCTTTCCCAGGACAGGGTTCAGACCCCTTGTGAATCAGTAGATGAGAACAGATGCCCAAGAGAGGGAGCAGTCACAGCCTCACATATAGAAAAACGTCCTCAGCTTCTCTGAGTGTTGTGTCATTGTTTTGTCGCTAAGTCTTCTGTGACCCCCATGGACAGCAGCCTGCCAGGCTCCTTTGCCCGTGAGATTTTCCAGGCAAGAATTCTGGAGTGGGTGGCATTCCCTTCTCCAAGTCATCTGCCTGACCCAGGGCTTGAAGCCATGTTTCCTGCTCGAGAGGCACATTCTTTACCTCTGAGCCACCAGGGAAGCCTCTGAGTGTTTTACACATGACCATTTGTAATGCAGCTATGTAATTACAGTACATGGCCGGGATGTAGAGGGATGCTGTAGGATGTGTGAGGGCCTGAGTAGGAGAGAGAACAAAAGGGAAGTGGTCTCAGAGCCATCAGCATTCTGTCATGGTGTTGCCCGTCAGCTAAGCCAATGCCTGCAAAGATGTACCAAGGATTACTGTTATCTGAGCACCCCAGCTGAATTCACCAGCAGAAAATCTTGGTTTCTGAATTTGAATTTTTACTTCTTCTTTTTTTTTTTTCCACTTAGGGATTGTTTGTGTGTTTTTTTTTTAATTAAAAAACTCTCTCCTCCACACAAACATTCTAAATCCTTATATTTGCCTTTCAAAAATTTTTCTGTTAAAGGATAAGCCCAACCACCCTTTCTGAGAAGACCATTTTAAACACTTGGACAAATGTCCTCCTAAACAGAGAAGTATGGGTAAAATTATTCGACAAAAATGGAGTCATATATTTTTCTGTAATGTATCATAGTTTATTTAAACAATTCATAAGTTGTTGCATGTCTATATTGCCCTCATTTTTTTCCCCTAATACAAATGTAGAGCTGGGCTACTTAGCTAGAGTAAACTAGATATTTTTTAAAAAGAAAAAACCATTAGCAATTATAAAAGATCATTAAGGACACATAAATGGTTACAAAATTGTCCTATAGTGAAACAAATTATCAGTATTGAATAGTACCCAAAATAAAAACTGAAGTGCTTGGGCAAATTTTTTACCTAATCACTGATCTGATTTCATTATTGTGCTGACCTACTTCTTTGTGGCAACATGACTTGACCATTAGTTTTCAACAAAATTATTTCACTCATCTATGCAAGATACATTTACTGAGTTCCTGGCAGGAAGTAAAATATAACAAAAAAGGTCCCCACACTGCCAGAGCTTATTCTCTGTAGAGAAGGAGAGAGGGGGGAAAACAAATAAACAAGTAAATAAGTATACAAAAATATCAGATATAGAAATGGTGTGCAGAAAATTAAAACATGAGTGTTTCACAGGGAGGGGTTCAGGGTGAGACTCTCCCAGGAAAGGAAGAGTATACTGAGAATTGATGATAAACTTGTGCCAGTCATGCAGAGAGCCTAGGGAAGACCACTCCAGGGACAAGGACCGCTGATGCAGAAACCCTAGGGTGAGAGCGAGCTTGGCATGTTTCAGGAAGACAAGCAAGGTTGGATACATTTTAGTTCACCAAGGAAGCTGGAGAGGTAGACCAGGATGAGAAGGTCAGAGGTGGGGAGGGTCCAGGTTGTGCCAGTGTTGTTAACCAGGAAAGAAGTCTGCAATTTATTATAGGCAATACTGGAAGGTACAGCCTGGTGGGCTGCTGTCTATGGGGTTGCACAGAGTCGGACACGACTGAAGCGACTCGGCAGCAGCAGTAGCAGCAGAAGGTCCTAAGCCAAGAAGTGACAAGGATGTTACTCATGTTTTCAAATGATCACTCTAGATGCTGCGTGAAGGATGGAGAGCAGGGGCAAAAGCAGACTAATTAGGAGACTGTTGTAGGTCCAGGTGGGAGGTCATGACGGCAGGACCACCTGCCACGGAGGAGGTGGGAGAACGGGATGAACCTGGGATACGAATTGGACACAGAATGAACCAGACTTGCGGATGGAATGCAAATGAGGGATGGACGGGATAAAAAGAGCCAGTGAAACTATGGAGAATAGTTCCTGTGTCTGCTAAGCGTTTTCTGTATAATCAAAGCTATGGTTTTTCCAGTAGTCATGTATGGATGTGAGAGCTGAACCATAAAGAAGGCTGAGCACTGGAGAGTTGATGATTTTGAATTGTAGTGCTAGAGAAGACTCTTGAGAGTCTGTTGGCCAGCAAGGAGATCCAACCAGTCCATCCTAAAGGAAATCAACCCTGGATATTCACTGGAAGGACTGATGCTAAAACTGAAGCTCCAGTACTTTGGCCACTTGATGTGAAGAGCCAACTCATTGGAAAAGACCCTGATGCTGGGAAAGATTGAGTGGAGGAGGCAAAGGGGGTGACAGAGAATGAGATGGTTGGATGGCATCACTGATTCAATGGAGATGAGTTTGAGCAAATCCAAGAGACAGTGAAGGACCAAGCAGCCAGGTGTGCTGCAGTGTGTGGGGTCACAGGATCGGATATGACTTCGCGACTGAACAACAATAACAAGCATTTTCCTGAAAAATAGCATGTTTGGACACCTATTATAATATGATGCACAGGGTGATTTTTTTTCTCATAATAAAGAATGCCTTCCATTTGTTAAGTACCTACCATGTGCTGGCCCCTTTTCCTTACTGTGTGTGTAGAGGGAATGCAAAGATAGCCATTGAATTAAATTCTCTTCCTTTCACCTCACTTAATAAATTACAAAATAACCCCTATTTTCCATATGGCCTCTGCCCCTCTGAGGATTGCATTGCCAAGGAAACAGATTGCTAAGCAGAGGCACTGTAGCTAAATCCTATTAAACATGCAATAATTCAAAAAACTGCATAAAGCCAAAGAGCATTTGGGTTTGGAATATTGGCTTCCAAATGTCCCCCTCCTAATGCTTGACCATATACGTAATAAGATGCAATGTTTAGATGCCTAATTCTACCCAGAGCTCTAGACTTGTACATTCCTGCCCCAAATCCCTGCTCTGAATGTCAGAATTTTTTAATTAATCTCCCCAAATGGTATTTTCACATAATGAACTCTCTGCATGCTGTTAACTTCAAACAGTAGACAAAAAGCGATTCTTTTCCTCAGTCACATTTTTCCTTTGTAAAACATTCAGCAAAACTGCTTAATTACCTGTATGGGTTCAAATAGAGTTGGAGAAAGTCCAGAGTTCAAGATTTTAGAAGTAGACATTGTTTAGAGACCAGATAGTGCAAATATGCTTTACACCTAAGAAAACTGAGGTTCAGAAACATTGATTTATGTGTCCGAGGTCACACAGAATATGAATGGGCAGTGACAGGGCCAGTGCCCACTTCCCCTGGCTGGTGACCCAGTGGGATCTCTGTTTCAAGGTTGTTCTCACCACCTCTCTCCTAAAAGTCATCCTGACTACTCCTTTTATATAAATTCCTCATGTCCAACTCTCACCTACAGCCTTTGCAACTCAGCCTCACTTGCCTATCTTTATTTTCATTCCTACCTTCCCTCTGCCCAAGCCTCAAATCCAGCTTCTTATTCCAAGTCCTTCTGATCTTATCATTCACTCCCATCACCATTTCTCAGGCTCATCTATCTCCTTACACAATCAATGCATTTATACATCAAATGGGTTTTGCACAAATGGGTTTTTTAAATCCACAGTGCCTACGAACCTTGGCTAAAAAGGCTGTCCTCACTTCACTCTGTCACTTCATTGAAAAAAGAAAGAAAGAAAGATCCAGTAGAGTGAGAAAAAGGTGTTACTGGAGTTAATGTACCATGTATAGATAAATTCTTTATTTGGGAAAATTCACTGCTCGGCCTATTGAATATGCAAGATGAGTCCCAGTAGGCATGAGATGCAAGGAATCAAATAGGTAGATTCAGCCTTCCTGCAAAAGAAATAAGTATCTTGCTGGTGGTGTGAGCAAATAGAGAAGACCAAGGCTAGGGCAAAAGTATTGAGAAATACAACATCAACCTGGAATCCAGTTTGACATAAATGGACAGGATCTTTTAAAAACAAGAAAACATAATATTCAAATATAAGTTCCGCAATTTACATTTACCTGGCTTATACCCCTATACCTCCAACTAAAGTCACACAGAGGTTTATGTAAAAGGCAACATTGGGGAAAACAAGTGAGTGGTTGTCATCCTGGATGTGGGTTGACACCACAGTAAAGGAGATGTGGAAGAACGTCAAGGCACAGGTTGCAGAAATAAGGTTCACAGAAGCTGGAAACTGAACCAGAGATGATTGGAGAAATGCGAGCCTGTAAGGGTTGGAACAAATCACGGGAGACCTCTGAATTTTGCACTTTAATTACCATGGGGACTCCAGTCAAGTTTAGCTAGATCTGAAGGAGATGAGCCCCACATATATCCAAGCATTGGGAATAGAAGGAAGAAGAGGATCGAATTCTTCTCTTCTGGTAGCTCTTAGGAAAGTACATCAGGACAGCTAGGTATGGAAGTGATTACAAGGCAAGAACTGGTTAAAGGTAGGAGCTATTCACTCATGTTGACTTTTAGTAGAGCACTTAATATACTTTATCCAGTGAACAGGAGATGACTCGCCATGATATTAGGCCACCTTACATTAACTTTTATCAGGCTGACTGTTGGGAAGAGACTTATTTTTTTCTTTGGCCTACTTAATTGGCTATTTGATTAGAAATAGCTGCCTTTATATTTATACAGTTTTATTCTTTCATTGAATACATATCTATGGAGCCTCTTTTTTTTGGCTAAGAATTGCAGAAAGTGCTTGGAGTACAGTGATGGACCACAATTGAGACACGATCCGTCATTATGGAGCTCAGAGTCTAGAGGAGGAGAGAAGCATCAATCATAGAATCAGACAAAGCATTATAATATTGTAACTGTGATAGGAGTTATAGGAGAGGTACATGGTACCAGGAGAACACAGAATCAGTGGAAGGGGACAGAGAGGAGCTTCCCTAAGAAGCTGAGATCTGAACAACCAGTAGGAGTTAACAACAGGCAAATGGGAAATCATTTCAGATAGAAGGGTCAGCATGTGCAAGAGTCCTGTGGTGTGCACGAGCTGAAGCAAGGCCAGTGTGGTAGGAGCAGGTGAGCAGGTGAGCAGGCAGGCGCCACATGAAACAGACAGCTGGGGAGGCAGACAGGAACCAGAACACAGGGCTTACAAGCTCCATTCCTCTTCCTCATAAAAACAACGAAAAGCCAGCAGGATGTCTCAAGGAAAACATGATCATATTTAGAGGTTGACTAAACAATGGTCTGTAGAGGACAATGGGGCAGAGCGATGGTAATTACCGCATGGATATTTTGCACAAGTCTGTGATGGCTTAAACTAAGCTAATGTCAGTAGAGATAGGAAGAACAAGATTCAACAAATATTCTGAAGGTAAATTCAATAGAGTTCAGCAGAAGTTTGGATATAGGAGGATCTTAGTTCGGGTTTACTTAAAAATAAACTCTGAGACAAAGACTCAACTTAATGAAATATACAAGGCACACTGGTATGGGGGTGGGGAAGAGAGACAGGGGAAGGAAGGCAACCACTAAAAAGTGAGGTATTAAGCCAGTTACTGTGGGCTTCCCTAGTGCCTCAGCAGGTAAAGACTCTGCCTGTAGGGCAGAAGATGCAGGAGATAGGGATTCGATCTCTGGGTCAGGAAGATCCCTTGGAGGAGGGCATGGCAACCCACTCTGGTATTTTTGCCTAGAGAATCTCATGGACAGAAGAGCCTGGCGGGCTACAGTCCACGAGGTCACAAGAGTCAGACACGACTTAGCAACTGAGCATGCACGCAAGCCAGTTATTGTAGTCAGTGACTGGAGTAGGGCTTGGTTCATTCTGAGATCCAGGGAAGAATCATGCTTCAGAATTATCCAGCTCAAGAGGTGAAGAAACTTTTTTTTTTTCCAATAGCTCTTCTAGGTCTTTTTCTAAAAACTATGTATTTATTTATTAGCTGCACGGAGTCTTGCTTGCTGCACGTGGCCTTTTCTCTAGTTGTGCCGAGCCGGGCCTACTCTCTAGTTGCGGTACGAGGGCTTCTCATTGCAGTGGCTTCTATTGTTGCAGAGCACCAGCTCCAGAGCTCAGGCTTCGTAGTAGTGGCTATTAGGCTTAGCTGTTCCATGGCACATGGGATCTTCCTGGACCAGAGATCGAACAAGGCAAATTCTTAACCACTGGACTAACAGGGAAGTCGAAAACTGAGCTATTGATACACCAAATTCTACCGGTCATTGGTTGAAGGCCTAACCCTAACCCATCACTTCATGGGAAATAGATGGGGAAACAGTGGAAATAGTGTCAGACTTTAGTTTTGGGGGCTCCAAAATCACCGCAGATGGTGATTGCAGCCATGAAATTAAAAGACTTGCTCCCTGGAAAAAAAGTTATGGCCAACCTAGACAGCATATTAAAAAGCAGAGACATTACTTTGCCAACAAAGGTCCGTCTAGTCAAGGCTATGGTTTTTCCAGTGGTCATGTATGGATATGAGAGTTGGACTGTGAAGAAAGCTGAGTGCCAATGAATTGATGCTTTTGAACCGTGGTGTTGGAGAAGACTCTTGAGAGTCCCTTGGACTGCAAGGAGATCCAACCAGTCCATTCTCAAGGAGATCAGTCCTGGGTGTTCATTGGAAGGACTGATGCTGATGCTGAAACTCCAATACTTTGGCCACCTCATGCAAAGAGCTGACTCATTGGAAAAGACTCTGATGCTGGGAGGGATTGGGGGCAGGAGGAGAAGGGAATGACAGAGGATGAGATGGCTGGATGGCATCACTGACTCAATGGACATGAGTCTGAGTGAACTCCGGGAGTTGGTGATGGACAGGGAGGCCTGGTGTGCTGCGATTCATGGGGTCACAAAGAGTCGGACACGACTGAGCGACTGAACTGAACTGAACTGATGAGCGCCCTTATTTTCTGGCGCTTCCTGGCCACCTGCTGTGGGTTTAAAAAAGTCCTCAGGAACAGATGTAAGAATTGGCTGTTAGAAGTGGTCTGGAGCTCACGACAGTGGTAGGACCCAAGGGATATATGGGTGGGACCCAGACTGCGTCTGTTGGAGGGGATAAGAGTGAGAGTCAAAGACAACTTAGGGGACTTCCCTGGTGGTCCAGTGGCTGGGACTCTGTGCTCCCAGAGCAAGGGGCCCAGGTTCAATCCCTGGTCAGGGAGCTAGAGCCCACATGCTGCAACTAAGACCCCAAAGAGCCGGAGGGAAAAAAAAAAAAAAAAAAGAGGCAACTTAGATTTCCAGGTTGAGCTGCTGAGATACGAAACATTGGGAAATGTTGCATGCCAGGCACTGCCAGGCCCCAGGAAGGCCAACAAGCTACAGCCCCTGCCTTCACGGCGTCTCCAGTCTAGCAACTGAGCTAGTTCATGAGATCACGCAAGGGTGCTCTCCAAGGAACAGGCACACAGACTCTGCCTTGTCTCAATCTCAAGGGAATTACTGAAGGGACAAATCTGATTAACTGAGTTTGGGTTGGGTGCCAATCCAGAGCAGTCAACAGGGGACTGTTTCCACCTTATTCCTGAGACAGAGTGGAGAGCTAGCCCTAAACTAGGAGGTGGTTGCAGAAGCTGCAGGTTTTAGCTTTCTAGGGCTGGCATAATGAATGACCATGAACTTGGTGGCTTTAAACAACAGAAATACCTTCTGTCAAGCTCTGGAGGCCAGAGTTCAAAATCAAGGTACAGTCAGGGCCACACTTCCCCTGAAGGCTCTAGGAAAGGAGACCTTTCTGGTCTCTCCAACTTCTCCTGGCGGCTGGTGTTCCTTGGCATGTGGTAGCATCACTGCATCTCGGGCTCCATCTTCAACCTCCCTCTCCTTTCATTTGTAAGGACACGAGTCATTGCACTTAGGGTCCATCCTAAGTTCAGGATGGTCTCCTTTCAAGATCCTTAACTTCGTTACATCTGCAGAGACTCTCTGTCCAGTTAAAGTCACCTTTCCAGGTACTGGTGGGTAGGACTTGGATGTCTTCTTGGGTCTTTCCAAGTGGCTCAGTGGTAAAAGAACGTGCCTGAACAGTGCAATAGATGTGGATTTGATCCCCGGGTCATAAAGATCCCCTGGAGTAGGAAACGGCAGCCCACTCCAGTATTCTTGCCTGCTGGGTTATAGTCCATGGGGTTGCAAAATATCGGACATGACTTAGCAACTGAGCATGCATGCATTCAATTCAGTACAGAGGGCTAAAATCAGTATTTGTTCACAACAGGTTAGGAGTTCTAGCAAATCTTCAGTTTATCACCTGGTCTGCTGTTAAGCCATATGGATTTATAGTCAGAAAAAAAATGTAGGTGATTTCCCATAATGCTTTTATGAGCTCAATGGGATGTAGCAGATTTAGAAGAAAAACCCAGGCTGGTGGAAGGAGATGAAATGAGCCCAGAGCAGAATCTGTTCATAAAGTAAAAAAGAAATGCAAATGAATTAAGAAGGTAGAACAAAACAACCAGAAGAGAAACTTCAAGTTTCCTGTGCAAAATAAGTCAAAAAGAGAAAAAGTGGAAACAGGGGTACCATTGACAATCATGATGAAATAAGGGATAAAAGCTCAAAGATATAAAATGAAAAATGAGGAAAACTATAGTCAAGGAAATATCAAACCAAGGCTACATCTATACAAAGAAAATTTATGGTCTTGAGTATGAGACCTTTAAAAGGATCTTTAAGTTGCTTCAGGAAATATTTCTTCTTACAGTCATTCCTAGTGGAATCTCTGACATGAAAACTACTGCCTACATCAAAGACATGTCCACCACATACTGGCCATCTCTAACAAACATGTGAAAAGACGCTCAACATCACCCATTATCAGAGAAATGCAAATCAAAACCACAATGAGATACCATCTCACGCCAGTCAGAATGTCTGCTATCGAAAAGTCTACAAACAATAAATGCTGGAGAGGGTGCAGAGAAAAGGGAACCCTCTTACACTGTTGGTGGGAATGCAAACTAGTACAGCCACTATGGAGAACAGTGTGGAGATTCCTTAAAAAACTGGAAATAAAACTGCCATACGACCCAGCAATCCCACTGCTGGGCATACACACCGAGGAAACCAGAATTGAGAGAGACACGTGTACCCCAATGTTCATCACAGCACTGTTCACAATAGTTAGACATGGAAGCAACCTAGATGTCCATCGGTAGACAAATGAATAAGAAAGCTGTGGTACATTACTCAGCCATTAAAAAGAACACATTTGAATCAGTTCTAATGAGGTGGATGAAATTGGAGCCTATTATACAGAGTGAAGTAAGTCAGAAAGAAAAACACCAATATAGTATATTAATGCATATATATGGAATTTAGAAAGATGGTAATGAGGACCCGGTATGCAAAACAGCAAAAGAGACACAGATGTAAAGAACAGACTTTTGGACTCTGTGGGAGAATGCGAGGGTGGGATGATTTGAGAGAATAGCATTGAAACATGTATATCACCATATGAGAAATAGATGACCAGTCCAAGTTAAGACACATGAAACAGAGCACTCAAAGCCGGTGCTCTGGGACAACCCTGAGGATGGGATGTGGAGGGAGGTGGGGGGGGGTGGTTTCAGGATGGGGGACACACGTGCACCTGTGGTTGATTCATGTCAATGTATGGCAAAAGCCACCACTTATATGGCAAAAGCCATCAATATTGTAATTAGCCTCCAATTATAATAAATTAATTTAAAAAATTCAGAAACTATTTTTAAAAAAGTTCTGGCCGTCTAACCTTTAAACTCTAACTTCTTGGGCTTATTCCACAGCATGCATGTGGGCCAAAATAGTTCCTGAACATCTATCATCTTCTGTCATGGTTCAAATTCTTTGGAAAATGTAATGCACTTAGCTCAACTACTTAAGTTGTTGCTGTTCAGTTGCTAAGTCCTGTCCAACTCTTTGTGACCCCCAAGGACTGCAGCACACCAGGCTCCTCTGTCCTCCACTATCTCCCGGAGTTTGCTCAAACTCGTGTCCATTGAGTCGGTGATGCCATCCAACCATCTCATCCTCTGTCATCCCCTCCTCCTCCTGCCCTTAATCTTTCTCAGCATCAGGGTCTTTTCCAATTGGTTGGCTCTTTACATCAGGCGGCCAAAGTATTGGAGCTTTCAGCTTCAGCATCGGTCCTTCCAATGAATATTCAGGGTTGATTTCCTTCGGGATTGACTGGCTTGATCTCCTTCATATGCAGGGGACTCTTAAGAGTCTTCTCCAGTACCACAATTTAAAAGCATCAATTCTTTGGTGCTCAGCCTTCTTTTTGGTCCAACTCTTACATCTTTACATGACTTTGTTGGCAAAGTAATGTCTCTGTGTTTTAATTCCTATCTAGGTCATCTGTTTAAATAGATCACATGAGTCACAGATTTCATGCCTTCTCAGTCACAGCCAATTCTTGGCGACCCCATGGACTGTAGTCCGCCAGGCTCCTCTGTCCATGGGATTTCCCAGGCAAGAATACTGCAGTGAGTTGCCATTTTCTTCTACAAAGTCATAGATTCTTGGCTATCAAATCAGATGCTACTTTTGGGTTGACCATGGACCCCTGGTCCATTCACCAGAGGCCAGGAGAAGTCAGACTGAGGGGTCGCATGGCCTGTGGATCTGTTATATATGCATGTGCTCAGCCGCTCAGTCGTGTCCAACTCTTTATAGCCCCATGGACTGTAGCCCCTCAGGCTCCTCTGTCCATGGAATTTTCCAGGCAAGAATGCTAGAGTGGTTGCCACTTCCTTCTCCAGAGGATCCTCCTGATCTAGGGATAGAATCCACATCTCTTGTGTCTCCTGTATTGGCAGACAATTCTTTACCATTGGGTCACCCAGGAAGCCTATATATATATATATATATATATACATATACACACACACACACACACACACACACACACACATGAGAGAGAGAGAGGTATGCAAAGGGGTGTGATGAAGAAGTGTCTGTGCTACGTAATAGGGCTGGTTGGAGGAGTGGGCGTAGAGGATTTGAGTCTTAAGTCTGAGGGGTGTGCAACCATGGAATAGCAGACAGAGCTGTCCAAGTGGTGATGAGGGGGCATCAAGATTTCTGAGTGGAGGACTTCTATGGCGGTGCAGTGGTTAAGACTCCTCACTCCCACTGCAGGGGGCATGGGTCCGACCCCAGGTCCCTGGTTGGGGAAGTTCCATGTGCTGCTCGGTGCACCAAAAGCAAAGATTTCTGAATGGAGTCTATACACAGACCCCGGGAGGGACCCTCGGGGCTGATCACTCCAGCAATTGTATCAAAACTCCGTGCTAGTCTCAGATAGGAAACCAGCTGGAAACCAGAAAAAGACTTGAATTATGTTTAATCATCTCGTCTGAAGGGTGGAGGAATGTTGCGCCGTCTCGGTTCTTTACCCGGAAAGCTGGCACCGTGAAAGGAGTTGTCATACGAGCAAGGACGCCAGCACTCTCATTTATTAATTGGTATGCTCCACTTTAATTAAAGTCATCATAGCTAATCACTCATTCCAGTGTGTGCTGCAGCAGCTGAATAAACTGGAGGACACGACAAGGGGGAAAATAAATTCTGCTCTCTCCCAATGTTTCCAGCTTGGCTTTCCCTCTCCCGTGTAGTGATTCAAGGGAAAGGTTAACTTAACCCTTCCACCCTTGCCTCTGTCCCTAGGAAGTGAGCCTTGTGTTGAGTAAGTGAGTATAGTAGAATGGGAGCTGTGAAATTCATACTCGTGTATTTGGATGTCGGCTCTGTGACCATGGGCTAATATTTAGCTTCTCTGATTCTCAAATTTTCATGTCTAAAAATGGGAATAAGAATAATACTCACTGCAGGGATTCAGTGGAGGGTTAAATGAAATAACCAAAATGAAGGGCCAGGTTTATAATTGCTGTTCAGTCGCTCGGCTGTACCCGACTCTTTGCGACCCCCTGGACTGCAGCACGCCAGGCTTCTCTGTCTTTCACTACCTCCCGGAGTTTGCTCAGACTCAAGGTTTATAACAGGTGCTCAATAAGTAATAGTCTCCATCATCACCGCCATCATCTCACTCACCTGGGTAGCATCTCCTTATCCGTCAGCCCAGCTCAGCCACCACCTCCTCAGGGAGGGCTTCTCTGAGTCCCTCCTCCCTCTGTGTGTTCATTCCCATCACGTGACTGTACTTGAGTCTGCCATTTACTCGGGTGCCCAACTGGTGTACACAGTTAAGCAACTGTTTTTTAGGATTGAAGTGAAAATAGTATTTTTCTAGTACTTAGTATATTTTCAAATGGCTACCAAGTTAGCAGGACATACACACTTGTTAAATCGTTTACATATAGTAACATAACAAACCAAATTATTAGGTATTTTCCTTTGGCCTAGATATACTGTGAAAAAAATGACTGACTATGAACCAAGAAAATTCATGAACTTCTGGTGTAGGGAAAATGATGATATTCAGAACTAGAGAAATAGTAATGCTTATTATTACTGTTATAATGTCCTAGTTATAATAATACCATAATTACCAGCTAACAGTAACACTGTTACTATTTCCTAGGCATTATTCTAAGCATTTAGGTGTGCTTTAAGTGAGAAGGTCACATGTACTAACTCTTTTAATCCCATCAACAGCCCTAAAGTAAAAAATTTCTCTCTCCCACATTAGAGAGGAGGAAACTAAGACCTGTAGAGGATGAGTAACTTGCTAAAGGTCACTGAATGGATGGATGCCTTAGCTCGGATTCAAATCAAGACATCCTGACTCCCCACCCAGACTTAACCACCTGCTTACCAAGGCCACAGGGATGCAAAGAAAAGAGCTGAGATGCCTGGATGGCAGAATGCACAGGTTTTAGGGACTGGAGACAGTGTTTGGGGATGTCCGTCCAGCCCACTTTCTTCAGGAATGCTCCCACCCAGACCCACCTGACTCAGGGGACTTTGGGAGACACGTGCAACTGTTGCCCCAACTCTGAGCCTTGCCCTTGAACATGTCCACAGGTTCCTGGAAACCTGCCAGGTGACTTGAAGGAGGCCAAGCGGAGTCTCCTCTAAAGAATTAGGGGCTGAAGCACTTTTCTTTGTCTGTATCAATAAACTCAAGAAGATGGTTATCATCATAAGAATGACAGGATGCAAAAGTCAAGATTCACCTCCTCTTGCTTTTGAGGTAGAGGTTTCTCCCCCTGACGATTTTTTAATTGGGGGATAATTGCTTTACAATGTTGGGTTATTTCTGCTGTACACGAAGTGAATCAGCTCTATGGACATATATATGCCCCCACCGTTGGAATTTCCCCCCACCACTGCCCCATCACACCCCTCTAGGTCATCACAGAGCACCAAACTGAACGCCATAAGCTGTACAGCGGCGTCCCGCTAGCTTCACACATCAGCTCAGCTCTGTTCAGTCGCTCAGTTGTGTCCGACTCTGCAACCCCATGGACTGTAGCACACCAGGCCTCCCTGTCCATCACCAGCTCAAACCCATGTCCAGGGCATACTCAAACCCATGTCCATTGAGTTGGTGATGCCATCCAACCATCTCATCCTCTGTTGTCCCCTTGTCCTCCTGCCTTCAATCTTTCCCAGCTTCAGGGTCCTTTCCAATGAGTCAGTTCTTCACATGAGGTGGCCCAAGTTTTGGAGCTTCAGTTTTACACATGGTAGTGTATATATGTGAATCCTCCCTGTCCCACCCTCCCAATTCATCCCACCCTCCCCGTCCACCACCCATGTCCATTCTCTAAGTCCGTGTCTCTAATCCTGGCCTGGAAATAGATTCATCTGTACCATTTTTCTAGATTCCACATATAGGCATTAATATACAGTATCTGTTTTTCTGACATGCTTCACTTTGTATGACAGACTCTAGTTCCATCCCTATCGCTCCTTGATGGTTGATCTGTTCAATGGTTCTGCAGAGTTTGTGAGATCAGTGCTCTGCCAATAGTTTCTTTCATTTGAGTCAAACTTCCTAAATGTCTGGCTGTTGTAACAGGATATTTAACTAGAAGCCTGAACGTAAATGTCATGAAATAAACCACTAAAAAGGGGGTGGGCAATACCTCCATCACTGTGGTGTTGGTGGTAGTTTAGTCGCTCAGTCATGTCCGGGTCTTTTTGACCCTGTGGACTGTAGCCTGCCAGGCTCCTCTGTCCGTGGGATTATCCCGGCAGGAATACTGGAGTGGGTCACCATTTCCTCCTCCAGGGTATCTTCTTGACCCAGGGACTGAACCTGTGTGTCTTCTGCCTTGCAGGCAGATTCTTTCCTGACTGAGCCAGTTGGGTAGCCATGCATGTCGCTGAGAGTGAGGACTTAGGTTGGGTCATCTCCTCTTAGAAACTAGGCAGGTCTGTGGTGTTTGCATAAGCAAACAGTTCGGAAAGTTCTGCACTACCAGAGGTCAACCATTTACCCAGCAATTACGCTGCTGTCAGATTGTAAATACATATTTGCAGATTCCTCTACCATTGTTCGGAAACCATGTAGGCCTGTTCCTGCAGGGCTGGTTATAGAATGTTAACGGGTTAACTTACCCGACATCTGCTTTCGAGGCTGGAGCCAGATTTGCACCCTTTCAACATTTACAGGCATAAAGCTGCAGATTGAATGTTTTCCTCTGCCAGCTCTCAGAAAATCAGAATTCAGCAGCAATGGACAGTGGCATGGCTGACTAAATGGATTCAGCATGTTGGCACCTTATTTTCAGCTACAACACAGGACCCCCTCAGTCCCCGATCTGGTCCAGGATGGCTAACACCATAATTTACGGAAAGAAATCTCTGCTAACTCTAAAGTTTGACATATGATGATGCCCCTGTAAGAAGTAATGGATTTCAAGGCATGCGATTCAGAATACATGTCTCTCTGACTTCTGATTTGAGGGTTGTCCTTGAAATGAGTGCTTTTCTGCTATCATATTAAGGCAGGTAATCTGCCCTGATTGTCGGCCTCTCATATTCTTTCAGCTATTTTGGATCATGACTGTCAAACCCCACCAACACCCAGAGTCATCGCGTGCATGTCCCAGGAACCGATGTTAAATGTCAGATCATTCTGAGTTCTAATTACTGGCAACACCTGAAGTTTGGGTGAATATCCATCCAACCATTTTCAAGTGTTATGGTGTATTATTCAGGCTATAGCTCTGCTGTAACAAAATGACCCCAATTACAGTCGCAGAAATGACAGAGTTTTCTTTTTCTCCCATGTAACAGTCCCAAAGGAATAGCCCAGGATGGCGGGTTGCTTTGCTCCAGTCTTTCAGAGATCCAAGCTCTTACATCTTTTAGCTCTGACTTTCCTGCAGGAATTGTCTTATCTGTAAAGTCAAGGCTGGGTTGCAGATAAATCATGGAAAAGGCAATCGAGGGAGTTTGGTTTATCTCTTAAATTGAAATTGGAGATGCCCAGCAAGAACGATTTCACATCCCATTGGCCTAAATTCAATTTCAGACCTACATTTAACTGCACTGGAACTTAGTCAATGCTGGTTCTGCCTGGGGAGCTATGGGCTCAGCTTCAACTCTATAGCCAAGGAGAAGGAGGGTGTGTTCTGATGGCTGGTCAAGAGTTTCTGTCACATGTAACAGAGAGAGTGAGGTTGCCTCGTACAAATAAGATCAATGCCACATGGTCATACATTCAACAAATATTTTTAAAATATTGATTTTATTTATTTGGCTGTGCTGGGTCTTAGTTGCAGCATATAGGATCTAGTTCTCTGCCCAGGGACTGAACTCGGGCCCCCTGCTTTGGAAGCTCAGAGTCTTAGCCACTGGACCACTTTTCTTACACATGTGAGAAAAGTATTGTTACACATATTGGGGGTGAAACTATGCAACAGTATAAACACATTTTTCTACTTTTGAAAGACTTGCTTTTTCAGACAGTAGAGGACAACTAGGGAAAAGGCAAGGTTTTTTACCTTCAAGTTGCAGTAAAAATATTCACACCTGCCAAATTCCAACAGCTGGTCGAATCATTGTTCCCTGGCTAAGCCCACAAGAACACTGCTCAGAGAGTCATTTGGGTGTTGGTCTCATAAATCATAACTTGCTCAGAGCATGTTTCTGAGGCTTCAGGAAGGACTCTTCAGAGGGTGGAATCAAATCGCTGAGATTAAAGTCAACCTCAAAGGAGGGTTTTTCCCCCAAAATCACTAAGGCGATAAACAGGGCACATTTCGCAGTCAGTCCCCGGATGCAGTATGTCACACCACGTTCAGGGTCCGTGTACTCAAAGCAGTGAACAATAACACGACGACCGCGGCGTGTCAGATGACTCTGATGGTAAACACGGGGACGCAGGAAGTAGTCCAGAGGCACCAGGAACACGTTCTTAACTTCATCCGGGTTAGGTCTGGCCTCAAAGTCGGAGTCTATAAATCCTACAACCGGAGTTATCCACATATCCTTCTGAAAGCAGAACATGGAAGACACTGAGATGTGAGAGATACCGTTTCAAAAAAAAAAAAAAAATGTATGTCTAAACACATGCTGCTGCTGCATAAACTAAGCTCACAGGCCAAAGCAGTCCGTTACATAAAACTTCCTCTATAACTAAACTTTGTCCTTTAAATGGCGGTGTGGGCTTCCCTGGCTTAGTGGTAAAGAATCCGCCTGCCAACGCAGATTGGAGACAGGAGACGTGGGTTCCATCCCTGGGTTGAGAAGGTCCCCTGGAGAAGGAAATGGCAACCTACTCCAGTATTCCTGCCTGGAGAATCTCATGGACAGAGGAGCCTAGGAGGCTAGCTGGCGGGGAGATTTCTATTTATAACCACCACTGTTCTGAAATGAATGCAGGGTGCTGTTACGTGAAAGATTTTACCGGGAGTCTTGCAGGGGAGGCCTGGGGTTTAGTGTAGGGGCTGATGGGGGCGGCATGACCTTGAACGAGAAAGGGAGACGAATTGGGGAATTCCTGAAAGAAAGAGAGTGGGGAAATCCAGGGAGACGCTGTGGGGCTGGGCTCCTGCAGGAGGACCAATATGCCTGTGGGAGGTCTTGAGGGAGGGCGGTTAATGCATGTTGAAGAGCAGTGATGACTCAGACGGTTAACCGAATTAACGACGCAAGTCAACATTGGACCGGGAGCGGAGGAGGGGAGCGCAGGCTCCAGACGTCCCTAAGGTGGGACCCTCACTGTGCTCGGCCTGCCTGACAGCCTTTTCTGTCACAGGGTCCCCCCAAGCAGCCACTGAGATGAACGCTCAGATGCCAGGGGTTTCTTAAGGAAGAGCTCGAGGACAAAGGGATGAGGGTGGGAGCGGGAAGCCAGGCAGGGATGCTGCGGGCAGCTCCGGGGTATAAAGTTGCCTCGGTCTGTCCCAGGAGATGATGAGGGGGCTGGGCTTTCATGCCCGACCTCTGCCTGGCCAGGAGTAAATCAAGACAGTGCTGACTCAAGGAGGTGGGGTGCGGCTCCAGGAGCCTGAGGGCATGAGTCCTGGGAGAGAACCAGTGTGTGTGTGTGTGTGTGTGTGTGTCAGAAACACAGCTTAAGAGGACTGTTCCCACATATATACAGAATCGAGAAAAGTGGCACCGATGAACGTACGTGCAAAGGGAATGGAGCCGCAGACACTGAGAGCAGACTCGTGGACACAGAGGGGCAAGCAGAGGGCGGGCGACGGCAGAAAGCCCCATCGCCGGGTGCACACTCCCATGTGTCAGAGAGACAGCTGACGAGGAGCTGCGTGTAACACGCGGAGGCCAGCCTGGCGCTCCAGAGGGACGTGATCCATGTATAATTACCACTTATCTGCATTGTTGTATGGCAGAAACCCACACTACACTGTAAAGCAAATTTCCTCTAATTAAGAAATAAATTAAAAAAAAGAAAGCATCTGGACAGAGCCTGGAGTGTCGCTCACCTTGCGTCCCTGGCTGCTCTCTCCATTCAAACCCCACAGGCTGTGGGGCCCCTCGTCTAGAATCCATCAGCCTCCCCCAGGTTCTTCATAACAACCCACTCCTGAAGAAGCTTTACCAATGGAAACTGGATCAGAAAAAAAACTTGCCCATGGCCACACCCGGCTCCCACTTAGCAGAAGCCAGGATTCTACCCCAGGCCTGCTGCCCACATGCTAGAGTTGAGCGCTGAAGTTCTATCAAAATGCTGGTCACCAAATCTCCGAGCTGGCACACCAGCAAGCTGCTCGGAGACCACGGGGCAGCGTCCCCAGCTGTGGCTCAGGCCCTCCGGAGGTCTCAGGGCCACGCCTGTTAGGCAGGTGCCTGGGCAGGAACTTTGCATGGCCAGTGCCAGCCCTTGAACTGGCATGTCAGAGTCTAAGGAAATTAGTGTGAGAAAGAAAAAGAATCAAAGCCTCAAAGGGTGATCACGGTTTAAGACTGAATATTCTAGATGGGGAGTCAGACACGCTCAACAGGATTCAAGCTTAGCAAAGTAAGAGAGGCTGTGGAAACTTGTGGCTGAAACAGCAACTCTGCACATCCCATGTCTAAAAACACAGGTGTCTGAACTGGCAGGAAAACAGGTGGTATGTGGCAGACATCCCAGGACCCATAAATGCCTGGATTTTGCTTATTTGCTGAGTTGAAATCCCACAGAGACTGGTTTCTGCTCTGGACATAGGATGAGCCAGGCTTAGGGCTCCTGGAAGAAGCTGCAGACTATTAGACACAGCCTTGGAAGTCAGGACACACCACTGAAATGTTACAGGAATCAGGCCTTCAGGAAGCCAAGAAAAGGATGGATACTGGGAGTTATGGGCCACGCGTAGAGAAAAAGGAGAACAGTCCCTTGAGGCCTTTGCAGAGAGTAGCTCATACATGTATGATACAATGACATGTATGAAGGTCGGTTGGGGGCTGGAAGGCCTGGGAGGGTTAACACCAGGGATAGGGGAAAACCAGTGACACCCCAAAACATCTCCAGGCATTGCCCTGTGTGTGTTCCCCAAGAGAGGAAATTACCCCCAGTCAAGAATTAGAATTCTGACTGAATTAGATTAGGCTTCTAGGCATTAAATAAATTGCATTTTCAAACCATATTTAAAAGATTTGCAACGTCCAAAAAACAAAATGACCCTCACTGGCACTTCTAAATACTGTACATCTTTCTTGAAAGCCTTTCTTCATGCTAATTTCTCGGTGGTGTGATTGGCATTATAGCAGGAGCAGGTCATTTGAACACACACACACCTGTGAGGACTGTTGTATACGATCCCCTTACGGGTGAACTCAGCAGCTCTGGGGACCTTGGAAATGGACTTACTCTCATTTAGGGAACTTATAACCATTACATGTTTTGTCAAGAGAGTTCTAAAATAAATCTCTAAAATGTCCCAGGAGATTTGCAGCTATCCCCTGAAAAGGGCTTCCATTAGAAAACACAGAGGAAGTAACTGACACATGTCTTGTCTTAATCCCATGTTACTTTTCTGTCTCATTTCTTTCTCACTGAGGGCACATTTATGGAATGGTCTTTAGCTTCTTCCAAGCTATATCTCCTGGGAGTGGTGACCTCTCTATTCTTAAAATGGACCCAATTAAGACAGATGTCAGCATCATTGATCATCACGAAGGGTAATCTGGCTTTCTAATTTTTAGGCATCAGTGGAATTCCTCCTTTGACATAAAAATTCATATGAAAGCCCAATACTATTAAAAAAAAAATTAAACCTATTCTGATAGGTGATGAGTGAATTTCACCTCTGGGGTATTATTCTTCCCCCAAGCCCGTAACCTTAGCTCAACCAGGAGAACAGTATCAGATAAACCCAAATTGAGGAGCGTGCAAGAACACACCTGACCTGTGCTCCTCACTAGTGTCAAAGCCACGAGTGCAAGGGCAGTCTAAGAGACTGGCCCAGACCAGAGAATGAGGAGGCACAGCAAGCAAGAGCAACATGGTGTCCTGAGTGAGAGCCCGGGCAGAAAGGGGGACATCAGTAGAAAAACTAGTAAAAGGCAAGTAAAGCGTGAAGTTCAGTGATGGTAGAGTGCTGACACTGATTTCTTAGTTGTCACCAATGTACCACAGTGATGTCCAATGTCAGTAACTGGGGGACCTGAGCATGGCTACATGAGAACTCTCTGTGAAATCAGTAACCATTCTAAAATTACAAGTATATATGAAAAATTTTAGACCAGTCAAATAATTCTGTTATGCAACTTTAAATTTACCCTATTTACTCCTTCTGCCCTCCTCCAGGGGATCTTTCTGACGTGGGTTTGACCCCTGAGTTGGGAAAATCCCCTGGAGGAGGGCATGGCAACCCACTCCAGTATTCTGTCCCATGGACAGAGGAGCCTGGCAGGCTACAGTCCACGGGGTCCTTCTACAGTCAGTTAGCATAACAGAGAGAGTGTTGTGATCAGCTCATACGAAATAAGGTCCAGCTCTATCATTCCCAGGACCCCTTTTGTTTTACGTTTGTTTGTTTCGTATATACTATCAAATCCTGCTTCAAACAGAAATGCAGTTATAAGTAGTGACTGTTTCTAAACAGCTTCCCTAGATCTCAGGATATTGCTCAATCTTTGTGATATGGAGAAGCCTGGTTCCATGGTATGTGCAAAAATTAGTACCTTCAGTGGCCTCGGAGGGGCTAAAATTTGGTATGTGGCATGCTCAAGTGTGTGTTATTTTTCTCAAGAGAATTTTCAAAAATAAACCCAAACTGGAGAAAACTGAATGTGAACCGAATGTCAACAGAAGAACACTGAGGCATCTACAGGGTCCCACAGCACCCAGTCTGAAAACCGCTGATGGCGTTCAGCCCTTTCATTTCTGGATGGGGAAGGAGGGGCCCAGACAGGACGTGGGGCTTGCCCAAGGCCTCTTAGCCCAGCGGGGGCAAAGTCCACACATGAGCCAGTCTCTCGACTCTGTACCGCATGCTTGAGGGTCGTGGGGTCATGGGATCCTGAAGATATGTCTATCTACTGCGAGCTCACTCGAGTCTAAGCCAGCCAGCTCCACCCCCCGCCTTACATCAAACGGCAGTGGCATCAGGCAGCAGACCACCTCCACTTGATGAGGACGCAGCCCCACTTCCTCCTGGGCTTCCCGGAGAGCCGTGGCCACATCGTCCGCGTCCGTAGGTTCGCACTTACCTCCAGGAAAGCAGACCTCTCCGGGTGACCTTCTCAGCTGGATATGGAAGGGACAGAGCCGCCGTGTGGGATTTCAAGTTTGGAACCACTCACTCATTCAACAAGTATGTGCTGAATTTCTGTCTTGTGCCAGAGACCATTCCCATACTTGTGGCAACCAGTAGGGAATAAGACCAAAAGAAAAGTTTGTCTTTTTTCTAAACTTGAGTCCTTTAAAAAAACTGAACTAGGAGAAACTACCCTCACTTCTGATTTTTCTCTCCTTGCCCTCCAAAGATAGTATACACACACACACACAGATTTACAATGGTGGAGAAAAAAGGCCGAACAAAAGGATAATGAAAAGCACAGTGTTTTGCATGGATAACCTTTATCAAGTGCTTACTGGTTTGGGCACAATGCTTCAGATGGATTTCTTGTCAATGAGTCTGAACAGTTCTATAAGCAACTATTTTTTAAAGTATTTTTTAAAATTGAGATGAAATGTTATTCCTTAAAAAACTTAAAAAATATATTTTTAAAATTGAAGTACAGTTGATTTACAATGTTGTGTTTGTTTCTGGTTTACAGCAAAGTGATCTGGATACACATACACACACTATACCTGGGGTGAGATTAATCTAAAACAGTGGTTCTTGGTGGGGCAGTTTTATGTCCCCCATCCCTGCCAAGAGAGTAGGCGATATCTGGAGACATATGTGGTTGTCACAAAGTGTGTGTGTTGTCTGTGTGTGTGTGTTACTGGCTTCTAGTGGATAGGGGCCAAGGATATTGTTAAACATCCCATAATGTATGGGGTAACTCTCAAAACAAAGAATTATCCAGCCCAAATGGCAATGGCTGGATAAGAAACCCTGGCATAAAAGTATTTTAAATTACTTGCTAGCTCAATTGCTTATTTTACTTTCCAAAACTTCTCCGTAAAAAGCCACATGATTCTGTGGCTTCATGTACCCCTTGAACATCACAACTTTAAAAGTCCAGCTGAGAATCTGGAACCTCAAACTATGTGCCAGTGATCACATTTCAAATATCCTGAGACCTTAAGATCAGGGACCTTTTCATCACTTACCTTCTCTGACCGGAGGGTGAACAACAGGTAAAGTTTCCCATCTTTAGCCAACAATGGTAGAAGGATCGAAAATTTGTTAGATGAACAGTGAGAATATTTGGTCCCAGAGTCATGCTTTTTTAAGTGGGCCTTGGCGTCATCTATCAAGCTGTTTCTAAAATGGAAACAAACCACACAGTTTAGTAACCAGAGTTATGATAAAAAGCACCTAAACTGTATGATGTTTCTGCTGTGTTAGCATTTATACTCTCAGTGTACTTTTTAATAATAGGACAGCAATAATAATTCCCAAATCATGTGACCTTTGGTAAGACAAAATGAGGCAAAAATTACTAAGAACCCAGTTTAGTACCTGAGTTCACTTTAAAATCTAAATTAATTTTGAATGATGGTAAAATATTCTTTCAATTGTGCAATAGTTCAGTGCTGAAACCCACAGTAATACTCAGGAAGACAGATTTGCAGAGCAAGTTCATTGTTACAAAGGTTACACCATCGTAAGGTTAAGGGCTTTCTCTTAACCTGGCCCTTAAGTCACATTATCAGACCCTTGTCTTCAAATACCTTGTAACACTGAGTCCCAAACTTGTGCAGCAACAGAGTCACCCAGAGGGCATGTTACAACATAGACTGCTGGGTCCACTTGTGACTTAGTAAAATCCAAGTATTTAGGCTTTAACCACACATTGTTCTCTGAGTCCATAACTATGGGCTAAGGCAGTTTTGTGTAAGGGGCAAAAGCAGGTGTTTAAGGGAGCCAGACTGGTTTCAAAGTGTTAGGACTGACCTCTCTAAGCGCCCCCTTCCTGATGTGTGACATGTTGAGGATGTTTGTAAGGATTAAATGATACAGTTCTGTGGCTGCCATTTAAATGTCTCAGTCCTTAGATGCACAGTTGCTTGCCAGAGATGTCTGCTATTTCTTGCCTCTTTCTAGGAGGTAGGATGCTCAATAACGTAGTTAGGAAACTGCAGTGGGTGTTGAAAATGCCCAAATGGCCTGAAAAGAGTCACAGGAATGCTGGCACTGGAGGCACACAGGCAGGTGTCCAGAAAAGGAAACTAGAATTTCCCACCAGGAATGTGAGGGACTGCTTGAAAGTGTGGTGCCCAGAACTGACCAGAGGTACCAGCAGAGGCAGCAGTCTGCAAAACCGTCCACATAAGGAGCTGGTGCTTGGAGTACTCGCCAGGTAAACACTAGGGTCGGTATATTCTGTACTACAGTCTGGACATGGGCTCATCTCACCTTCTTTCCACGCTTTTCTCATTAAGGTGAAAACACGATCACGTTCCAGGCTGAGAGTTTGTGTAACTGAGGCTGGGAGTAGCCCGGGGACCTTGAACCGGGCGCTGCCTGGTGCGGGCTCGCTGCCCCGACGGCTGAGGCTCGTCGAGCGGAAGAGGGGAAGCCCTCGGGGGCCGTGCGCCCACCAAGTGTGCAAACTCGGCTCTGTCTTTGGCGGGGGAAGGCGCGAAGGCCCGGGGACCCTGCGAGCTGCCAAAGGAGGTGAGCGTCCGGAGCGCGGGGCTCCGGAAGGCGGGCAGGCGGGACCCGCAACAAGTAGCCAGAAGGCCCCGGCCACTCACGGCCCGCCACCTGTCCGGCCGCGCAGTGATCAAGGCAGGGCCAGGTCCGGCTCGGGGTGCCAGGGGTCGGGGAGGTCTTACCTGACTGGTTCCTGGGGAGGGCCGGGTCGCGACATCGCCCCGGGAAAGTTCGCTTCTTGCCAGCAAAGCCTCCCAAGGAACTCTGCCGGACGAGCATGCGCAGAGCAGCTCCGGGCCTGGCGCGGGGAGAGAGGCGGGGCCCGGAGCTGGGGCGGGGCCTGGCTTAGGACGCAGGGCGGGACCGAGAGCGGCAGGCTGGAGATCGGGGCGGGGCGGGGCTAGTGGGGCGGGGCGAGCGTGGGGGCAGGGCTAGTGGGGCTTAAGGCCCCGCCTTCCTGGTCGCGCAGAGCTTCTTCCTGCTTTCCCTCGAAGGCAAGAGCTAAAGGAAGAATTCTGAAATTGACAATTGTTGAAAAGGGGGAAAGGGGGAGAATGCAGTGCTGTTGACTTGAGAGAATTCTAACATTCTTACTCACCGTTGCTAGGAGGTCAAGTTGGTTCAATTTTTCTGAACAGCAGTCCACACGTGTTTACCCAGCACCTACTTTGTGCTGGATGCAGGCCCGACGGTGAGTGAACAGACAACGCCGAGCTTACAGTCAAATAGAGAGGGAGACAGAACTCAATTACCTAGATGAAGCCCTTAGTCTCTGGGGAGCATGTGAGGGAGAAGCAAATCAGAGAAAGCTTCCCAGAAAGACTAGTATCCGAGCTGACCCGGAAAGCTGCTGTTCTTGAAGTGTCGTCCTGGGAGAAGCCGCGACCGTCCACATCAGCAGGGTCCGTGTGCTGTTAAAAATGGATAGACTCTCGGGTCCCACCCAGGAGATGCGGGATCGGAAACTGGGTGTAGAGCACAGTGAGCTGTGTTGTAAGAGAGTTCTGTTTGTTGCTCCGAGAGGGAGAAGGGCAGGGGGAGAGTTTCAGGAAAAAGAATGAATTTGTGCAAAGATCCCAGAAGTAGCTGAAGAAGACCAGTGAGAGGGAGCCTGGTTTGAGCTTACATTCAAGAGATTAATTCAGAGACGGAAGGCTAAGGCTGACTTCTCCATCCTGCACAGGAGGTGCAATGCCCAGGACCCCCCATAATTTCAGGACTCCATGAAAAATGTTTTAATTTTCATTTCTTTCTTTCTTTTTTGCCACCTTGAAGGGCCTATGCAGCGAAAGCACCAAGTCCTAACTACTGGATTGCCAGGGAATTCCTTAACTTTAATTTCTTTCAAAAGAAGAAAATGAATATAATAAGAAGCAGTATATAATAATGCATTCTGCTTGGGTTATATTCATCTTTAACCAATGCAGTCCTAAAATAATATTCATTTTATTATTTAAAGGAGAAAGGTCCATAAAACCAAAATTACCTAGAGCCCATGAAAATTACAATGTAGCCCTGGTCGAGGGAGAGTTGGGCCACAGTTTCCAAGACCTCCAAGACCACTGAGCTCAGCTGTTCACCTCGCCAGTTTGCCAAGGCTGGGAAAGCCCAAACCAAAAGCTTGATGGCATCCTAAGAATAGTGATGCTAGTTGTTCTCTTAAATGTTAATGTACTTAGTCCTCTGAGCAACCCCATGAAGTAAGGTTATTCCCACAGAGATATTGCCATCCTCACTCTCCAGATCAGGAAATTTAAAAATGTCTCTTGCTTTGGGAACTTCCTAGTGATCCAGTGGTTAAGACTGGATGCTTCCCATGCAGAGGGTGTGGGTTCCATTCCTGGTCAGGGAACTAAACCCATATGCTGTGGGCATGGCAAAACCAAAAACTATATCTTGCTTAAGGTCACACAACTAGGGTTTAAGGTTAGATCATTCTGACCTCTGAGTTCATTTATTTTGATGCAACCTCTCACAAGCAACTGGCCTGTGAATTATGTGGATCTGATTGGCAGTGAGAAAGAGATAAATCGACATATCCATTGCAGAGATATTTTGTGCCAGGCACGTCTAAAGTGCAGCCCCCTGACCCCCAAGACCTCTTAGTCTGTTGGGGTTGATAATGAATGTGCAGTGTGCTCTAGCTCTGTATAAAAAGAGAGTGAAGATGGAGTTGGGGGCTGGAGATTATTGTTCAAGCATTATATTTTCTCTTCTTTTGCCCATCCTTTGATTGAATCCTCCTTTTGAAGATGAACAAACTGAGGCTCAGAGTGGGTCAGTGCCTTGCCCGTAGTCACACAGCAGGGAGCTGGCACTCGAGTAGGTTTTGAGGGCTAGGTGGGGTTTCAAGAGGCCAAGGTGGGGGCAGTGGCATTCCAGGCAGAGAGAACAGCAGAAACCAAAGCTTGAGTGAAGAGTTTCAGAGAGTCAAGGAGTGCAGCGTGGCTGGAACCGGAAGGGCGTCTTGCAGACTGGAGCCCTGGGAACAGAGGAGAAAGCTTTGGAAATCACAGCAAGATGGAAGGTGAACTTCTTCCTGAAGGAAGAGGAATGAACAGGTCTGGGTTTTCAGGAAAATCTCTGTGGAATCAGGTTGGGAGATGGATTAGAAGTGAGGAGAAATTGGGGGGCAGTTGGAGGCGGGAGTTCTTCTAAAAGTCCAGACTGAAAGAACCAGAAAAAAAAAAACTTTAAACCTTCTGATAAATACCTATCCATTCTCTGACATCAGAAAGGAGGGAGTCTGGATTGCCTTCGTGTAAAACCAGCATCCTTAGATGCTTTGCTGTGCACCAAGGCTAAATGCAGGGCATCCGCTTTCAATAAGAAACACTGTTGGAAAAACACTTAGCTGTTATGGCTTTTGTAATGCTGGAAGCCATAGCACAGAGAGCATCACAAGGTAAAATGCATCTCTCTCTCTCTCTCTCTCCATATATATATCTGCAAAACAATACAGGATTCAAGGTTAATGGGCAGTGTCTTCTAGGGGAAATAACTTGTCTCTGTAGCTTTTGCACACAGATTTGTTGGTAGCGACATAAATTCTGGAAAATGTGTTGAAGAAAAACAAAGCTATAAAAAGGTTCAGGCCAGCCTGCAAAGCCCACACCTCCATGTGCATTTCGGTCAAAGAGGCACATCCCGAGGGCCAGGGTGGACCTTATCTGCAGTCCACCCACCTGGAAACTTAACTTGAGCGGCACCTTAAGGCCATGTCTAGATCAAGAAAATACCAACCAGCCTTTGGAGCAAAGGATGTCTGGGGGAAAAGACCTATAACAAACAATTAGCTTTAATGCCAGAAAAGTGCTCTAATCTAGGAGGGTGGGGGCAGAGTACTCTGGAGAGTGAGGAGCAGTGGGGAAGGGATTTAATTCTGCCTGGGAGTAGGCAGTGGGCTCCAGGTAGAATGTGGAGGGAAAGTAAGATAATAGGAAACACTAAGCATTTAGTGTTATTTTCCCAGGAAATAAAGCTCAAGTATAGTGGGAATTCCTAATAATGTACTTTCACGGCCTTGAGAAATTTCACAGAAATAGCACCTGGAGAAACAGCATATGTTAAGAAAGTATGTTTTTCTTAAGAATAATCTCCTTGTTACAAACCTCAAGGCCAGCCCCAGAAGGGAGTATGACTGGGATCATGAAAGTGTGGATCTTGGAACACCGGGTCGGTGTCAGGCATGAACGCTGCCTATGCACTTGCTAATTGTTCCCGAGACTAGCCCAGAAGGGACCAGTCTGGGGTAAAACGAGGAGATTTGGACTATGTCGGTGTAGTGTCTGAGAAAGATAAGATCAAAGACAGTCTTGCAGTCTGCACAAAGGAACAAAAGCTGGACTACGAGTGGACACTGCACCGCAGTCCAGTAGAGGCTGCAGGCCCCCTGACCCACTGCACCAGATTTTGTGTTGTCTTCATTCTCATTGCTCGCTTCTCGACCACTAGGGCAACACTCAAGAAATGGGAGTTTCCTCTGCTCCTTCCTCAGTTTGCTAGGGTCTCTAAACTCCTGCTGGGAAGGGTCAGAGGGGAGCTTTCAGGTTCCTTCTCACATATCTGTCAGGGGATGATGGTTACAATTGCTGGGCTGGGCCCTGCAGACACGCCTCTATCACCTCCCTCCACCCCCCACCCCTCTCCCCAGCAAATCAGAGAGAATTAAGGAGGCACAGACTCGCCCCCTTCTAACAGAGGAAGATGTATTTATTTATTTTTGGCTGCACCGGGTCTTCGTTGCTGAGTATGGGCTTTCTCTAGCTATGGCGAGCTTCCTCTAGTTGGGGTTCGAGGCCTTCTTATTGTGCTGGCTTCTCTTGTTGTGGAACATGGGCTCTAGACATGTGGGCTTCAGCAGTTGCAGCCTGTGGGCTTAGTTGCCCTGCAGCACGTGAAATCTTCCCGGACCAGGGATTGAACCCATGTCCCCTGCTTTGGCAGGCAGATTCTTAGCCACTGGACCACCAGGGAAGCCTAGTAGAGGAAGTGGACAGAGTTCTTTGAAGATTAGGTTGAAACAGAAATGCCTTTTTGAACAGGTCAGGGGTCTTCAGTCTCGAAAATTATCCAGTGGCAAGGATGCTGTGTGGACATCTAAGTGCCCCGAATCCCACCCCACAGGTACTTATCTCAGGGTGGAAGTTCATCTAGGAACATGCATTTCTGAGCAAGCTTCTAGGGGATTCTGATGTACCAGTGAAGGCACTAGTTTAAATGCTCCCAAGGGAGATGAGGTGTTTGATGCTGAAAGGATAAAAGTCACCACCTTCTAACACTGGGTGAGGTAGCAGCCCTAGAGGGAAGGCAGCTAGGGGCCACCCAGTGCCAGGAGCCATCATTCCTGGCAGCAATGGGACCATTTTCCTTTAAGGGCTTGGGAGCTGGCAACTCAGGCAGGTCCATCTCAGCAGAGACTCCAGGGCAGTTGAGCGGATTGTTCTGTACAAAGTTGGCTGGGGTGGACAGATCCCTACCTAATGTGGTTCTTGCATTTTGGTAAAAGATCCCTTAAAAAAAAAAAGATAAGACTCGTTGTGACCTCATGGACTGTAGCCCACCAGGCTCCTCTGTCCCTGGAATCCTTCAAGCAAGAATACTGGAGTGGGTTGCCATTTCCTTCTCCAGGGGATCTTCCCAACCCAAGTATTGAACCCTGGTCTCCTGCATTACAGGCAGATTCCTTGCCATCTGAGCCACCAGGGAAGCCCCATTAAAGAGGAAGAGTTTGTGAATTTGGTTCAGCATGTTTTCAAAGTTGAGTGCCCATTCTTGGGCTCAGCATCAAGTTGGATGTTGGAGATACAGGGACAGTGGACAGTTGGTCCTTATTGTTGAGGATTTTGATGTCAAATATGGCAGCAAGTAATTTTGGTCTGCACAGCAATCTTCTGGGGGTAATTGAACATGTAGATTCTTGGGTTACTGCCTCATTTGCAAGGTAAATACATCTGCATTTGTGACCAGATCCTTGGGTGATTCTGATACAAGTCTAAACTTTGAAAGGGGGAGAAATGGAACTTGAATATGGAAAAAATAAAAGAGTAAAAATCAGTCAGACCCAGGAAGTCTGGATAGTCACTGGAGCCAAGAAGTCAGTGACCTGAGACAGTCCTTGATTTTTCTGGCAGCAGGTGTGGACTGGGAACAAAAGATTAGATAGGGATTATTGGAAAAAATGCTTCTAGAACAGCCCCAGACTACACAAGAGTAAATCGCTGGGAATTTATTTCCCAGTACTGCCGATGTGATTTTTCAAAGTAATTCATGATGCTTTTTCATTCATGTTTAATTTTCATTGTGTAATAACAATAAAACAGATATATGCTTGCATATTAAGATGCCTTAAATCTCTGAGTTTCTTTGATCCAGGCCTGCCAAAAACTGACAATAACTGATGAGCGCCCATCTTTCACAGATTTCTCTACTCTTGTCAGGTCTTACCTCTGTGCACCTTTAGAAATGAGATAAAGATTAGTTATATTTGCTTCCTTAACAGTCATGTAATCTTTGTGTAATGGAACAATCAAGTAGGTTTAATTACCAGTAACAACTGTGCTGGGAAATTGGTAATCTGAATGAAGGCTCAGCCTAGGATGCACGGAATGGCATGACTGCGCAACACGATGAGCAGCAGTCTGGTCTCAATTAGCTTGTGAATTAGTTAGCAAATTGGCTTAAGGTTTTCCAGTGCATGTGGGAAGCTCAGCCTCAGTGGAAGAAACAGATTTTACTCTACAGCGAATTCTGCAGAATTCCTCTGTGCCTTCACTTTGGCCTTGAGTCTGCCCACCAGGAACTCAGCATTCAACCCTGATTGAACCCCTTTGCTTGTAAAGGTTTGTGAGAGGAGTTACATCCCTCCCCAGTCCAGACTCCACCACTTACCTAGCATGGTGCCTTCTCCAATCCACTCTTTCTGCCTCAGCAGAAAGCATGCTATCTGTGCTCTGCTCTTGGGGACTACACTCTGGCCTGCAGCCTCTCTTGGTGTATCTGGGATAATGAATGCTGTGAGGTGGACAAACTCTTTAAGAAGGATGCCATCCGTCTGCTGCTAGCCTCTGGTTTCATGTTGACCCTTTGGCCGGGTTGTGTTTTTTTTTTTTTTAAATATTTTAAAAAATTAGTTAATTAATGTGTTTTTGGCTGGGTCAGGTCTTTGCTGCTGCCCTAGCTCCTTCTCCAATCGTGGGGCTACTCTCTGGTTGTAGCATGTGGGGTTCTCATTGTAGAGGGCTCTCCTGCTGCAAGGCTCTACCATACGAAGGCTTCAGCCACTGCAGCGTGTGAGCTCAGTAGTTGCTGCATCTAGGCTCTGGAGCACAGGATCAACAGTTGTGGTGTACAGGCTCAGTCGCTCTGTGACCAGCGGGGTCCTCCAGGATCAGGGATTGAACTGTGTCCCCTGCATTGACAAGAGGACTCTGCACCACTGAGCCACCAAGGAAGCTCTGGGCTATCTCAGAAAGACCACACAATAGTCTTGTTAGGGCTGGAGGGCATTAGCTACAGTTTAAGGTCTTCAGGGGAAGCCAGAAAAGAACATGGGCTATCACGGAGTAATTTCAACGGTCTGATGGTGGAGGATTCTACTTCTAGCAGCCACTGTCCAGCAGGACGTTCTACAGTGATGGAAATGGTCTCTGTTGGCACTTTCTAATGAAGTGACAGCTAACCGCATGTGGGTATTGAACACTTGAAATGTGGCTAATGTGACAGAACTAAATTTTAAAATTTCGTTTTTAAAATATTTATTTATTTGGTTGTGCTGGGTCTTAGGTGTGGCATGAAGGATCTCCTATCTTCCTTGCCGCGTGCATGATCTTTAGTTGCATCGTGTGGAATCTAGTTCCCCAACTGGGGATCAAACCCAGGCCCCCTGCTTGGGAGTGTGGAGTCTTAGCCACTGGACTACCAGGGAAGCCCCTACATTTTATTTACTTTTAGATAATTTAAAGGGTCATATGTGGCTTGTGGCTACCATATTAGTACAGTCAGAGGGTTGTAATTTCTAAATTTCCTTCTATCTTGCCATCTTCTTAGAAACATCAGCTCATGTCCTCTTAACTTGCTTTGAGAAAAATTCCTGGAGTTTTTATTTTTTTGCCTTTAGGGTATTGTATGGATGAGAGAGTTGGACTGTGAAGAAGGCTGAGCGCCGAAGAATTGATGCTTTTGAACTGTGGTGTTGGAGAAGACTCTTGAGAGTCCCTTGGACTGCAAGGAGATCCAACCAGTCCATTCTCAAGGAGATCAGCCCTGGGATTTCTTTGGAAGGAATGATGCTAAAGCTGAAACTCCAGTACTTTGGCCACCTCATGTGAAGAGTTGACTCATTGGAAAAGACTCTGATGCTGGGAGGGATTGGGGGCAGGAGGAGAAGGGGACGACAGAGGATGAAACTGGATGGCATCACTGACTCGATGGATGTGAGTCTGAGTGAACTCCCGGAGTTGGTGATGGACAGGGAGGCCTGGCATGCTGCGATTCATGAGGTCGCAAAGAGTCGGACACGACTGAGCGACTGAACTGAGGGTATTTTGGGGAGATGGAGCTGAATGCCAGCATCACTATTTCTTTTCTTTTACAAAGAACGTAAGCTCACGTTCCCCTCCATGGGCACCCATTCCTCTCCCACCACCTATCACATTAGTGAGGGCACTGAAACCGGCTTTTAGTTTTACTGGAGACAATAAGCTGTTAACAACAACGTGCCTATTTATACCTACTCCGTGGCATGAGTTGTGTTGATTTATATGTTGTTAACGACAACTAGACATCATGCCACTCGTTAAAGAATTAATATTGTGGATGGAGGAATAAAGTATTTCCCAAAGTATGTTCTAAGCAACCTCAGATGGTTGGTGTGCGCTCTACGAAGGCACGGTGGCCACATTCATTTTGGGAAGTCTGTGTTTGGTCCTACTCTTGCAGGTATGCAGTCTATTTTGATATGGCTCATCTTTACTTGTGTAATAGTTCTTTTAGCGACAAAAGCAAGTTTACTTGGGAACAGCCAGAGGAATTGTCATTTCGGCTACATAAAAATGGCAGATTGTAGACAAATCCAGAGAACAAAGCAGGGGAATTTGCTTTTATAGGGAAATGGGGTGGGGAACATTGGGAAAAGGCTGTAAAAACCACAGAGTCCATTGGAGGAGACTAGGAGCCCAGTGTGTGGAGGTTTCTCATTGGAGGAGATTGGGAGCCCAGTGTATGGAGGTTTCTCATTGGAGGAGATTGGGAGCCAGGGTATGGAGTTTCTCATTGGTGGAGTTTCCCCAGTCTCTGATTGGCTGGGCTGTCAGGCTAAGAGCCCTCTTCCTCTTCCTGCTGGACCGCAGAACAAGCGACCCTTCTCTGTGGGAGATGCAGGTACTGTCTCGTCCTGCGTGGAGTCATTGGCTACGCATGTCAGGGACATGGGACCTCCACCTTCGGGCCTGTCTTGACTCCAGTTTTACCGGAAGTTTCATTAATTCCACACATGGTGAAGTTTTCAAAATATTCAGCTGTAAAGAAATCTACTTCACTTTGTTCAGCGCAACTTTTCTCGGATGTACTTGGCCATAGACTTTTTGCCCCCGTGATACCCATGAACATTGATTTGAACTGGTGTCCCGTGTTTTGTTGGTGAATGTAGTACTTTGAGTGGTGCTATATTAGCGTGATGGGTAAGGATATAGGGGAAGGATGAATATTGCCCCTGAGGATAAAGGCTAACTTCACGGAGAAGCCTGCTGCTGCTCCCGTTCCGTTAACCTACTTTGTTTTTCTTCAGGGCATTTATCGCTGGATGATATAATACATATTTCAGTTCAGTTCAGTTCAGTCACTGAGTCGTGTCCAACTAGTTGCGACCCCATGAACTGCAGCATACAATTAGTTTTCCTTAATTCTCTGGTCCTCCCCCCGACCCCTCCCAAAATCTAAGCTCCAGTAGAGAGGGAACAATGTGTTAATATCTTTTCCTCACCGCTGTTGCTGCACCACCTAGATCATCAAGGCATGACTTTTGACTGAATTTGGAGAAGAAAACATTTCAACTGGGCTTTAAAGGGGAAGAAGGATTTTGAGGGGCTAGATGTTCATTCTGGAAGGAAGGAGAAGCACAGAAGAATAAAAGCAATTAACGAGTTGTCAAGAAGCTGGCTTTGTTTGAAGCCAAACTGCCATCTCCCAGGGGCAGGAAATAACACTGCAAGGATTCACTGAGGCCAGTACATAAATTGAGAGAGGGGTGGCGGTGGTGGTGGCTGGCTCGCCTTATAGGAGCATTTTCTAAGAGGGGCAAGATATTGGAGGTACCTCACTATCTCCAGAGAGTGCTAGATTCTTTACTGGGGCAGAGACACTGTTGTTGTGGGAGTGAGCCACTCTGTTTTCTGGCATTCTGGCCAGTTTACTTCCATACAAATAAATCCATTGATACATATGCATGGTGATATGCATACATGATATATACCCGGTATCTGCTTTTATACATTTTTATAAAATTATGCGTTTAGAGTGAACTTGCACCAATGTGTCTACATGGAAGCCAAATTCATAACCTGAAACAAGCACGACCAGCGGCTCTCAAAGGTTGCCATCCTTATAAACTCGTCTCGGACGTTGAGGAGATGAGTCATCCTTCTGGGAAAAGGGCATCAGCTGTCAGGCTGTGTTTCCTCTTTGCTTTCTCATTTACAATACAGATGTGCTTTAGAGACAGGGACAAAGAGCAGAATATGTTTCTTTTCATGTTGTTTGTCTTTTTTCATAATGAAAAGCAATGGTTTGTTCCTCAGATAGATGCTGGGCTGCTAACTAGGCTAATTTGTACAGCCTGATGGGAAATGAGATGTTCATGGTTTTGACTCTGTGTCTTCTTCTGACCTTGTCTAGGGATTAAAATGTACATCCTGTTCGCTTTAGGTAAGAACGTACTGCCCACAGCATCTTCCTCAACCTTGACAGCCTGGGCTAGTTTTTCCTCCCTGACCCTCAGCCAAAGTCACCTGAGTTTTATGCTCCTTAGTACCCCGCCCCCTTCCCCCCCACCTCTCGCCTCTCCCATCCCCACTGCCAACTGAAGGATGAGGCCAGTAGCAACACCTGGGCATCAACAGCAACCACTTATGTTTGAAGGCCTGTGTGTGAGGCGTTGTAGGAAAGTGCGTTAATTGCTTTACATGGATGGGCTTGATTAATTCTGTAACCACCTTCTGATGTGCAGACGCTTTTCTTTTTTTTTTTTGCTATGACTGTACGGAGACAGAGAGCAGATAAGCAACTGAGCATCTCAGGGCAGGTAAAGATGGGCTAGGATTTGAATATAAACTATTTCATCCTGATGTCCATATCCACTCTACGGCATTTTGGTCCTACTGAACACAGTTTTTACTTTTTAGGTCTATTTTTGTGCCCATTTGATTGCTACTTAATACATACATGTGCTTGGTCACTCAATTGTGTCCGACTCTTTTGCAGCCCCAGGCACTGTAGCCCGCCTGGCTCCTCTGTCCATGGAATTCTCCAGGCAAGAATACTGGAGGGGGTTGCCATGCCCTCCTCCATAACATACACATACGTGTGCATATATATGAGTGTATACATTCCCTAAGATGTCCTTTATTGGTGTTGTATACTCTGCCTATTAAAAAGTGGTCTAAGATGATTTGCTTGATATTAAAACTAAGGACAGTTGGAGAACATGAATTTTACAAATGGGATGGGGAGGAGATTGTACCAGAAGTCGAGGGCAAGGTGGCAAGATGTTCATGACATGCAGGATCCTATTTCCCCGATCACGGATCCAACCCAGACCCCTTGCGTTGGGATCGTGGAGTCTTAACCACTGGACCACCAGACAAGTCCCATATCATGATTTCTTATACAGGTGTCTAAGCGCAGCGTCTGTGTGCTGAGGGCTGAACTTAGGAATCAGTGTCTCATTCAGTTCTGTATCTTGATATCCTTTGGTTCAAGGCTTTTTAGCCTTTAGCTGCTCAGCAAGTGCTGCCTGAACGAATGAACTTGCAGGTGTCTGTGTCGTCTGGGTGCTCATGCTACGCTTCCGTCAAAGGAGGGATGTACACACACTGGTCCTGGGGTGGAAGGAGCTCGGAGCATTGGAGGGCCCAAAGGAATACCAGGGTGCTGCGGGCATGGAGGGGGATGGACAGAGAGTTGATACGCTCAGAGAGATGAGCTGGACCAGATCTTACAGTGCTTTTCCTACCCTATTAAGGAATTGGGAATTCAAGCCTCCATTTGAAATGAAGCATTTTGAGTGCACTAACAGTCCTCGGAAGATTCTGTCCTGAAACTGCCTCCGAGCTGCCATAATTTTGAAAACTGTGTTTATGTGGCAGCTGCTGCCATGAGCTTTGTGTTTTGTGATTACTTGTCTAGCTAACAGCTGTCAGTTCCTTCTCGAACTCTGTTTACCTAATTTGGTTAGGCTGGTATGCAGACGAATGGGCTTTGATATGATAAATGGTCCATAAAAGCGAGAGGAGAAGGCATACAACACTCATTTCCATTCTATCCAAGAATAAAGAAAAAGGTTACCAGCTATGAAAAACCACCAGATTAGAAGCAGATTTCTGATTGTCAGCCTGCTGGGAGATAATTTTGTCAGCATGACCTGCAGAAGTGGTAATAATTTGCAATTATGTACCAGCCATTCTCTTAGGACACACAAACACATTCTAAATATTTCCCTAATCTCAACGAGGCAGAGATGATGGGATATTATCATTTTGCAATTAAAAAGTCATCTTAAAAAGAACCACTTTAATAATCTTTCTCAGGCTGCGCATTTGGAAAACTTCTCAAAGCAGCAGTTTGGGTAGGGAAATGAGTACGTGATCTTGTTCCCTGGACACCTAAAAGCTTGGTGCCTGCATGTGTGCTTCTGTGCTGGTCTGTCTGTTAAACTCTGCCTAAAAAGTGCTGAATTTTGAGGTGTGTTGGGTGGAGCAAAAGCACTATAACCCACCCATCCTTCAGGACCATCCTAAAGATCAAGAGAAATCATGGTGGCCAACTCCTTGTTAATGTCATTCAAAGAGCTTGCCACAACCTTACTCACGTGCTGCTGAGCAAAATGTTTCCTTTTTCCTTCTTGTTCTTTCAAAAACCCTTCTAGAATAGAGACTGCGAGGTTTTTCAGTTACTAATGACAGTCAGACCTCTGTGCCAGGGATTATGGCAAGGGCTCCGGTGAGGAAACCCCAGAAATGTAGATTCTAATCTTGGTTTTGAAAACCACTCACAGTGCATGCCTTTAGGACAGTCACTTAACTTCCTGAAATTTTTTTCCCTTTATCTAAATTGTGTGTCTTCTAAGAGTGTTGAGAATACCGAACAAGGTGACGTAAGTAAAAGCAGTTTGAAAATCACAAAGGGATACACATTTCCGGGGAAGGACTTTTACCATGTTATAATTGGGACAGAGGCATAAATTCAGGCATTCTGACCTGTTTTCTATGCTGACCCATAAATAAGCGCTGCCGCATTATCCATGTCTATTCCTCCTCAAAGTGGAGGGCCACGTCCCTGGTCTACATACTCCCTTCCCTTCCGTTGTTCACCCGTCATGATTGCTATTGACCATCATCTCAGAATCCGTGCAAAGCTGAGTCTGTCTTGGTACAACACTCTTGACAGCCAATTACGGTTACAACAGTTCCATTACAGTGGTCATCTGAAAGGAAATGAAACCTTCCAAGGACCCCTAGTACTTCTCAGTAGCTCTTCCAATGCCCCTGAAACTTACAAAGGGGGAGACTAGAATGACTATGTAGTTACCACCCAGCAAAACATTGTTTTGCTGAAATTTAGCGTCTGGGGAGGGACCCTGGTGGAAGGATGCGAGAGAGTGTTTACCCAACATTGTGTTTGTCTCAGCCATGCAGCCAGGACCTGTAGGACTAGTGCTGACCAAAAGCCTTCGAACAGAAGTGACCTGGGCCAGAACAGAAGTGACCTGGGCCAAGGCACGGAAGGTCTTCCTGGTAGCTCTTCCCGTGGTCTTACTGCTGGGAAGGCCATGAGTCCCACAGGCTCAGCTACCAAATGGTAAAGTCTTCAGTATCTCTGGATGCTGGGGGACAGTTTGCTTGGGTTGCAAATTTTGTAAACAAGGTATGACAAACTGAGCGGCTTAAATAACAGAATCATGTGGACAAACAGTTCTGGAAGCTAGAAGTATAAGATCGAAGTGTTCCAGAGTTGGTTCCTTCCAAGGGCTGTAAGGAAGACTCTGACCCATGCCTGGTTGTTGGCTGGCCATCTTTGGCATTCCTTGGCATGTAGAAACACCACCCCATCTCTGCTTTCATCTTCACCTGGCCCTCTCCCTATGCTATCTCTTGTTGCCAAATTTTCCCTTTTAATAAGGACACCTGTCGTATTGGGTTAAAGGCCCACGCTACTCTAGGCAACTTCATCTAAACTACCTGCATGATGACCTTATTCTGAGGTTAGGACGTCCATACGGACATTAGGGAAGATACAGTGCAAACCTGAGCTAGTGTTGATCCACACTGACGCGTTATATGAGCTAAACATACCCTTTTGTTTTAAGCGACTGAGATTTGAAGGTTGTTTTATCAGCATTGTCTCACTTGCCCTACTTAATGACAGAAGTTTAAATTATATGCACACAGTAAGGAATCACCTTGCCCATGGGGGTGGAGGTGGGGCATGAAGTTTAGAGCAGCCTTTCCCTGAGGTGTGAGTGCTTTGTGGGTTGGTGATGACTCTTACCTCTGCACAGTCTCATAGAACCGGAGTTACCTGACTGGCCATGAACCAGGTCATGCCTCAGACCATGCCAAAACCTGGTTCATCATGATTCACTTTTAACTTTCTGAGAAGCATCATAAAGCAAAGATAGGTAGAAAAGAAAAATATTCTTTTCTTGGGACCAAAGGGTGGATAATTCATTTATTAGCACTGTGGAGGCAGAGAAGTGTCTCCAGAGATCTTCCAGTTCAGATGACTCAGCTACAGATGAGGAAATTGGCATCTTGACAGGTGAAGGGGCCACTTGTCCAAGGCTGCAGGTTTAATAAGAGGCAGAGCTGGAGAAGGAGTCTTTGAGCAAGTGACTGAGCAAATGTTTTTAGGCTTTGAGCACTGCTGTGTTTAAATGCTTCCAAAGTTCACATATTGAAATCTGTTACCCAATGTCTTGGTGTCAGGAGGTATGGAAGTATGCTAACCTATATACAGTTCTATATCCTGCTTTAAAAAAAAATCACTGAACTTTATATAGCATGAACTTTTTCCAGATCTTTTTTGTTTTTTCAAAAATACTGTTTTAATAGTTGAATACAACTTGCATTCTGATAGACTGAAATTTGAGTAGGTTCTTGTTTTATCAGTGGAGACTGAGAATATGATGTCATTAAAGTTATTCTTTCTCAAAGGATGATGATGTTGGGGAATGACACTGATGCTAATTATAACCTCTAAAAAAGTGCCTTTTCATCTCTGTCTGCCAAAGAGTAGGATTCTTTCTTTTCCGTTCAGTAGGGGAAATAGCTGCTGACTTTTCCTGTATTTAATATGGAATATGAGCTGCAGTTTACACTCTCATGTATTTTCATTTTGAATCAACTGCCCCCTCATTACATGATCAGTGGGAGCAGCATAAAGCAGGATTTTTGAGCATGGAATACAAGGGTTTGAACCCCAGCTCCATTCTTTGTTTGCTGTGTTACTTGGGGCTACTTTCTTACCCTCTCTGGTCCTTACTTTCCTCATCTGTAAAATGTGAATAATCCAGTGATTTTCCCATAGGGTTGTTTTGTGGATTAAATGTAATGATAGACATAAAATTTTAGTGAGATCTAAACAAATAGCAAGACTTTAATCAGTGATGAATATTCTCCTTCTCCTCCTTTTTTGTCATCAGCTCCACAATTTATTTTGATATTTTCTCTCCTGAGCATGAAAACCTCTCAAAAAACAAAAGATCTCCTGTGACATATATCTTGATTAATCTTCACTGGGCATTGTGTCTCATACTTAGATGCAGTTGCTTAATACATGTTTATTGATTATTTCATAAGTTTTTTTGCCATCTCTATAAATAGATGGTAAATATTTTTATTCTGAAGGCTATGTCCCAGGCATTGCTACAAGAATCAGAGCCACTGTTTACACGGTAGTGGTACAGTCACACTCGACTATTTTACTAATTGATTTCTCAAGCATAGCAACTAGTGTACATTTTCACATCGTCCTGTGCACTCATCCGTCTGAGCTGAATGCTGCCCAGTTGCCCCCCTCCACCCCCACCCCAATCAGGAAGCCCAGAGTCTAACATCTCTTTTGTCCTATTGTGTGCTCACCATTTGGCTAACTCTTCTATTTTTAGCACAGAGCAATTTCAAGACTTTACCTGCCTGATTGCTTTTGTTGATGTGGACTGGTGAATCTCCAGTTGGAGCAGCAGTGTTTTTCTGGTCTTTGCAATTTCAGTAATATCCGAATGAGAAGGAAATTTAATTTTGTAGGGGAACTCTGTACTGAAATATACAAATCATCCATTTCAGGTATGTCTGGTAAAGTGAGTCTGTTAGCCTGAGAAGACTTTCTCATCACTTCTTCCTTCCTCTTGTTGAAATCAAGGAAAATGGGTGCTCCTGTATCTCTAAGAAAGCATGCAGCCATCCAGCTGCAGTGATGAGACTGGCAAAGTCTGGTGCTGAGGCCTGGCCGTGCCCTTGTTGCTGAACCCAAGTTCGTGTCCCTGAGGGACAGTAGTTAAGTTAGTTAAGTGTGAATCGGTCAGTCGTGTCTGATTGTGACCTCATGAACTGTAGCCCAACAGGCTCCTCTGTTCATGGAATTCTCCAAGCAAGAACGCTGGAATGGGTAACCATTCCCTTCTCCAGGGCATCTTCCCACCCCAGGGATTGAACCCAGATATCCTGCACTGCAGGCAGATTCTTTACTGTCTGAGCCACCAGGGAGGCCCCAGTGGACAGTGAGGCCACACAAATTGAAATGTTGAATTCTGAAGCAGAGAAAGGTTTATTTATTTCAGGGCCATGCAAGTAGAACAGGGTGGCACCTGCTCAAAAGGCCAGATGTGCCCAGGGAAGAAGCTTTGATAGAAGTGACATTTGGGGAGAGGGCTGCAGGTGTGTGACCCTCCTCAGATTGGTTGGTGGGAAGATAACAGGATGGCCTTCCAGGAATCTCCACCATCAGCCTTCTGGTTCCAGCCATTCTGGGCTTGTGCTCAGCCTTCAGTTGCCATCCTCTCCCTGGGTGGGGGTCTTTGTTCCTATAGAAGAATTCAGAGGTCTGTAACAGACTTTTAAGCACAGCCCACCCATCCCCCCCCACCGCCACCCGCGTGACCAGGCCCCACAGCTGCACTGTTTTCTCTTTCTGTATTCCCTCACTCCCCTAATTAGTAGCTGTTTGGATCTGCCCTTTGGAATTCAGGGAAGGTCTAGGAGGCCAAAGCAAGCAATGGGGCACTCAGAACGGGTCTTCATCCTTGGGCGGGCTCTTCAGGGTCCTCCTCGGTTTCACCCTTCCCATTTCTTAGCCTTCTCCTCACTTCCACCTTTTTACTTGTTCTCTTCTTTCTATTTCATTCCTTCTATCAAAAATGGACGCATTCTCCATGGTCCAATTCAAGATTCACACTTTTTGACAGAAAAAAGGAGGTAGCTGCCTCAGGGCTCATGACAACTCCTGATTGCTGTTATTGCTAATTATCTTAACCATGAAATTAACATCTCTATTTTCTGATTAGCCTAACTAATGAAGTTGTGATTTCCTTGATTTAGCCAGGATTTCTGTCTGTCTGAAGTAGTAATCCCCTGCTTTTTTTTTCCATAGCCCTGTACTGGTCTGAAATTGCGTTATAGATTTTTACATTTATTTGTTGTCTGTCTAACCCACTCGAGTATCAGCACTATGGGAGAAGGGCTTATATTGAATTTACTGCTGTATCTCCAGCACCTGAATAGTATGTGGTATGTAGTTGGTACTCAATAAACCCTTGTCGAATGAGCAAATGAATATATTGGGTTGGCCAAAAAGTTCATTTGGATTCTTCACTAAGATGTTGTGGAAAACCCAAATGAACTTTTTGGCCAACCCAATATTTGCAAGAATTGACTAGTGTACAGTAGGGGACGACAGAGGACGAGATGGTTGGATGGCATAGCCGACTCAATGGACATGCATCTGAGCAAGCTCCGGGAGTTGGTGATGGACAGGGGAGCCTGGTGTACTGTGGTCCATGGGATCGCAAAGAGTCGGACACGACTGAGCGACTTTCACTTTAAATATTTGCAACAACTGACTAGCGTACAAGATAAAAGCACTCAGCCCCTTGTGTCTCTCTTGCTTAAGAAAACTGTGGCAGTGGCAATAAAAACAAACCCAGAGGTGCTATACCTTCCTCATCCTCTACTTCTCACAGCAAGTCAAGTCCTCTGTTCAAAGTACAGCTTGTCCCTGACCATCTCCATCTCCACGGCTGCTGCCCAGACCTGACCCGCTGTCATTTCCCCACATGGGGGAATGGCTTAGTGCCCCTGAATTCTTCCATTTCAACCTGTCCTCTGTGTAGCAGCAAAAGGGGTCTTCTTAAATTTGAATTGCATGTTGGCAGTCTACTTAAAATCCTGCAAACCCAGAACTCTCAGCAGATAATCCAAACTGGTATCAAGGCCTTGGAGGCCCAGCATGACCAGTCCTTCCTTTGTTACTCAATGTCACCTTGTGCCTCTCTCTTTAAAGCCATCAGCATTGCATCTCTGGGTGCCTTTTTCTTTTAGGCATATATTCCTCTGACACTCTTCTTCAGCTGCCCTCTTCCACTTTTAAGAACCCCGAGATTACACTGGGCACACTTGTATAATCCAGGCTAATCTCACTATTTTATTTTTTTTTTGAGCTAAATACTTTTTGTAAGGAAAATTATAGTTGATTTACAATGCAGTGTTAACTTCAGACATACAGCAAAGTGATTCAGTAATACACACACATATATATTTCTGTTGTTTTTAATATTCTTTTCCCTTACAGGTCATTATAACATATTAAATATAGTTCCCTCTGCTATACAGTAGGTTCCTGTTGCTTTTCTGTTTTATGTATAGTAATGTGTGTATGTTGATGCCAATAATCTCACTATTTTAAAGTCAGCAGATTAGTACTTTTAATTCCATCTGTCACCTTATTCCCCTTGCCAAGTAATTTAACATATTCATAGGTTCTGGGGATTAGGAGATGAATGGCTTGAGGGACCATTATTCTGCCTTAAATAAATAAATGGCCAACTGGCTTAGAAATTCTTTGTGGGTAAATGACTGCATTTAAATTTCTCTTGTTGCTTCACATGTCTACCCAAGCCAGGCCAACATTTGGGCTCAGTAATTACTGTGATGGGAACTTTCTGACTCCTAGAGAAATGCAGCAGGTTCAGACAGTCCTTTTAGTTATCAGCCTTAGACGAGGACCCAGACACCGTCCAGGTACTAGGTGAAGAGTTTTCTCAAGATATAATTAAATAGCTAATATTCTTTGGAAGGTATGAGATTTATAGTTGGTGCCCCTGGAACTGGCACAGTCTCTCACAGAGTGACAAATGGCATTATAAACGTCTGTACCTAAGGTGATTCCAGCTGAGGTGATTAATTTCTGGAAGATTAATACAGGGAAGCCGAAGGCCATGTTTTGCAATCAAGTAGACTTCTCTTGCCTCGGCCTGTATTGAATTCCAGCCTTGGAGTGGAAAAAAATTATGGAGATAGATATTTCACGAGTCCCATATACACAGCACACCCTCACCTCGGAGGTGGAGTGAAATGAAGTGGTATGGTTTTTGGGAAAAGCTGCTGACGCCCAGCTTCCCATAACATCACATGCTTTTCTCAAGGACAACACAGCAAAAACGTTCAATGGTGGGATGGATTTTTCTTGGAGGAGACCTGGAGTCGAGCTGTCATAGCTCAGGCTATTTTTAGTGGTGATGCTTTTAAAACTTAAGGAACCTGTCTCCCCTCACCAGGCTCCAGCACAGGGTTGCTATGCAACAGGCCCATTGTCCTGGTGGCTCTCCCACTCTTTTCTCCCAGATATTCAGTGGACTGGACTTTGGCAGGAACCGAACGAGAGGGTGGGGCCTGAAAGGAAGAGCAGCAGCTTTGGAATCTCAGACCAGAGTCCTGGCTTCACTATTTCCAGTTGTGTGGCCTTGGGCAGATATCTGTATCTCCCTGAGCCTCAGTTTCACCATGTGTAAAATGCAGATTCTGTTAGTATCTAACTCCTAAGATTATTGCAAGGATCAAATGTGATTCTATATGTGAAGCACTTAAAACAGGATGGTTCTGTTACCAAGTCCAAGCTCATACTGATCACCATGCGACAGGCCAATAAAAAATAGAGAGATGAGATGTCAGGGCGAGGAACAGCAACTTTATCCAGAAAGCTAGCAGACCGAGAAGATGGTGGACTAGTGTCCCAAAGAACCATCGTCTCCACCGTAGGATTCAGGCTTCTTTTATTCCAAAAGGGGAAGGGGTGTGGCTGGTTGTTGTAAACTTCTTAGTGTCAGAATCCTTTGTTTTTGCAGCTGTTCATGTGGTCAAGTCACAAGGTTTCTGTAAACCTCCAGCAAGACAAATGATATTCTCTGTTTTGCAACTTTTTATCTCTATATGAATGAAAATTGTGATACCTTTAAAGGTCAAGCCTGGCAGTCAGAGCCTTGAGAATGGGCTGTTATGTATATTTCAGGTTTGTTCTTCTCTGTTACAGTTTCATAAAATAGTAGTCTGTTATAAGTTGCACAAAATGAGTTGATAAAATCATGTGGGTAAAATCGAGGAAATCCTTTTGATTAAAACTTTAGTGCCCCTTCTGCCTCTTCTGTTTATTAGACTATCATAAGATGGTTTTCTACAAAACCAAAAATAAAACAACAGTGAGCATATGATGAGTACAAGTGTTCATAATTAGAGACACTGTTTCATTGATTTTTACAAAGAACCCTATGACTTCATGGCTTTGCTGCCTGGGCATCGTGGAGAAGCCTGAGTCATTCTGAATGTTAGGTCCTGCTGCCTCTCTGTGTGAGCTTTCCTGATTGCTCCAGTGGTAATAATCCACATGCAATGCAGCAGACACTGGAGACCTGTGTCCTGTAGAGGAAATAGCAACCCACTCCAGTATTCTTGGCTGGAAAATCCCATAGAGGAGCCTGGCGGGCTGCTGTCCATGGGGTCACAAAGAGTTGGACATGACTGAGCATCAACAACCCCCTCCCCCCCAACACGTCTCTTATGTGTATTTTAGGGCCACTGGGACAGAGTAAGCCATGGACCACTAAATTCTCATTAAGGCTCTCAGCTCTTTAATTCTCATCTAGAGAATGAGAGAGAAGGAGCCTTGCACGTCTGTGCTTAGTTGCTCAGTTGTGTCCAACTCTTTGCGACCCCATGGACTGTAGCCCACCAGGTTCCCCTGCCCGTGGGGATTCTCCAGACAAGAATAATGGGGTGGACTGGCATGCATGTCTGTCCACCGATAAAAATAAGCTTCTTCATCTGTAAAGCTCTTCACAGTTTGTAGGGTACTTTCATGCAGATGATGACACTGATTGCTCGCAATGTGCCTGCAGAGTCCTGTTTGCTTTTTAAGTGTTGTAATAGTTAAATAACACTAACCATGTGTGTGTGTGAGGGGCAGGGAAGAGGGACTGTTCTCAAATAAATGCAAGGGGTTGGGTTTATGGAAATGCCGCTGCACAAGACGATAAAAGATCCCAGTGCTAGTACTGATTTTGCCAAGAACACTGTGGTCTTCAGGGCAACTTCTTGTTCTACCTGGTCTGGCCTGACCCCTGGTAAACCACATTTCCCCAGCCCCCATCCCATCCTGAGGACCCTATTTTTAAAGTGACCTTATGCCCTGAGTTTTCTGGAGCAATCCTCATTTCAGTATCCTGTCTTGATTTCCAGCTATGTAACCAAATCTGCACCCCAACTTTTGGTTTTGAAAATATAGTCTTTGTGATTCTGCCCCAGCAAGAACACATATATGGTTGGTTTGCTTAATTGATACTCTGTGTGTCTCAGTGGGGCTTCCCTGATAGCTTAGTTGGTAAAGAATCCGCCTGCAATGCAGGAGACCCCGGTTCAATTCCTGGGTCGGGAAGATCTGCTGGAGAAGGGATAGGCTACACACTCCAGTATTCTTGGGGTTCCCTTGTGGCTCAGCTGGTGAAGAATCTTCCTGCAATGTGGGAGACCTGGGTTCTATCCCTGGGTTGGGAAGATCCCCTGGAGAAGGGAAAGGCTACCCCCTCCAGTATTCTGGCCTGGAGAATTCCATGAACTGTATAGTCCATGGGGTCACAAAGAGTTGGATACAACTGAGTGACTTTCACTGTGTCTCAGTGGTTCTTAAGTTTGGGGAGTGGGGAGTCATAGAACTTTGGGAATTTGGTGAAAGCTATGGCTCATCATCTTAGAAAAATGTACAAGGGCATAGATATGGGAAAATTTGCGTTTTTCTTTAGAACATTTCAGACACCCTCTCAGGCCCATTCCAATGCAGGACATAATTGGATTCATGGACTCCAAATTAAGAATTCTTGCTGTAGATGGCAGATGCTGATATACAGCTAGAGAGAAGAACCATCTTTCTATATACAGCTTATCAATATGCCACCCACCACCTTAGCAATTTTATTTCTGCCCCAGCTGCAGAGCATAGGTGATTTTTCACCCATGGAGGCAAAGTATAGAGTAATGGGCTTGTATGTGTTCTGAACATAAGCAGTGTTTCATTTTGTCTAGTCATACTTTCCCAATTAATATGGTCAGATCCTCTTCTCCATGGACATCAATTTGCTTCTATGTGCTGCTGCTGCTGCTGCTAGGTCGCTTCAGTCATGTCTGACTCTGTGCGACCCCATAGACGGCAGCCCACCAGGCTCCCCCGTCCCTGGGATTCTCCAGGCGAGAACACTGGAGTGGGCTGCCATTTCCTTCTCCAATGCATGAAAGTGAAAAGTGAGAACGAAACCGCTCAGTCGTGTCTGACTCTTAGCGACCCCATGGACTGCGGCCTACCAGGCTCCTCCGTCCATGGATTTCCCAGGCTTGTATGTGAGTTACTCTTAAATAGAGAGAGAGAGAAAGATGAATAAATGGCTTTTCTAACAGCAGAACACATGTTTTCAAGTTTCTAAAACTGGGAAGAGACCTTGAGGTCTTTTCATCTGAGACACAAAAACTCTGTCTACATTACTCAATGAATGAAATAAGCCTGTTGCATCGTTTCAGTAAGCTCACACCGTGTTTGCATATGACACACTTAGAAATAGCCTTGAGTTCACAGAACATGTTCTTTTTGCCACTTTTATTGAATCAAGTGGCTTTCATAGTCTACCTGCCCTTGTACATGTTTTTTTTTTTTTTTTTCTATCACTAGTTAGAAAACGAAATGGTTCTCCACTATAAGAGAATGACGGAGTCATGTGAGTAGAAATAATAAATAACTTCTACCTAAATCTCAAGGACCAGTATGGGGAGTGTGGCAATGGTGACAGCCTGGTTGCTCGGGCCCCATCTTAACTGGGTAGAAGCTGCATAGCTGTCACAGCTGTGTCCACGAGGAATGCAGATGTACGTGACTGAACCTTCTGATAGGAGAAGCTGGAAACTGGGAATTTGCTTGGACATCTGTTGACTTTAAAATTCTTGACCGTGTTGTTTTCTGCATTTGTTTGCTTTTATTTTATACTGTGCAACCCAAAGAAAACACATCTGCAGACCAAATCCTGCCAGTTCGCTGCTACTTTGTGATTTTTAATCTGGTCCAGTACCTCATTTTACAGGTCACAGTGCTAAGGAGAAAATTACATCTGTGTTTACTCAATGAACAGAAATGATAAGGCATTGAAACCAGGTCTCCTGACTTTCCATTTATTTCAATTCCTCTTCCATCATGCTGTTCCGTGAATTTCATTCTCTCTAGCCATTTTGACTTTGTTGAGGGTGTGAAAAAAATGTTGCTTGCTGTATCAGTAAACAAGGGATGTTGCAGCCATCAACCAATCACATTACAGCCACCCTGACAGTGAGCCCTGAGGGAACTCAAGGTAGAAACAGGATGCCCACCATCAAGTCATCAACCACTGCAGCCACTGAGGATGGGAAGACACAGGATACTGGTCCCCAGAGGTGCACTGAAATCAGTGAGCCCAGGCGTTTGCATCTTCCCAAACACAGAGAAGTACAAAATTCATTAACCTGAAATATCTGACTTTCTGCAATTAACAGTAATCTTTTGAATTCTGACTACCAGGTTTTTGTTGCAAAATCTCCTATATAGCCTGGCTCCCCTCTCACCTTTTTAGAGCAGTCCCTCAGAGTTATCTGAGAGGCTGTGTCTAGGGCTCAAGTCCTTAGTTTTGTCTCCCAAATAAAACACAATTCTCAACTTTTAGGTTGTGCTGTATATATTTTTTTCAGTTGACAAGGGCAAAGAGCATCCATAAATTTAAGCTATATGAGTGGAACTCTGAAAACTGAAGACATTCTTCAACCAAGGGCCAAAGGTTCGTGGGTCTCCTAGGTGATATTCAAGTACACAGCAAGCACATTATTTCTGGCAACAAGAACAGGCAGTAAGAATCCTTCACACAACTTTCTTCTGTGCTCTGCCACAGCATGCTCTCCCTGCAGATAATTTGCCTTAAAGCATACTGTATTTGGAGACTCATTAAGCCATAAATCAATTACTCTCCAGAGCACCCAATATTAAAGTTATTCAAATCAAATCGTTTTGGTGGTCTGAAACCAGAGGCTCTTGCAAGGCTGCAGGATTGTATTATAGCAGAAAACTTATAAAATAGCTCTTTAGCCTGATAAAAATCATTGAAAACGGGTAAGGGTTTGTCATTATTTCGATTTAGGGCTTTAGTGTGGTCTGGGGAATCGATAGAGCATGACCTTCTTTGATAACATTTGGACCAACAATGCATTGATTTTTATATCCTGCATGATGACTGGCTAGACATTCAGTCCTGGAGGGAATAAACAAAAAAGATGAAAATTATAAAGAATGTTCGTTTCAAATGTCAGAATGGGCAAGAATTGATGCAAGAATTAAGGTAAAGGGGAAAAGGCCATGAGCCACTGTTTTCAGGAGACGGTTATGACAGGACTGCAGAAACAAGCAGAACAGTCTTCTCTGTTGAAACAGTTTAATTGTGAAGATGTTTGGTTCATGATCAGAAATGGCCTTGATTGTAAAATCTTTGGGCCCGTGCCAGTCTTTTTCAGCTGTGTCATCCAGTCATTCAGCATAGGACCTGGTGCTTAGTAAGTGCTTGATACGTATTCAAAGCTTTTTATTTTTAATTTATTAAGTGCCTGCTCTCTTTCTTTGGAGGGGAGGGGTTTCTTCCAACTGCCAGAAAAAAATTAGAGTTGAAAGTACCTCAAGTACCACTGATGCAGGCAAGCACTGATCCAAAACATAATGTACTCTTAAAAGCGTGAAGATCAAGAAAAAATACACACACATTTATTCCTGTGAATCCTAGGCTTTTTGCTCTGCTGTTCTGCTGAAGCTTCTTTGGTGGACTCCGTAGCTTTCCTGGAGCTATTTTCATTCATTAACAGCAGTCTGACTGTGCCTTGCGGGGAGATGGAGGCTGGGGTCTCCTACGCCACCGTCTTGATCCCAACCACCCTGTGTTGAGTGTGCCATCTGTTTTCTGTCGAGACACTGACAGATAAACCATCATCACACTAGGAAATCTGCTCAGAGAAGGATGCTGTTAGGACTGGGGAAAATATCTATTTAATAACCTTAAAACTTAGGAAAAAAAGAGAGAAATCAGGATAGCAGTTTTAAGATGTCTCTGTGGACTCATCATGGATGGTGTGGAGTGGGGATTCAGAGTTCAGGGGATGGCTGCCATCACCCAAGTCAGAAATCACGGGAGGGAAACTGAGACCAGGGCGCTGGCGCTGAGAGAGATGGAGAGACCGGTGTGGGCTCAGAGATACTTAGCAGGTAGAATCTACAGTGTGTGTATTGGAGAGAATTGCAGAGGGAGAAGAAGAAGAAATTGCCAATGAGGTTTACTGGGTTTCTGGGTTGTCCATTTGATTGGACAGTGTTATTGTTTACTGAGATAGAGGACCATGGAGGAGGCTATATGGAAGGGCAAGGGCCATATGTTCAATTTTGGATACACCGAGTTTTTAGTATCTGACAAACCTAGACAGCATATTAAAAAGCAGAGACATTACTTTACCAACAAAGGTCTCTATAGTCGAAGCTATGGTTTTTCCAGTGGTCATGTATGGATGTGAGAGTTGGACCATAAAGAAAGCTGAGCACTGGAGAATTAATGAGAGTCCCTTGGACTGCAAGGAAATCAAACTAGTCCATCCTAAAGGAAATCAGTCCTGAATACTCATTGGAAGGACTGATGCTGAAACTGAAGCTCCAATACTTTGGCCACCTGATGTGAAGAACTGATTCATTGGAAAAGACCCTGATGCTTCACAAGATTGAAGGCAGGAGGAGAAGGGACTACAGAGGATGAGATGGTCGGATGGCATCACTGACTTAATGGACATGAGTTTGAGTAAAGTCAGGGAGCTGGTGATGGACAGGGAGGCCTGGTGTGCTGCAGTCCATGGGGTCTCAAAGAGTTGGACATGACTGAGCGACTGAACTGAACTGAACTGAATGGGGATGTCAAGTGGTATACCCCAATGCAGGAAAGTTATAAAATTCAAAGAAGAGGTCAGGGCTAAGAATATCAATCCTAGTATACTCAGTCTGCAGATTGAACTCACACCTGTGCGCAAGGGTCAGTTCTCCTACCAAAAGGTTACAAAGTGATACAAAGTGTTAGTCGCTCCCTGCTGTCTGACTCTTTGCCACCCCATGGACTGGTAGCATGCCAGGCTCCTCTGTCCATGGGATTCTCCAGGCAAGAATACTTGAGTGGGTTGCCATTTCCTTCTCCAGGGGATCTTCCCGACCCAGGGATTGAGCCCACATCTCCTGCATTGCAGGCGAATTCTTTACCATCTGAGGCACCAGGGAAGCCACAAAGTGGTGCAGAACAGTTTCTCATTCTCAGAACCACTGACAGTCCTGTGCTGGGTGATTCTTTGCTGTGCAGCTGGCCTGTGCGCTGCGGGGTGTTTAGGAGCATCCGGGCCTCCCTGGCTTCTACTCACTGCATGCCAGGAGCACTCTCTGCCAGTGTGACTGCTGTGGTGTGTCCAGTTGTTCTCACCTGTCCCCTGGGTCGGGGGCAAGATTGCCCCTGGCTGATAACCACAGGTGTGGGGTAACAGTGGTGAGCTGAGGTTGTGGTAGCTGACTTGGCTCTGTCTAGGATGAGCCCAGGGTTGGATAAATGTGTGGAACAGAGGCAAGTGCAGGAGGTGGCGCATTTGTAGCTTTAATGCAAGAGCTTGAGCAAATCGTGTAGAGGAGGGTCTGGCTCATATTGTTGTGTTTTTGGCGTTACTGAGAAGTGGATAGGATCTGGAAGTGAGCCTTGAAAAGCTCCACCAGGAGGAAGAGCCAACAGTGAAGACAGCTAATGAATGAGTAGCTGGAAGGTCAGTGGAGAGATGAGGTGACAGGATGTCACAGGAGTGAGGCGAGGGTGGGATGTCAGTGGAGGGGGGCTCGGTGGACTTCTCACCCCGTCTGCGAAGTCTGAGCTCCTGTGTGCCCATCACCACCTTTCCCCTACACTTGGGACTGGGAGAAATCAATACAATATAGTATTGAGACAAAGTACTCTGGAATGTCTTTGTTAAATTGATTGGAGTTTAGGGTCTAGGAGTCTAGATCTCATGCTCTTAAATGATGCTCAGAATGTATTTATGACATTTTGATAAAGAGTTTTTTCTTGGTCTCAAGCTGATGTTCATTTTCAAAAAAATATTTTTTTCTAATTTATTTATTTTTGGCTGTGCTGGGTCTTCACTGCTGCACGGGCTTTATGCTAGTTGTGATGTGCGGGCTTCTCACTGCAGCAGCTTCTCTTGTTGCAGAGCATGAGCCCTGGGACGTGTGGGCTTCAGTAGTTGCAGTTCCTGGGCTTAACGCACAGGCTTAGCAGTTGTGGTGCACGGACTCAGTTGCTCCAAGGCATGTGGGATCTTCCCAGATCAGAGATCCAACCCATGTCTCTTTCTTGGGCAGACTGATTCTTTACCACTGAGCCACCAAGGAATTTAATATTGTAAAGAAACATACATTTCAACTGAAATTATGAGCTGGAATTATGAGCTTGACGTTGATAGCCTATGGTGAATGATGTTGGACTTGTGATCTCTGAAGATTTAGCTTGGGGACCAAGGACCAGGCTCGATCACTCAAGAGCTTTAGAGTAGCAGAGTTTTATTAAAGTGAAAAAGGGACAGAGAAAACTTCTGATGCAGACATCAGAAGGGGGACAGAGTGCCCCCCTCACTGGTTTTAGCGAGGGAGCTGTATACTTTTTCAGTTGGTTATTACAGCAAATCAAAAGAATGTCTCAAGGTTGTAAAGGTCTTACCAGACCCACTCCCACAATATACATTTTAAGATAACAGGATTAGTCAGAAGGTTCTCAAGAAGGAGAAATATGTCCTCAAGCAGGATGCATTGTTGTTATATAATCCTTCAAAAAAAATAAAAAGTGAAGTTACTCAGTCATGTCCAGCTCTTTGTGACCCATGGACTGTAGCCCACCAGGCTTCTCCGTCTATGGGATTTTCCAGGCAAGAGTACTGGAGTGAGTTGCCATTTCCTTCTCCAGGAGATCTTCCCAACCCAGGGATTGAACCCAGGTCTCCCACATTGCAGGCAGACGCTTTACCTCTGAGCCACCTGTTCAGTTCAGTTCAGTTGCTCAGTCGTGTCCAACTCTTTGTAACCCCATGAATCGCAGCATGCCAGGCCTCCCTGTCCATCACCAACTCCAGAAGTTCACTCAGACTCACATGCATCGAATCGGTGATGCCATCCAGCCATCTCATCCTCGGTCGTCCCCTTCTCCTCCTGCCTTCAATCATTCCCAGCATCAGAGTCTTTTCCAATGAGTCAACTCTTCGCATGAGGTGGCCAAGGTATTGGAGTTTCAGCCTCAACATCAGTCCTTCCAATGAACACCCAGGACTGATCTCCTTTAGAAGGCACTCATTGGATCTCCTTGCAGTCCAAGGGACTCTCAAGAGTCTTCTCCAACACCACAGTTCAAAAGCATCAATTCATCAGCGCTCAGCTTTCTTCACAGTCCAACTCTCACATCCATACATGACCACTGGAAAACCATAGCCTTGACTAGATGGACCTTTGTTGGCAAAGTAATGTCTCTGCTTTTCAATATGCTATCTAGGTTGGTCATAACTTTCCTTCCAAGGAATAAGCATCTTTTAATTTCATGGCTGCAGTCACCATCTGCAGTGGTTTTGGAGCCCCCCAAAATAAAGTCTGACACTGTTTCCACTGTTTCTGCATCTATTTCCCATGAAGTGATGGGACCAGATGCCATGATCTTTGTTTTCTGAACGTTGAGCTTTAAGCCAACTTTTTCACTCTCCTCTTTCACTTTCATAAAGGCTTTTTAGTTCCTCTTCACTTTCTGCCATAAGAGTGGTGTCATCTGCATATCTGAGGTTATTGATATTTCTCCTGGCTCAAATATATAATCCTCAGTACAGAGTTTAATCCTTAATCCTTAGTACAGAGATTATATATATTATACATATAATATAATAATATAAAATATATAAATATTATATATTATAAGCATTGTGTGTGTTATATAATATTTAATATGTATAATATATAATTATATATATAATATAAACATTATAATAATTTTGGGAGGGAATGCAACAACCTTATTGAAAGAAAAGTGCTATGTAATTTATCAAAAGCTTAAAAGGGGGAACTTAAAACACCTCCCCTCAAGCGCAGGACCAAGTGCAGAGTGGACTCTCTGGATGTTGTATTCAGACAGGGTGCGCCCATCTTCCAGCTGTTTCCCTGCAAAGATCAGCCTCTGCTGGTCTAGGGGGATGCCCTCTTTGTCTTGGATCTTGGCCTTGACATTCTCGATGGGGTTGCTGGGCTCCACCTCCAAGGGGATGGTCTTACGGTCAAGGTCGTCACAAAGATCTGCATCCCACCTCTGAGGCAGAGGACTAGATATATATATATATACATTATTATATATAATATATTATTTATTATTTTATTTATATTTATTATTATAGTTGTTATAAAATAATATAACACAAAATATATATTTTTATATATTATATTTAATATTAATATATGCCATATTGTGTTATATAAATATAATATATAATTATTTTATATGTATAATTATACAATAATAAATATATAAATGTGTAATATATTATTATATAATATATAAACTAATATATAGTCATATAAATATTATATATTATATAATCCTGTTATATATATAATCCTTAGTACAGAGTTTAAGCTGAGTTGTTTTGTTGTGTAATCATAAGCTCCAGGCTCAAAGAAAAAAACATTTTCTGTGATTACAACTAAGGAATGTAGAAAAAAAATTTGTCCTTTCCTCTTCCTTGAGAATTCCAGACCCCTATCTCCTCTTTGAGAGCCCCAGACCCCTTTCTCCTCATTGGGGATGCCGGACTTCCTACCCAGAAATCTACTAACCTAGAAATTGACTCTCTCAATGTGCTGGTATGTTTTTACATAATACATGTTAAACTTTATACATGACTTTTAACATATGAAAGGCTCATCTATACACCTCCTGCCTCACCTCAAGCATGTAATGTCTCTCTCTGTTAATAAGGCTGTAGGTAAAGAGAGGATGGAGGGTTATAAGTGAGTGCATGATATTTCCACATCCATGTTTTAGAAGCACCACTCAAGTGGCAGTGTGGAGAGAAGAGTGGAAAGGGAGTCAGATTTTCAAAATGTTTCTCATTCATTATCTGCAAAGTTCAAATAATTACACAAACAAATTTCCTCTGCTCTGCCAGCAGGAACACTGGAGGTAGGGCTGAGGAGAATCGCTATCATTGAAAACATCTGATTTCGTGATGGAGGCATCACCAGCCCCTCCCCTCCAAACCCAAGAGCCTGTGATTCTGCCTCATCTCATGATAATTCTGTATAAATTCAAGATTTATGAGGCTTTATGATAGAAAGTGAAGTCTTTTAGTTGGAGGAGAATGTTATTGTGAAAATGCAGATTTTAAGAGACACTGTCTTTTCTGTCGGGGAGGAAAATCTCCCCTCTACCCTTGTGGGTTCATCTGGCTGGCTTAGTCATTACAGTGACATGAGACAGATGAACGGAGAAAAAACAAATGTAATGACATACATGTGGGGGCTCCATAAGAATGTGAGGCTTCAGAACAGGTTAGGAAGTTTAGGCTGATCTGGCATCTGAGAGAAGGAGAAGGGGGTAGGGGGTTGGGATTTCAGACAGTTTACATGAAGATGGGGAAATGTAGATCCTTGGCAAACATGTGCGTCATTCTGTGCAGACACAACAGGACCCAGGGACTTTGATCAGACGGGCCTGGCTGGTTTCCCCTCAGTCAGCCCCACCTAGCTCATGCTCCTTGTAGCTGACTCTGGGGGAAACTCTCTTCCGGGGACCCCCACCCCTACCTCCACCCCATGGAGACTTTTCTTTTTTTAAGTCTGCATTTTTTTTCTTTTTTGGTGTGAACTTATTTTGGGGGTTTCCCAGTTGGTGTTAATGGTAAAGAACCCACCTGCCAATTCAGGATACATAAAAGATGTGGGTTCGATCACTGGGTTGGTAAGGTCCCCTGGAGAATACTGGCATGGCAACCCACTCCTGTATTCTTGCCTGGGGAATCCCATGGACAGAGGAGCCTGGTGGGCTGCAGACCATGGGGTCACAAGGAGTCGGACACGACTGAAACCACTGAGCATGCACGCAGCACTCTGGGTCTTAGTTGCAGCATGTGGGAGTTTTATTAACAGTTGCGGCGTGTGACCTCTTAATCGTGGCGTGCGGGACCTAGTTCCCCCACCAGGGATGGAACCCAGACCCCCAGCATTGGGAGCTTGGAGTCTTAGCCACTGGACCCCCAGGGAAGTCCCCTGAGACTTTCATTTCTTAGAAACAGCCAACCTACAAGAATCCTCATGCCAAAGACACACATTGTGCAGTGACGCCTTGCTCCCCTCCCTTCCCGAGGGAGGGACCCTTGTGACAAGTCAATTCAGACCTGTCCCCTGCCCTTCCTCTGGAGACACAGGGAGCCTGGGTGGTCTGTTCTGGCTCAAGACCACCGCAGTCCCTTTTCAGCGAGATAAAGGAAGTCTAGAGCAGTCAAGTATGGTTGCCCACTGTCAAAGATAGGAAAAACCCTTTCATAGACTCAAGGCCCAGGGTCAGATATGCAGATACCTGCGAGGACTGCACAGGTGCTCATAATTAATGCTGTAGAGCTGGCAGGCTAATGCACGTGACCCTAAGGGGTGAGCAGTTACTCAGCAAAACCTGCTAGTTAGTTAATCTAATGTGGCCAAATGGAATGGGCCCAATGTCTTTAGAGCTCTGGCCTTTTAAAGCATATCTGGATTCTTTATCTCCTTTCCCCCTCCACTTACCCCTTTAAGAAAAAGCAGACTCTAGGGACCATACATTAATAACCTCAGAGTTAGCTACCTTCCCATCTGATTTTGCAGCAGTTCTGATAGTACTAGCTTCTGCTTGGTCACCCCCAGAGCCAGAGGGTTCATTACCATTCAAGTCAGCCCTGTTAGACAGGAAATGTTTGTGTTCAACAGAAAGTTTTGAGAAATGGAACATTTCCTTCCATATAAGCAAACAAGGATGTCCCAATCACCAGCAGTTGCAGCCACTGTGGATACTGAGCTGGCGAGCCCTGAGGAAGCTCAGGGTGTGAAAACACAGGGTTTATTGTTGTTGTTTAGTTGCTAAGTCATGTCTGACTCTTTACAACCCCGTGGACTGCAGTACACTGGGCTTCCCCCCTCCTTCACCATCTCCTAGAATTTGCTCAAACTCATATCTAGTTAGTTGGTGATGCCATCCAACCATCTCATCCTCTGTCACCCCCTTCTCCTCCTACACTCAATCTTTCCCAGCATCTGGGTCTTTTCTGATGAGTTACCTCTTTGCATCAGGTGGCCAAATTATGGGAGCTTCAGCATCAGTCCTTCCAATGAATTTTCAGTTGATTTCCTTTAGGATGGACTGGTTTATCTCCTTGCTGTCCAAGGAACTCTTCAGAGTCTGGCCCCAGATACCTGAGCTGCTTATCAAAGGAATGATTTCAGTGAGCCCAGACTCTTGCCATCTTCCCATACACAGAAATGTGCTAAATTCCTAAACTTGGGGTATCTAGTTTTCTTTAATTTCAGTAATCTTTTGATATTCATACCCTTTGCCCTTTGTTGCAAAACTTCCCTTGAACCTGGCTCCTCCCCTCACCTCCTCAGAGCACTTCTCTCAGGGTCACTTGAGAGGTTGTCTCCTGGGCTTGAAGTCCTAAAAATTCCCACCCAATAGAACAGAACTCTCAACTTTAGTCGTGAATATAGTTTTTTAAGTCCACAGTCTTTATGGGAAAAAAAAAAAAAACAAAAAACACAACCCACATGTCTTAGCTTGTCATTCAGGCTTCTTCCCTGCACCCATCTGCACGGCACACACCTTAGGAGTCATCCTCTGCTTCCCATAATGTCGTTTCAGTGTCTCCCAAATTCGCCAACTATCTTCACCAGGGTTTTCCTTACCCACCCCCACTGTCTAGACTCCCCGGTGCTCTGCTCTCTGATATTCTAAATTTAATAGCCCATTTTTAAAAGCTAGCAAAATCATGTCTGCAAAAGCAATGTGCTTCATAAAAAAAGGCAAACTGTGGATTCTGAATATGGTTTTGAATAGCTCCTCAAGCTGAGCCTGCCTGTTTGAACATTTCTAGTCAAAATCATGGTTGGTTTAAGGAGGGAACACAAAAATGAAATTTGCAGGTGGTTTCCATCCTAAATTATATATCTGTGTATTTCTCAGTAAGTTGGCCAAACTTTACATTTACTGGAGACAGAGAAAAGGTGAGAAAACCCATAATTTGGCTTGGGTATTAGAAAACATTTTCGTGAATTAGATATTGATTTTTCTAAAGAGTTTTTCTCTGGTGGTTGTTAGTGAGCGGTATGCAACAGCATGCTGAGTTGGCAAGAATGTAGCACAACCTTATCACCGTCCCTTCCTGAGTCCATTACAGACATCACCAGTGGAGCAGAGCACACCTACCATGTTCTGAGCAGAGGCCCTCAGAGTACAAGCTCCACGAGGGCAGGAACCATGTCTCGCTTGTTAAATGGAATCTCACCTTTAGGTGCACCCATCCCACCAGTCCTCGGAGGACAGAGAGATGCTTGGCAAAGGTGGAGTTCAGGCATCGCCAGCTCCCTTGTCCTAATTCTATCCTCAGACCATCAAACCTCCAAGGTCACCGTGTTCTCAGTTGGTGTTATGCTTGAGAAGACCATCCTATGAACAATTTAAAGGAAGGGTTGGCAAGGGGACCAGGTGGAAATGATGCAGCCTCATGAGAAAAAGAATAGTCTAAGGAAGAAATGAGAAGGCTTTGAATTCGGGAGATGGACAAGAAGGAATCATAGTTGACAGTGTTGTTGGGGTGGGGCTGCCATGTTTGGCAACTTGAGAGAGGAAAGAGCATCAAGTCTTCTGCAGACCTGGGTTCAAACCTTTCCATTAAATGGTGGATAAACTTTACAGGGACTGTTGTTTAATTCCTCTAGGCGTCAATTTTCTCTTGCGTGTATTGCTAGGTCAATGATTAGAGTATCTATCACAAAGGTTTGATTAACACTGGAGGCTAAACAGGCAAAATAAACGTCTGTTTTGATCTTAGGGAGCTGTGTACCATTAACTGGACTTGAAGACACCAGAAAGCAAAGATGAAGGATATTTTTGGCAGCCAGAATTGTGAGGCTTGCACATTGACTCAATGAGGTGTACGATGCAGCCAGCAGAGATGGACACTCTATGCTTTGTTTTGTTTATTTTACAGACATATTATTAACTATTTTAAGGGTTAGTGGGAGTCATTGACCAATGTTGTTCAGGGAGGAAGAAATTTTCCTCTACCTTTTGAGGTGCTTCTGGCTGATCTAAGAATTAAATTGATACAAGACCGATTAATAAGAGAAAATTAGAAGTTTAAAAACATCCATCCATACATAACAACTCCTCGTTAGTATAGTGGTTAGTGTCCCCACCTGTCACACGGCAGTCTAGGGTTCAATTCCCTAATGGAGATGGAGACGTCGGTGATCTTTTGGGCTTCCCTGGTACCCCAAATAGTGAAGAATCTGCCGGCAACGCAGGAGACCCAGGTTTGATACCTGGGTTGGGAAGATCCCCTGAAGGAGGGAATGGCTACCCACTGCAGTATTCTAGCCTGGAAAATTCCATGGACAGAGGAATCTGATGGGCTACAGTCCATGGGGTTGCAAAGAATTGGACACAACTGGGTGCCTAAACAACAATAATATACATGGTTGAGACCCAGGAAAACTGAGTAACTTGTCGAAATGACTGAAGCCCTCACTTTAGATACAATCTTTACCTGAAAACAAAAGAGGATGTTGGGGGGGGGGCGGTGGTTTGGGACTTCAAAGAGGAGGAAGACAATTCACAAGGATGTGGTAAAGCAAATATTTGGTAAACGAAGAGTGTTTGGTGGGCCACACAGACAGTGGAGACCAGGGTGGACTCAGGATCTCTAGGTTCTGTCTACAGTTTCCCCACCACTTAGCCCAGAGTCTTTGCAGGTATTGGTGGCGACACCTCCATTTGGGGAACAGGCCCTTGATCTAAATTCTTTTAGGCATTTATGGGAAAGATCAAAGTTGCTTGCCAAGTCTTTCGGGCCCTGATTGTTTTCATCAAAATTATCTTCATGCCAAAGGAACATTTGGGAGAGGCAATTTTGCTCCCCAGCTCCAGTGCATTTGGTTTTGAGCAAAACAGTTGGATGCTTGAGAAATATATAAGGATGTACCCTTCTCTGGGTATTTTATTATTATCTTTATAACCTCCTGGGCCCCCGATGGATAATTCTTTTTAACATCCAGTAGCTGCTATTGTATCTGCAGCTGGACTTACTGCTAAGCATAATGTCAGCTAAGTATTTTTGTTTTCCCCTGTCACTGTAGCACCGAGGGCTGTGTGACCTGGAGTTTCCTTCCGAGCATTTCTAAAAGGAAGCAAACTAGCACTGTGGATGGATAGGCCTTTTCACATTTGCAAAGCATTCTTTTGGGTCATTCCAACTCCCACCGCTTTGCTTTTGGCAGGCACTGTAGCTCCCAAGCAAGTGGCAGACCATCTTTTATTCTCATAAAGCCGTCAGGAATGTCTCGTAGTGCCGCAGTGATGAGCATTTTGCAGTTGGTAAATTCACGGCCCTTGGACGTGTCATGGGTGGACGGCCACTTCCTCTGGGGCAGACTGACCCCTGCAAGCTTCCACCATGGCTGGTGATGTGAGGAGACGGGGCGTGACAAGCCCTTTGAGAAGGAGGAAACGTGCACCGTTGGGAACAGAGGAGAAGGTAATGGAGGTGGGTGAGCCTCTCGGGGTAGAAGCAGACTTAATTTACCCATTAGAAGCATTTCCTGTAATTAGCTGACAATGGATTTCGCCTCTATTAGATTAGAACTAGATGAAAAAATTGACAGAAATCTCAAAGCAAGTGAAAGAAATGCCCTTCAAGTACTCTCATTAGAGAGCAAATTATCTTCCCTTAGATGAGTTTCCGCCCTTGACAAGACAGCGGGGAAGGAACATCGCTGACATCCCTGGTTTCGCCACACGGGGTTTTTAGCGGCGTTTTTAGCGGCTCGTGTGCACTGAAGGCATCAGAACCAGCCTCCCCACAAGGTGCCACTCTGGCACGTGGCTTGTTTTGAGCTGGAGTCAGTCAAGGCCCTAAAGACACAGGAAGAGCTTTTCATTTCCCTCTGTAACTGCCTCAAACTGAGTCACTTTGCTGTACATCGGAAAGTAATACAGTGTTATAAATCAACTATACTTCAATATAAAAAGATTAAATTAAAAACCATCATGTAGAGAGGGTTTCCCAGGTGGCTCAGACGATAAATAAATCCTCCTGCAATGCGGGAGACCTGGGTTTGATCCCTGTTTTGGGAAGATCCCCTGGAGAAGAGAACAACATTATGGTATCCAGTCCCATCATTTCATGACAAATAGGTGGGGAAACAATGGAAACAGTGACAGACTTTATTTTCTTGGGCTCCAAAATCACTGCAGATGGTGACTGTGGCTATGAAATTAGAAGACGCTTGCTCCTTGGAAGAAAAGCTGTGATAAATCTAGACAGCATATCAAAAAGCAGAGACATCACTTTGCCAACAAAGGTCTGTATAGTCAAAGCTATGGTTTTCCCAGTAGTCATGTATGGATGTGAGAACTGGACCATAAAGAAGGCTGAGTGCCAAAGACTTGATGCTTTTGAACTGTGGTGTTGGAGAAGACTCTTGAGAGTCCCTTGGACTGCAAGGAGATCCAACCAGTCCATCCTAAAGGAAATCAGTCCTGAGTATTCATTGGAAGGACTGATGCTGAAGCTGAAGCTCCAATACTTTGGCCACCTGATGTGAAGAACTGACTCATTGGAAAAGACCCTGATGCTGGGAATGATTGAAGGCAGGAGGAGAAGGGGACGACAGAGGATGAGATGGCTGGATGGCATCACCAACTCACTGGACGTGAGTCTGAGCAAGCTCTGGGAGATGGTAAAGGACAGGGGAGCCTGGCGTGCTGCAGTCCATGGGATCGCAGAGTCAGACATGACTGAGCAACTAAAGAGCAACAACAGCAACATTATATTTGGGATGGACTAACAAGTTCCTACTATATAACACATATTCAACATCCCGTGATAAACTGTAATGGGAAAGAGTATGAGAAAGAATATGTACACGTTTAAGTGAGTCACTTTGCTATGCCTCTGCGACTAACACGATATTGTAGCACAATTATCCTCTAGTAAAAAATAAAAAAAAAAACTATTATATATAGAATGGATAGGACTTACTGTACAGCACAGGGAACTGTTTTCAATATCCTGTGATAAACTATAATGGAAAAGACTCTGAGAAAGAGTATATATATATGTGTGTAACTGAGTCACTTTGCTCTAAAGCAGAAATTAACACAACATTGTAAATCAGCTATGCTTCAATAAAATTTTTTAAAATAAAGAATTTTGATAGAGGGTCTGTTTCAGGAAGAGAGCTGTCACTCAAGACAACTACAAATGAATGTGCTTGGTATAGGAGGCTGGGAGACCTCAGCTAAGCCTGTTTGTTCAAATTCCTCTCTGGATCCCACTGTCTATTTGCACCAAGACTCAGATTTGTTTACCAATCTTCTTGTAAATTATCTTCCTTCCCTTTGAAGCCCCAGACCCCTGCCTGCTTCTCCTTAGCTCAAGATGGCATGTAAGCTTCAGTGTCAATGTGAAGCTCTTGTATGTAGGAAATTCAATCTGTTCTTCCTCCTGCTAATCTCTCTTAGGTCAATTTAATTAATAGACCAGCCAAAGAACGTGGAAGGTTAGAGGAAAATCTCTTCCTCCCCTATGGTGCCAAGAACTGAAGATAAGAAGACGGAGCCAGGAGCAGGAACCAGGAGCTTCTCCCCTTCTCTGAGCCCAGCTCTGTCTCCTCCAGTCTCTCTGTGATCCCAGCTGAGATGCTGGCCCTACGTACCCTTCTGTTTCCACTTCTCAGAACCCAAAGCTCTCCCAGTTTGTGATTCTGTGAACTCTTTAGGGAGATGCCTACATAACAGAAAAGAAGCTGGATAACTCCACTGTATTTCATGTAAAATCCAAGTTGCCAGTATGTTAGGAGAAGGGCAGAAGAAATCAGTGGATGCTGTAGTGTTTGTAACTTGAGGGAAAGACTGGAGGAACCAGGAGGGGTTGTAGTCTATGGTACAGAATCTGCAGACAGTCCTGGGTTGAATCCCTACTCTGCCTCAGTGTTCCTATCTGTAATATGGGGCCGCAGGGTGGGTAGTAGAGGTACCTGACATCATGTGTGTGTACAACAGTTAGGACAGTGACTTAACAGTATTCCTGTAGATCTGCCCTGCCTTTTGAGCTGCTAGAGATAGTCACACAGTCTCTGCTACTCTTTCTCTTGAGAGGTAGGGACAAAGCCTTTCTTTCAGTCGGGGCTGGCCTGAGCATCTTCATGACTAACAGAATGATGTTCTGGGACTCGTGAGGCCAGGTCCTAAGGAGCCTTGTAGTTTCTGCCCTGGCTTTTGGAAAACTTGAACTTGAGCCATGAGCCATCATGCAAGAAGTCTGACTGCTGTAGAATTCTCGTGCTAAGGTGAGCCTAGGAGGCACACAGAGAGATGCTGGGTTTGCATATAGAAGGGTGCTCAGCAGTCCCAGTGGTCCAGCCTTCAGCCATGGGGTCAGACCATGGGAAGCCCTGGACATTGTGCAGAAGAGACAAGCTGTCCTCTCTGTTCCACCCCGCCCCCACCAGAACCCTGAGAGATCATAAAAGACAGCTGTGGCTTTCAGGTGATGTAATACACACCGAGGGGCTGCACAAATACTCACATTTACGTTGTTGACATTCAGTGAAGGTGAAGTGTGAGTCCTTTCTTTCTGGCTGTTCCCAGCTTGTCTCTTTCATTCCCAAATTTGAATCGGCAGTTCTGTCTGAATTATGCTTGGCTCTGAACCCTTGTCTCCCTTTTCTAGTTTCAGTGCAAATAATACACTGAAATCACAAGGACATAAAATAGAGTATATATATATGTGTGTGTGTGTGTGTGTGTGTGTGTACGTACATATATATATATATACATATATATATATATATCAGTAGCAGTGTGTGAAGGGAGTGCCTGACCTAGTAAAAAGTGAATTGAATAGAAATCTGATTCCTGTGAGAATCAGTCAAATAAATATCTCATTCATTGAATTAGATCATTTTCATAAAACTAAGGGGTCCACTGGGACACAGCTTTTGTCGTAACTCAGAATGCTGGGCGTGGATCAGCTGACTTCTTTATTTGGAGCATCTAACCCAGTACTGTATTTGTTCCTTCAAATGAGAGAAAATTCCAGGCATGTCTTTCTCAAAATCTAGAGTTGGATAAAGGACAGAATCAGGGTGGGATCCTTGCCACAGAAATGCTTCTTGCATTTTGGTAATCTCATATGGTGGGAAAGGGTAAACACACTTTCTCTGGAGGAGATGTGGTGTTTTTCACTGGAATACAGCCGATTGGTTCTTTGTCTTGCTTAGTCTGATGAGTTTCTGACTTTCTGATAAAAGTTATAGACTCCTTCAAGAGATGCAAGTATACACACCAAAACAATACGCTGCTTACGCTTACGGAAAGAGGGGGGACGTCCCAGTCCTAAGAAGTCTATTTTCATGTTGAGAATTCTTGACCTGAAGAAAGATTTTGTATTTTGATAATACAATAATCTTCCTAGACAGAATAGCCTCCCAACATATAGTTATATTTGTTGTTGTTGTTTGATTTGTCCACTTAGGTTATATGGCATAGAATAACTCATCCTCCTCCCTAGACTGTCAGAGGTTTCAGTATGGAGTTGAAGTTGCTAAGACTTTGATGAACTTTTATGCAGTTAGATGCATGGGTGCGTGCTCAAGTCATGTCTGACTCTTTGCGACTCCATGGACTGTAGCCCTCCAGGCTCCTCTGTCCGTGGGATTCTCCAGGCAAGAGTACTGGAGTGGGTTGCCATGTCCTCCTCCAGGGGATCTTCCTGACCCAGGGATTGAACCTGCGTCTCATGCATTGGCACGGACACCCCCTAGGAAGCCCATACAGGTAGGTAATCAGAAGTAATTAGACTGAATCCTTTCCTTCTTATTTGTTGTCTTTCTCTCAGAGGCTTCTTGATTTTGCTCCATTTATTAGAACCACGCTCAACACTTATGAAAGCATCTGCTTAGGAGCGGAACTCATCTTTATCCCGAGATCAGCTAAGTGAACTTCCCTCCAACGACACTGATTGCAGAACGCAACGCATAATTAAGTGTTTACCGAAAAAGCCAGCCAACAGGGCCGGTGGGAATATGTCAGAGCAGCTCTTGTCTCCATAGCAACAGCCGATGAGCCTTGCAGAAAAATGAACGCATTCGCAGGATCACTGATGCAAAATGATAAAGCCGCAACTAACAAGCACACAAAATCAACTCCATCGTTATGTTCAGGGCGTTAAATATTTAATACCTTAGCTTTCCGCATCGGCATTCAATAATCCTAATTCATTTTTGGTTGTTTCTAAGTTGCTTAAGTGGAGAACAACTGACATCTGTTGATTACACACACTTCATGACTGCAAGTCTTGGTGTTATTTGCACAGGATGGTAGAATACATTTTATAAGCAATTAGGAAAATGCAGTCATAAATTATACTAGCCACTATGCCAGACAACATTCTCCCTTTGACAAACAAATATTTATCCTTCTCTGAAATGGAAGAACATTCCAAACCACTTGGGGCAATGATCTTTCCTCTTTTGACAAGTGTGTTCTGGGATTTCAGTGGGCTTGGGAGAAGGTGAGTTGGGTTTAATGAGCTTCTGGTTGTCTGAGGTGTGTGTTTGTTATGGGCTCTTCTCCCCAGTGTCTGAAGGGCCATGCCCTTATCTCAGATACTTGAGTGTAGGTGGGGCCACTATCTGCCATCTTTCTCTCCATAGCTTGATGTCATGGGGTTAGCCAGGAAGCAGCAGGTCTGGGGTGGCCCCATCCTCCTCAAGTTCATTTATCTTGCTGTCTCAGTGACACTGACCTCCATCATAGGTCATCAGAATCTACATGTAAAAAACATTAGCTTAGTGGCAATCGGCGAATGCAAACAGAGCACAGTGTAAAAGAAACTCTGCAAATGAAATGGAGACGAGACCCAGGAAAGCACTTACCTTGATCTTCTCACCTCTATGTTTGGGAGCTTTATGTCCCTGGTTATGTATTAATAGGGCTTCCCTGGTAGCTCAGATGGTAAAGAATCCACCTGCAATGCAGGAGACCTAGGTTCGATCCCTGGATCAAGAAGATCCCCTGGAGGAGGGCATGGCAGCCCGCTCCAGTACTCTTACCTGGAAAATCCCATGCGCAGAGGAGCCTGATGGGTTACAGTCCTTGGGGTCACAAAGAATCAGACATGACTGAGCGACTAAGCATAGCCCAGGGTACCATGTTTGTATAGATATTGTAGAATAGTAACACCTATTACCTTTGAGTGACTGTGATTTGTCATGTACTTTACTGGGACATTTTACATTTATTATATGCAGTTATCACAATGACTCAGCCAAGTAGTTAAAAAAAATTTTTTTTAATTGAGTAGTTGATTTACAATGTTGTTAATTTCTGGTATATAGCAAAGTGATTCAGCTACACAGATATATGTACATATATATTCTTTTTCATGTTCTTCTCCATAATAGTTTATTACAATATATTGAATATAGTTCCCTGTGTTCTACAGTAGGAGCTGGTATGCATAGTGATTTGTATCGGCCAATCTAATCTATCCCTTCCTCTCCCCCCTTCAGTTTGTCTTCCATGTCTGTGAGTCTGTTTTTGTTTTGTAAATTCCACATATGAGTGACATCATGTGATATTTCTCTTTCTCTGTCTGACTGCCTTCACTTAGTATGATAATCTCTAGATCCATCCATGATGCTACAAATGGCATTATTTCATTCATCCTTATGTCAACCAAGTATTTGATCGTCAATTCCATACAAGGAAAACTGGGGTTCAGAAAAGCAAAAAGATTTGTGCAAGACTAGCAAGTAATGGGGCTTCCCCCATGGCTCAGCGGATAAAGAATCTGCCTGCACTGCAGGAGACACAGGCTTGATCCCTGGGTTGGGAAGATCCCCTGAAGGAGGAAATGGCAACCCACTCCAGTATTTTTGCCTGGAAAATCCCATGGACAGGGTCGCAAGGAGTCGGACATGACTGAGCAACTAAACAGAGACAGCAAGTGATAGGTGAGGACTCCAATCAAATTTTGCCTCCAAAGATGGCATTTCCCCATAAATGTGCACACGTTCGTATAGGGTTCTGTAGCCTCACAGGCTGCTTGATGCACGTTTCTGAGCCCACAGCCCCAAGCAGCCTAGCAACCCCGATGTTTTCAAGTTGGGTGATGAGTGGTGAAAGCATTGCCACAGCGATGGTTTGCTCTCTCTGTCTGAGATTCCAAAGAGCTTGCTGGTGGTGTTTGTTCTTTCCTCTGAGAGACTGAAGAGGTGGGTGGTGTTGGGTGAAACCACTGGAGACCAGCCATAGGTCTTGATGGTGGCTGTTGTGCTGAAACCAGCCTCCCTTCGAGAAGAACCTCCACGTGTTACCCAACACAAATTCGTGTGCCCCACCCACAGTAATGCCAAACAAACTGACTCTGGAGCAGAGAAAGGTTTACTGCAGAGCCGAGCAAGGAAAAAGGGTGTCTTGTGTTCAAAAAACCCTGAACTCCCGGAAAGGTTTCTGCAAAGCATTTTAAAAGGCCCACTGAGGGAGGGGCATCTCAGGTCACATGATCAGCTCATACAGTTTTCTGATTGGTTGATGTGATCCATCCCTAGGTATCAGAAGGTCTGATCATTAAGCAGTTAATTTCCTCCATTTGTTGTTGGTGGTTTTTAATATCTGAAAAACACAGGAAATATGCATCAGATCTTATTATCGGGGGACATCAGAGAGGAGCTACCGCAGAGGATATGAGGGTGGGGTCAGTCCCAGGACCTGCTCAGTTACACTTGGAAGCGAGTCCTGAAATTAAAGGGATCCACTGAGATATGAATAAAGTGGAGAGGTGTGTATAGGTGTGTGCGTGCATGCGCGTGCGCGCATACATACACACAGTATAAATATTCATTGTCGTTCATTATCTTTGCCTTTAGGATCTTGCATTTCAGTCTCTATAGTAAAATGATGACTATAATTGGAGGTTGGTTGATGAGATTTGTTATATGATGTAAAACAACCTCTCTGGGGGTGTGACCTGGCACCCTCACTTTCTAGGCTGGCCTATAACAGGGAGTCACCCTGTTTACTCATATTCATAACGATTTTAATACATATTCAGTACATGTTAAAATGGTGACATCACAAAGTAATAACTAAGGGATTTATGTGGATTATTTCCTTTAATCCTCACAGCAATGCTTTTAGATAAAGAAACTGAGGCTTAGTGAAACCAAGTAACTTGACTGAGGCCACAAAGCTCATGAGAGGGAACAGACAGGCTTTCTCTAGAGCTCACAATTTTTCTTAGACCCTGGGACTAAGTCGATGCTAGGTTTAGTTCATATTTCTTTTGGAAGAAAATCAGAAATTACCTAGACAGACATTTAAGTCTTTCTTTACCTGCATTTGTAATATATTTCTGTTAAATGAGATCAAGATCGTGATGATATACTTAACAGGTAGGTTTGCTCTGTGTTCATTGATTCATTCACTGATCCATAGATATTGTTGAGTACATACAATGAGACGATGTCTGTGCTGAGTACCGAGCAGACAAAGGTGAGCAAAATATAGTTCCTTGAGAGAGGCTGGAAGATTATACAGGAACAAAAGGCATGCATGGGATATTATAAGAACCATGAGAAAAAGCACTTCTCCTAAATTTGGGGGTCTGAGTGGAGTTCAACGTTGTAGCCTGCAGCCAAGAAGAGGTGCCAGAAAGCTGTCGCAAACAATCAGGAAGGGTGCAAGGGTGGGGGTGATCGTTTAAATAGATAATTTCTGGATTCTTTACTAAGAGGCCTAATGTTCTTTCAACTACTCTCTACCCATGGAGCAATAACAAAGTCTGAAGCATCTTAGAGCCAGAAAGCCTTCAATGGATAACAGACAATTGAAATTCTCGACATTGTGGAGTTAACTCCACTGCTCAGAAACCTCATGCTCCCATTAATGTGTCGGCTTAAAAATGAACAACGTAGGAATGAAAATGGTACAGCTATTTTTTTTTTTTAAAGATTGTTTTGATGTGGGCCATTTTTAAAGTCTTTATTGAATTTGTTACAATATTGCTTCTGCTTTATGTTTTGACTTTTAGGCTGCAAGGCATATGGAATCTTAGCTTCCCCACCAGGGACTGAAACTGCACCCCCTGCACTGGAAGGCGATGTCTTTAACCACTGAATCGCCAGGAAAATCCCGGTACAGCTATTGTGGAAAATGGTTTGGCACATACACTTTCAAAATTTACACAAAAGAGGAAAGTGAAACAAATAAGGTGAAAAAAAGTCAATATACATTTACTACGTATTCCAGCCATTCCACTCATAGGTTTCTTCCAAGAAAAAGGAAAATGTATGTTGCCACCAAGACTCATGCGTGAAAGTAGATAGCAGCCTTATTCATTCATAAGGTCAGAAAGTGAAACAACCTTAAAGTCCATCAAATGGGAAATTAATAAACAGCACATTATATATACAGTGGGACAATGTTTGACAAGAAAAAGGAATAAAATTCTGTTAGCCACTACAACATAGATGAACCTCAGAAACAGGCTAAGTGAAAGAGGCCGGATGCAAGCATATTTGTTTGGTTCCGTGTATATGAAATGGCTGGAAAGGCAGACATTTGGAGACAAAAAGGAGATTAAGGTTTTCCTAGGGCTGGAAGTGAAAATGAAGAATAACTGCTAACTGGGATAAGGGGTCTCTTTCGGTGATGGAAATGTTCTAAAAACCAAACTGTGGTGATAGTTGCAAAATTTTGAAAATATGTTAAAAATCATTGAATTGTCTGCTCAAAAATGTATTTTATGGTACATAATTATACTTCTAGAAAACTTTTAAACAATGACCAAATGTCCTACTAAAATTCCTGTTTGAGTTAGTTGGAGTGTCTGAAATGTCATTGTTTATCATTAACAACTGTAGCAGCCATCCTGGCTGTTTACTCTTTTAAACATAGCCTTCAAATCTGTTTTATTCTTTGTCTTTAGAAAAGAACACAAGACTTTAAAGATGGCTCAGGCATTACTAAATCATGGCCGCTAAACCTTTTCACCATGTTAGTTAAAATGACAAGATTTATCATTTACAAATGTTTTCCAGCAGATCTGAACTTCTTGTCAGCATTTCAGATTCTGTAGGACTTTTTGGGTTTGTGATGGAGTGATTAGCGCTGGCAGTCCTTTTCTGTAATTGTGTAGTATCTAAGGGAGGCCCTGGAAGTAAATGTAATTCCTCAACCAAGAGCCATGAATTAGCCAACACAAGACTGTGTTACTCTGGGCAGAATCCTTGAACTGCAAGGAGGTCCAACCAGTCAATCCTAATGGAAATCAACCCTGAATATTCATTGGAAGGACTCATGCTGAAGCTGAAGCTCCTATACTTTGACCACCCAATGCGAAGAGCTGACTCATTGGAAAAGACCCTGATGCTGGCAAAGATTGAAGGCAAAATGAGAAGGGGGTGCAGAGAATGAGACAGTTAAATAGCATCAGCGACTCACCGGACATGAATTCGAGCAAATTCTGGGAGATGGTGAAGGACAGGAACACCTTGCATGCTGCAGTTCATGGGATCACATTGAGTCACATGACTTAGCAACTGAACAACAACAACAAAATGTATAAAATTAACATTTCACATTTTTTTTCATATCTCTTTTGAAAAGCCCTGGAGCCAAAGTCGTGGGAAACATTTAAAGAAATCTGGTTTTCTTGAATTCCAGTTCTGCTTATCAAGCCAGCTTTCCTTGGATAAGGATTGAAAAGTCAGTAGAGCAATTTAACTCTAGGAGAGGATTTGATAGGATTAGCACAACTCATTCTCAAGAATCAGGTGGGTGTCATCTGAAATTGACTTGAAATTTCATCTCCTGGGTCCCCTGTTCTGTGCTTCCCTAGGGCAAGGAGATCCAACCAGTCTATCCTAAAGAAAATCAACCCTGAATATTCATTGGAAGGACTGGTGATGAAGCTGAAACTCCAATACTTTGGCCACCTAATGCAAAGAACTGACTCCTTAGAAAATACCCTGATGCTGGGAAAGATTGAAGGTGGGAGGAGAAGGGGATGACAGAGGATGAGATGGTTGGATGGCATCACTGACCCAATGGTCTTGAGTGTGAGTAAACTCCGGGAGTTGGTGATGGACAGGGAAGCCTGGCGTGCTGCAGTCCATGGGCTTGCAAAGAGTCAGACACGACTGAACTAAACTGAACTGAACTGAGGGCTTAGGAACAAATAGGCACTGGTCTCCAGCAGGCTTGGTTTTAGTTCTGGTTCTATTACTTCTCACTTTTGTTGACTGAAGAAAAATGCACAACCTAAAAGTTGAGAATTGTGTTTTATTTGGAGGACTTTCTGAGGACCCTTGCCTGAAAGACAGCCTCTGCAATGGCTCTGAGGGGCTGCTCTGAAGATGTAAGGGAGGAGCCAGGATATATGAGTTTTTGCAACAAGGACCAGGTAGTCAGATCATCAAAAGATCACTGTTAATTAAAGAAAGCAAGACATCTCAAGTTTATGACTTTAGTGCTTTTCTATGTATGGAACGGGGCAAGAGTCCAGACTCACTGAAATAATTCCATGGATACACACCTCGGCTATCTGAGACCAGGTTCCTGGTTTTTCTATCCTGAATCCCCACAGGTGCACAGTCCTAGGGTGGCTGCATTGGCTGATGGCCTGATGGCCCCCAGCATTCTTTGTTCACTGATATGATGACAGATAGCATTACCAACAGTAACATTACCATGTGACTTTAGGTAAGTAACCGAATCTTCTTAATCCTCAGTTTTTAGAAAATCAGTAAAATGGAAATAATAATTGTATCAATTCCAGAGAGCTGGGGCAAAGGCTTGCAGAAATAATTTACATATAGTGATAAGTGAAAGTAGCTCAGTTGTGTCCATCTCTTTGTGACCCCATGGACTATACTGTCCATGGGATTCTCCATTCCAGAATACTGGAGTGAGTAGTCTTTCCCTTCTCCAGGGGATCTTCCCAACCCAGGGTTCAAACCCAGGCCTCCCACTGCTGCTGCCGCTGCTGCTGAGTCACTTCAGTCGTGTCCGACTCTGTGCGACCCCATAGATGGCAGCCCACCAGGCTCCCCCATCCCTGGAATTCTCCAGGCAAGAACACTGGAGTGGGTTGCCATTTCCTTCTCCAATGCATGAAAGTGAAAACTGAAAGTGAAGTCACTGAGTCCTGTCCAGCTCTCAGCGTTGCAGGCTAATTCTTTACCAACTGAGCTATGAGGGAAGCCCCTGACCCAAATTAGATGCCTCAAAACATGGTTTATCTGTAATAGTTGCAGTATCCTATAGACCCTTCCATCAGAGATAGGACCACTGTTCTATTATTATCAGTTGAAAATATATAGAAGGTGTTTGAATGTGAGCATTTTGAATAGAGAAATTGTTGTTATTATTAGTGTTCTGTGTCCTTAGCATGAAGCACAGTGCCAGGCATATTCTACTTGGTTCAAAAATATTTCTCTAGTAATTGAGCTGAATGGTCCCTTATTTTATTATTTATTTATTTGAAAATCTTTTTTTGGAGCCTAATTGGTTTATAATGCGTTAGTTTAGGTGTACAGTGAGATACATGTGTTATACATATACATCTAGCTACTCTTTCTTAGATTCTTTTCCCATGTAAGTTATTACAGAATGCTGAGTATAGTTCCTATGCTATACAGTAGGTCCTTATTAGTTATCTGTTTTATGTGTAGAAGTGTGTATATGTCAGTCCCGATTTCCCCATTTATCTCTCCTTCCCTTCCCCCGCCGTTAACCACAGGACTGATCTCTGTATCTATTACTTGGTTTCTGTTTTGTGGATGAGTTCCTTTGTGCCATCTTTTTCATATCCCACATATAAGCAGTATCACATGATATTTTCCCTCCTCTGTCTGACTTCACTTAGTATGATAGCCTCTAGGTCCATTCATGTTGTTGCAAATGGCACTATTTCATTCTTCTTTAGGACCGAGTGGTCTTCCACTGTATAAGTGTCCCACATCTTTATCCATTCCTCTGCTGACGGGCTTTTAGGTTGTTTCATGTGCTGGCTATTGCGGATAGTGCTGCAGTGAACTCTGGGCTACGTGTATCTTTTCGAATCACGGTTTTCTCTGTCTATATGCTCTGTAGTGGAGTTGCTGGATCATACGGGAGCTCTGTGTTTAGCTTCTAAGGGACGTCCATCCTGTTCTCCACAGTGGCTGCACCCGTCTACAGTCCCACCAATAACACAGGAGGGCTCCGTTTTCCCCACACCCTCTGCTGTGTTTATTCTTTGTAGCTGTTTTGATGATGGCCATTCTGCTCAGTGTGAGTGGTGCCTCATTTTATAGGTGAGGGAAGCAAACTCAGAGATAGTGAATGGTTTTTCCACATTGCATAGCTGTTCAGGGCAGCGCTACAGTGGAACTTCGTACCCCTGGCCGTTCTTCTGGTGCAATCGGACCATTTATCAACAGAGTGAGGGTAGTGCTGGGGAAAGTGAAGGCAGGACGTTCACAGAACCTTGACCGGTTGAAGCCCTGGGGGCTTCATGTTGATTGTCTGGGCCTTGTGGTTGATTGTCTGACTCACAGTCTCTGTGGCACTTTTTACCTCTTCCCCCAAACCCCACTTTGCACTGTACCTAGCCACCAAAACCTCAACCGAAGGCCAGGGTTGAAATTGTCTTACCCTCAGGCTTCTGAGTCTGTGTGGAAAATCACATGACTGGACAAGATGCCATCATTGAAGAATTATGGATCCCAGCACTTAATAAAGGTCCAGGGACATAGTAGTCACTTCACTGAGAGAGGATGTGAGTAAGAGAATGAATGAACCAGTTTTGGTTCAAGTAATGCTGAAGAAGCTGAAGCTGAACGGTTCTATGAAGACCTACGAGATCTTCTAGAACTAAAAGATGTCCTTTTCATTATAGGGGCCTGGAATGCAAAAGTAGGAAGGCAAGAAACACCTGGAGTAACAGGCAAATTTGGCCTTGGAGTACAGAATGAAGCAGGGCAAAGGCTAACAGAGTTTTGCCAAGAGAATGCACTGGTCATAGCAAACACCCTCTTCCAACAACACAAGAGAAGACTCTACACATGGACATCACCAGATGGTCAACACCAAAATCAGATTGATTATATTCTTTGCAGCCAAAGATGGAGAAGCTCTATACAGTCAACAAAAACAAGACTGGGATCTGCCTGTGGCTCAGATCATGAGCTCCTTATTGCCAAATTCAGACTTAAATTGAAGAGAGTAGAGAAACCACTACACTATTCAGGTATGACCTAAATCAAATCCCTTACGATTATACAGTGGAAGTGAGAAATAGATTCAAGTGATTAGATCTGATAGCCAGAGTTCCTGAAGAACTATGGATGAAGGCTTGTGACATTGTATGGGAGGCAGTGATCAAGACCACCCCCAACAAAAGGAAATGCAAAAAGGCAAAATGGCTGTCTGGGGAGGCCTTACAAATAGCTGTGAAAAGAAGAGAATCAAAAAGCAAAGGAGAAAAGGAAAGATATACCCATTTGAATGCAGAGTTCCAAAGAATAGCAAGGAGAGATAAGAAAGCCTTCCTCAGTGATCAATACAAAGAAATAGAAGAAAACAATAGAATGGGAAGGATGAGAGATCTCTTCAAGAATATTAAAGATACCAAGGGAATATTTCATGCAGAGATGGGCACAAGAAAGGACAGAAATGGTATGGACCTAATAGAAGCAGAAGATATTAAGAAGAGGGCAAGAATACACAGAAGAACTGTACAAAAAAGATCTTCATGACCCAGATAACCGTGATGGTGTGATCACTCATCTAGAGCCCGACATCCTGGAATGTGAAGTCAAGTGGGCCTTAGGAAGCATCACTATGTACAAAGCTGGTGGAGGTGATGGAATTCCAGTTGAGCTATTTCAAATCCTGAAAGATGATGCTATGAAAGTGCTGCACTCAATATGTCAGCAAATTTGGAAAACTCAGCAGTGGCCACAGGACTGGAAAATGTCAGTTTTCATTCCAATCCCAGAGAAAGGCAATGCCAAAGAATGCTCAAACTACCGCACAATTGCACTCATCTCACACACTAGCAAAGTGATGCTCAAAATTCTCCAAGCCAGGCTTCAACGATATGTGAACCGTGAACCTCCACATGTTCAAGCTGGATTTAGAAAAGGCAGAGGGACAAGAGGTCAAGTTGCCAACATCTGTTGGATCATCAAAAAAGCAAGAGAGTTCCAGAAAAACATCTACTTCTGCTTTATTGACTATGCCAAAGCCTTTGACTGTGTGGGTCACAACAAACTGGAAAATTCTGAGAGAGATGGGAATACCAGACTACCTGACCTGCCTCTTGAGAAATCTGTATGCATGTCAAGAAGCAACAATTAGAACTGGACATGGGACAACAGACTGGTTCCAAATAGGAAAAAGAGTATGTCAAGGCTGTATATTGTCACCCTCCTTATTTAACTTCTATGCAGAGTACATCATGAAAAACGCTGGACTGGATGCACAAGCTGGAATCAAGATTGCCAGAAGAAATATCAATAACCTTAGATATGCAGATGGCACCACACTTATGGCAGAAAGCAAAGAAGAACTAAAGAATCTCTTGATGAAAGTGAAAGAGGAGAGTGAAAAAGTTGGCTTAAAGCTCAACATTCAGAAAAACGAAGATCATGGCATTTAGTCCCATCATTTCATGGCAAATAGATGGGAAACAGTGAGAGACTTTATTTTTTGGGGGGCTCCAAAATCACTGCAGATGGTGACTGCAGCCATGAAATTAAAAGATGCTTGCTCCTTGGAAGAAAAGTTAAGACCAACCTAGACAGCCTATTAAAAAGCAGAGACATTAGTTTGCCAACAAAGGCCCGTCTAGTCAAAGCTATGGTTTTTCCAGTGGTCATGTATGGATATGAGATTTGGACTTATAAAGAAAGGTGAGCGTTGAAGAACTGGTGCTTTTAAACTGTGGTGTTGGAGAAGACTCTTGAGAGTCCCCTGGACTGCAAGGAGATCCAACCAGTCCATTCTGAAGGAGATCAGGCCTGGGTGTTCACTGGAAGGAATGAAACTGAAGCTCCAATTCTCTGGCCACTTCATGTGAGGAACCAACTCATTTGAAAAGACCCTGATGCTGGGAAGGACTGAAGGCACGAGGGGAAGGGGACGACAGAGGATGAGATGGTTGGATGGCATCACTGACTCAATGGACATGAGTTTGAATAACCTCCGGGGGTTGGTGATGGACAGGGAGGCCTGACGTGCTGCAGTCCTTGGGGTTGCAAAGAGTTGGAGATGCCTGAGTGACTGAACTGAACTGAACTGAGCTGAAGGACTCATAGTTGCCTCTGGTCAGTTTCTCTCCCATCCCCAAAGTCCCTAAAAGCAGTAAGAACAGCTGTGAGCCCATTCCCTGCAGTTTAGATCCCAGCTTTATCAGCTCCCATCCGGACACTCTTCAACAGTTTATCTCTCTGTGGCTTTGGAACCTTACCTGGAAAATGCAGTGGGAGGAAGATTAAAACATTTTGCACATTGCCTGGCACATCCATGAATATTTGTTGTTGTTTAGTTGCTAAGTCGTGTCAGACTACTTTGTGACTCTGGACTATAGCCCACCAGGCTATATAGTTCATGACATTTCCTAGGCAAGAATACTGGAGTGAGTTGCCATTTCCTTCTTCAGGGGATTTTTTCCCAACCCAGGGATCGAACCCGCATCTCCTGTGTCTCCTGTATGGGCAGGCACATTCTTCGTGCCACTGGGGAGCCCTTCAGTGAATATTCAGTTCAGTTCAGTTCAGTTGCTCTGTTGTGTCCGACTCTTTGCAACCCCATGGACTGCAGCATGCCAGGCTTCCCTGTCCATCACCAACTCTTGGAGCTTGCTCAGACTCAAGTCCATCGAGTTGGTGACTCCCTGTGCCTGGAGAATCCCAGGGACAGGGGAGCTTGGTGGGCTGCCGTCTATGGGGTCGCACAGAGTCGGACACGACTGAAGTCACTTAGCAGCAGCAGCAATGCGGGAGACCTGGGTTCAGACCCTGGGTTGGGAAGAGCCCCTGGAGAAGGGAAAGGCTACCCAGTCTAGTATTCTGGTCTGGAGAATTCCATGGACTGTATAGTCCATGGGGTCGCAAAGAGTCAGACACGACTGAGCAACTTTCACTTCAATAAATATTAGCCTATTATAATTTCTACTGGTTCAACCACCCCAACTGCTGAGTCACACTTGGGAAGACAGTCTTGCCCTCTGCTGGAAGGAGAAACTTGGAACCAAGGTAAAAGAGCTCATGTCCAACCCCTACTCTCGTGCTAAAAACCGAGGACACACATACTTCAGTTTGCATTTAGCAAGACCACGACTTCAGGAGCGTTACTTCAGGTCAGATCAGAACGTAGTATTAGAAATTTACAGGAGAAGTAAAAACTGGGGGTCACCCAGGAGAACGCCTTCACCACACTGCTGGGGAAATTGAGACCTTGTAGTGTAAACACGGATGGTGGGCTTTTCTGTTTGTAAGGCAAGTGGTTGACTTAAGTGGCTGAGGCATCCACTTCAAGGCTAGCTCTTTGAAATATACACCAGTCACTCACGGGGCTAGACTGAAAAACCAGTCCTCCACCCCAGGCTGCTTTGTTTCAGAAATCGTGATTGATTTCAGTAAATTCCCCAATAAGGAACGAGCCTGCAAAACCCCAGGCCCTACCCTGGACCTAGTTCCTGCAGAACCCAGTTCTGGTTCATCCTGTCTCTCTCTCCTCTTCTCTCCCCTCCTCTCTCCCCACGTGACTTCACTGGGTGGCCTCAGGTGTGCCATGTAATTTCCAGGCCCCCTAAGTTATAAATCGTTTTCACTTCAGAGTTTCCTGATAGTTGTTGCTGCGGGGGTCTTGCAATTATAATAAGAACCGCAAGGGCCGGTCCAGCCGTGACATTGGTTATCAATGGCCTGAGGCTGGGTGAAGTGACTCCAAGGTTGACTCTGGCGACCAGGTGTACGACTCCCAGTGTGGAATATTTCTCATGTTGTCGTCTCTAAGAACACAGGCTATGGTTTGCGCTGTGCTTTAATCTCCCTCAACGCTGGTAGGTCTGGACCATCTTTCCCTTTTTATTCCAAACTGGAGAGGAAGCCCGGGTGCGTTGTGCAAGCCTGCCCTCTGCTGGACAGCACGTGTATTGACGCAAAGGGAAGTCTACCTGGCAAGCCAGACGTCAGTCACACCGAGAGCCGCTCTAATAGGAAGAGGTAACACTCGGGTGCTTTGGGGTGTGCGTAGGGGGAGTTCCAGGAATCTAATCTCAGGTTGCAAAATGTAGTGCTTTTATTACAGGATCTGGGTGAAAAAACAAAACTGAATGAAGGAGCGGGGCTGAGCATGGGAGCTCTAGTGTTTCCTTAAAGAGGAACACTGCAAATGCCATTGGTTCGCTCACTGCACCGCTGTTCTCCTGCTAGGCCTCAAACTCTCAGAATAATGGTAAGAAGTGTTTTGCAGGTCCTAACCTCTGGACCACCAAGGAATTCCCTCCTTTCTGTTTTAGAATGATTACCTGTCACGTGGTTCATTGATTTGTAATTTCTTAGTCTTCTAGAATGTGTTTGTCAGCTCAGCCCAAGGAATCCATGGAAACTGAAAATGTGAATTGGCTTTAATACTGTCAGTGTTGAGCCTATTATCTCCTTAAAAGTGAGACTTTATGAGCTTAATTGGTTTATTTGTTGTTGGTGCGAAATGCCTGCTTTTGTGAACTAGAGTTTGATGTTGGGTCTGGCGCTGACTGGCTGTGAGGATTGGGCAGGTTATTTATAAGTCAAAGCATTTGCTTTTCCATCTGTAAAATGGAGATGTAAATATTATGAAATAGTAACTATTTCATAGTTTTGTTTTTTTCTGAAGAATAAATAAATTATTTCACTTACTTGGCACCATGGCTGATACATGGAAAATGCTTAGTAAATATTATTGTTAGAAGAAGAAGAGCAAGGTGGTTGACTAGGGAGGAGGAGAAAAGAAATAGTTGTATCAGGTACAAGCAGTGATTTCATAATCCTTGCTATGTTGCCAATTTGGCTTAGTTGTTATTAAATTTTGTCAATTAGTGTTACTTTTATTAATATATAGATAAACCAAATTTTATGATATAACTTCAGGATTATCTAGTTGGAGAAATGACTTTAAAAAACAGTATTTCTTTTCTTCTTATTTCATAAAGTAATACATTCTCACTGCAGAAACTTTGAAAAATGCAGAAAAGCACTAAAGGAAAAAAAGTGTTCCACTCGAAATTTACTCTATAACCATCAAGGTTTTTGCATTTTATAAAGTTCTAATCAGCAAATCACTCTCTTTTGCAATTTACTCTTCTCTATTTTTATCACGAGTCTTCTCCCATAACAGAAAAATCAAGTTTTAGAAGAATATTTAAAGACTATCCATTTATATGAACACTCCATGATAAAGTTAAGCAGAATTCCCTATTGTCAGATGTTAGGTATTACCCAAACACACTGAGCGACCTCACTTTCACTTTTCACTTTCGTGCATTGGAGAAGGAAATGGCAGCCCACTCCAGTGCTCTTGCCTGGAGAATCCCAGGGACGGGGGAGCCTGGTGGGCTGCCGTCTATGGGGGTCGCACAGAGTCGGACACAACTGAAGTGACTTAGCAGCAGCAGCAGCAAACACACAGAATGATAGTGAATGTTGTGTGGAACATTCTGGTGCCTAAATCTTTGCCCATTCTTAATACTTTTATTGAGAGGGACTGTTTCAGTGGCAGTCAAGTTGCTAGGTTAAAAAAGTTCAGCCAGTCTGTGAGAATAGTTTTCTCAATAAAACCCATGGTTTAATTCTAAGAACGAGGCCACAGATAATCCACTGAATCTCAAAAATGGTGAAAATTAAAGCAAGGTCTGGCATCCAGGGGCTTCCCTAGTGGCTCAGATGGTAAAGAAATCTGGCTGCAATGCAGGAGATCCCAGTTCTATCCCTGGGTCAGGAACAGCCCCTGGAGAAGGGCATGGCAACCCACTCCAGTATTCTTGCTGGGACAGAGGAGCCTGGTGGGCTGCAGTCCATGGGGGCGCAAAGAATTGGTCATGGCTGAGCGACTAACACAACGCTGGCATCCAAACTCCAAAATCTGGGCCCCCTTAACTTCCTTGACCCTTTCTTGTGGTCTGTGCACCCCAGACCCCTGCTCTCCATTCTTCACCTTATTGTAAAGCTTTCTGAACCCCTGGGAGGCAGGATCAAGCCTGGGCTGTGGACACAGTGGTGTGCTGATAAACGTCTAACTGCCGGCTCCCTGGAGGGTGAGGGAAGCCCCACTTTACAGCATTGTGCAGTTTTCTGTTTTTGTTTTTGTTTTCTTTTGTGGAAACCGCTCCCACCATGGCAAGTTTTGCTAACAAGATGGTATAACTGAACGTGGAATTGGGAAGAGGAATCCACAGCGGGCTCTCGGGAGCTAGAAGGACCCTGCTCCAGCACACCACCAAGGGGGTCAACGCCTCGTCCACACGGCCACCTGTGCCTCCCTCCCTGCTGGGGGCGTGTGGAGTCCAAGGACACGCTTCATTCCTCCTTATCAATTACGGTTTCAGGTGCCCAAGAAAGCACCTCCCTGTCTGCTCCCCTCCTCCACCTTCTTCTTGTCGACAAGTCATGCTCCAGGGACGTAAATACCCAGGCTTCTTTTTCATTACTGGTGACTAATATGTGTGCATGCTCAGTTGCTCAGTCGTGTCTGACTCTTTGCGGCTCCTCTGTCCATGGGATTCTCCAGGCCAGAATTCTGGAGTGGGTTGCCATGCCCTCCTCCAGGGGATCTTCCCAACCCAGGGATCAAACCCAGGACTCCCGCATGGGCAGGCGGATTCTGAGCTGCCAGGGAAGCTCGTAACTACCGTGCAGACCTCTCACTGTGGTAATGACTGACTGAAGTCTGCTTATACTCCAGTGAAAATGACTACCCTAAGATTCTTTCCTGTTTAGATTGTGAGAAATAGAATAGATGAGTGTCAGATGTCAGACGCATTCATTTGTATCAACTACTTTGCTCTGCAAATTAAAAAAAATTAAAATATGAGAGGTCCAGCAGCACGCCCAGTCACACTTCAGTTGCGCTTTGCCACTATTTCCTGACATCGCTGTGTGTGTCAGGGCTCCTGTTGGCTGCAGGAGGGACACGGAGCCGGCCAAGAGGAAGTGTCACGTCTGCCGTTAAGTTGAGTATCCCCCGGTGCCAAGAACTGTGCTCAGCGATTTACATACATCACCCCTGTAGCTCAGTCTTCGTCATGAGGCTGCATGGAAAGCTGTTTCCACCTTTATCCCACAAAGAAGAAACAGATGTTAGGACCTGACCCGTTCACTGATTACCAACCCCAGGTTTTTCTTCTGAGTCACTCTGTACAATTCTGCTGAGGCTTCCATACCCAAGGACCACAGACTGGGTAGCTTCAACAACAGAAATGTGTTTTCTCACAGTTAGGGAGGCTACAAGTCCCAAATCACGTCCAACAGGCTCAGCTCCTGGAGAGGACTCTCTCTCCAGCTTGCAGATGGCCATCTTCTCGTGGTGTCCTCACTTGAGAGCCTGGGGCTCCCTCTTTTTCTAAGACCTCCAGTCCTATCAGATTAGGACCCCACTCTTATGACCGCAGGTAATCTTGATTACCTCCTAGGGACTCTATCTTGAAATGCAGTCATGTTGGCAGTTTGGGCTGCAACTCATGAATTTTAGTGGGGAGACACAGTTCATTCTGTAGCCTGTTTTTTACTCTTCAACAGTTCCAAGTTCATATAAAGACTAGGGGCACACAGTAGAATGTTACTCAGTCATAAAGAAGAATGGAATAATGCCCTTCCAGGAACATGGATGGACCTAGAGATTATCAACCTAAATACAAGAGAAAGACAAATATATGATATCCCTTATATGTGGAATCTAAAAGAGTGATTCAAATGAACTCATTAACAAAACAGAAACTCAGTCACAGACATAGAAAACAAACGTATGGCTACCAAAGGAGATAGTGGTTGGTGGGGGCAATAAATTGGGAGTTGGGAATAACAGATTGACTGTGTGGATCACAATAAACTGTGGAAAATTCTTCAAGAGATGAGAATACCAGACCACCTGACCTGCCTCTTGAGAAACCTGTATGCAGGTCAGGAAGCAACAGTTAGAACTGGACATGGAACAACAGACTGGTTCCAAATAGGAAAAGGAGTACGTCAAGGCTGTATATTGTCACCCTGCTTATTTAACTTCTATGCAGAGTACATCATGAGAAACACTGGGCTGGAGGAAGCACAGGCTGGAATCAAGATTGCTGGGAGAAATATCAATAACCTCTGATATGCAGATGACACCACCCTTATGGCAGAAAGTGAAGAGGAATTAAAAAGCCTCTCGATGAAAGTGAAAGAGGAGAGTGAAAAAGTTGGCTTAAAGCTCAACATTCAGAAAATGAAGATCATGGCATCTGGTCCCATCACTTCATGGGAAATAGATGCAGAAACAGTGGAAACAGTGTCAGACTTTATTTTGGGGGGCTCCAAAATCACTGCAGATGGTGATCACAGCCATGAAATTAAAAGACCCTTACTCCTTGGAAGAAAAGTTATGACCAACCTAGACAGCATATTCAAACCAGAGACATTACTTTGCCAACAAAGGTCCATCTAGTCAAGGCTCTGATTTTTCCAGTAGTCATGAATGGATGTGAGAGTTGGACTATAAAGAAAGCTGAGCATGGAAGAATTGATGCTTTTGAACTGTTGTGTTGGAGTAGACTCTTGAGAGTCCCTTGGACTGCAAGGAGATCCAACCAGTCCATTCTAAAGGAGATCAGTCCTTGGTGTTCACTGGAAGGACTGATGCTGAAGCTGAAACTCCAATACTTTGGCCACCTCATGCGAAGAGCTGACTCATTGGAAAAGAGCCTGATGCTGGGAAAGATTGAGGGCAGGAAGAGAAGGGGACAGCAGAAGATGAGATGGCTGGATGGCATCGCCGACTCAATGGACATGGGTTTGGGTGGACTCCGTGAGTTAGTGATGGACGGGGAGTCTTGGCGTGCTGCGGTTCATGAGGTCGCAGAGAGTCGGACATGACTGAGCGACTGCACTGAACTGAACTGCTGTGTATAAAATGGAAAAACAACAAGGGCCTGCTGTATGGCACAGAGAACTGTAATCAGTATCTTGTAAGAACCTATAATGGACAGGAATCTAGAAAAGAATACATATGTATGTATATAACAGAATCACTCTGCGCCTGAAACTAACACAACATTGCAAATGAACCATACTTCAACAGAAACAGTTAAAAAATGAGGGGTATGAAAACGATCATTGGAAGTAAGCTCTCCGTATTCACAGTCTGTCATCCCGTGTGGCATATGTGGTTAAGAGGAAAGGTAGGCTCTGCAAAGCTAAAGTCTGAGCTTGCTGTCGAGTCCAGGTGTGACGTTCCTATTGGAAGCCATACTTATATTTTCTTACAAACTGCTTTTGAAAATAAAACATTAGCATAACTGTAATAGTTGATCTCACTGTTACCATAGTCCTTGACCCGTAGAAGACAGTTGGTTACACAAGTCTTATTTTTTTAAGAAACACAATTGAGGCTTTTAGAATGAAGGGAATTTTTGGTTGTCCAGCTAAGTGGATGATCTGTTTTTAGGAGCAGAAGCCAGTTCAATATCCATGATATTCAGTGACTGACATTTTATAGTATTAGCCATCTGATACATTATAATCCAAAATTGCCAGTTAAAAAAAAAAAAGCTTTTATCATTAGCATAAAACATTCCAAAAAGCTTTAAAAATTGCTTGTTTTATATTTGAGGTGTTGCTGAAATTCACTGTGTGATTCCAATGTGACAGTGCAGAATTGAATATGGATGTAGGCATAATCTTCCTCTTAGAAATCTAAAGGAGTTATAATTTCAAATTTTTGTGCAATTAGATTAAATCATGATTAGATAAATTAATTAAATCAAATTAAATCAACAACTAAAAAAGAAGGTAGACTTTAATCCCGTGTTTGTGCTAAGTCGCTTCAGTTGGGTCCGACTCTGTGCAACCCTATGGACCATGGGATTCTCCAGGCAAGAATACTGGAGTGGATTGCCATTCCCTTCTCCAGGGGATCTTCCCGACCCAGGGATCGAACCAGTGTGTCTTACATCTAACCTGCACTGGCAGACAGATTCTTTACCACTAGTGACAGCTGGGGGCTTCCCTGGTGGTTCAGCTGGTAAAGAGTCCACCTATAATGTGGGAGACCCCAGTTCAATCCCTCAGTTGGGAAGATCCCCTGGAGAAGGGAAAGGCTACCCACTCCACCCCTTGTCTTTCGTAGTCACATACATGTTCAGTGTAACAATAAAAGCAAAGGATTTAATCCCAACACAGATGAATCCCAACACACTCTACTAAGCCAGAAAAGTCAGATTCACAAGATGACCCAACACCTGATTCCTTTTATATGACATCCTGCTGCTGCTGCTGCTGTGGCTAAGTCGCTTCAGTCGTGTCCGACTCTGTGCGACCCCATAGACAGCAGCCCACCAGGCTCCACTGTCCCTGGGACTCTCCAGGCAAGAACACTGGAGTGGGTTGCCATTTCCTTCTCCAATGCATGAAAGTGAAAAGTGAAAGTGAAGTCGCTCAGTCGTGTCCGACTCTTAGTGACCTCATGGACTGCAGCCCGCCAGGCTCCTCCGTCCATGGGATTTTCCAGGCAAGAGTACTGGAGTGGGGTGCCATTGCCTTCTCCGATATGACATCCTGGAAAAGGTTAAATTGTAGGAGCAGAAAACAGATCCGTGATTTGTTTTGATCTCTTGGGAGTTGGAGTTGGGGGTGCAGGAAGAAGTTGACTTCAGAGGAGCATGAGGGAATTTGGGGGGTGCCGACGGAGCAGTTCCATGCCCTGAGTATGATGTATGGTTATACAGCTGCATGCATTTGTTAAAACTGACAGAACCAGGCCATAAAAGGGTTTTGTTTTCTTTTAACTATATGTAAACCTTACTTGAGAAATGTCTGGGCTCCCTGTCAACCATGTGATGTCTTACAAAGTTTAGGGTCCACCATTGTCCAGCCAGGCTCCATCCACCTTCCTCTTTGAGTTTATGTTCGACTCTTCACACAGCTTCTTTTTCAGTAAGCAGAAGTCTTAGTTTTCCCTTTATCTGTGACTGTATTATGTCTTTATTGATTTCTCTGTTTAGGAAGCAGGCTTGGTCCAGGGCCAGTTCATTTAGGTTGTATGTATTATACACGCAACAGCCCCAAGAGATCTGTATGCCTGTGTGCTCAGTGGCTTCAGTCATGTCCGACTCTGTGCGACCCCATTGACTGCAGCCCGCCAGGCTCCTCTGTCCATGGGATGCTTCAGGCAAGAACACTGGAGTGGGTTACCATTTCCTCCTCCAGGGGATCTTCCCGACCCAGGGATGGAACCCTCGTCTCTTGCCTCTCCAGCACTGGTGCTTTACCACTAGCGCCACCTGGGAAGCTCTAACATCAGTTTAGTTATTCCCGATTTCCTGATTAAGAAGCAGTTTCGTGTTTTCTGTTGAGGTGGTCTGAGCGTGGGTTGGAAAAGAAGTTCTAGACACAGGGCACCTCAGAAAGCAGTGAGTTAAGAACAAAGAGCAGAGATAATGAGCCCACTGCCAGCACAGCGGGCCAGCCTGACAGACCAGGGAGAGCCAGCGGGACACTGTTAGAACAGCTGGCCATCTCAAGGGAGAGCCGACGCTTTTTGTGGTTTAGTAGCCAATTTTTATAGCCTCAAGACAAAGAAAATTCCACTAAAAGGTTGGCATTAGGTGATTAGTTAGGGTGTGAAAGAGTGACTGCAGTGTTGGGCGTTTTTGCCTGGTTTGGGGTCAGGAAGCCTGCTAGTGATGATTGGGGGGCTTTTGGCAACAGTTACAAAGGGGCTCAGTCAGCTTCAGAGGGTTGTGGGCTCCACTTCTGTGGCCTTGGTACAAGCCCTCCCTTCTATAGCCCTGGGGCAGGACTCCACATTTTCTTTTTTTTTTTATTTTTTATTTTTTTTACATTTTCTTCAAATAATTTGCTTGTGTTCACATGAGAGCTGAAATGGTAGACCAGCACTCCAATCTTGGTGTGGTTGCTATGATGAATATCTGGCTACAGCTTCCTGATTAATTTGCCTTGTGTTAAGTATTCCCAGGTTTTCATTTAATGACCCAGTGTCCATTAGACTACTGCTCAACAGAGACCCCCACTCAGGAGGCCTAAACCAAAAACAGAGTTTACCGGCTTGTGAATCTCAGAGTCCGTATGAATGTGGGCTTTAGATAAGTTTCAAACCACTGACTCAATAACGTCTTGACAGACCGACTTTCATCCTGCTGCTGCAGTTTCATACAGGCTGTTAGCCTGATGTCTTCATTCTAAGGCCGGATATTCTTTGTGAACCCAAGACAACGGCCAACATCAACTGATGCTTCTTTCTCCAAGCCCCCCACCTCTTCCTTCACGTCTCATTCAACCCACATGCCCAACTCTGGAATGATTATTGTGGACACAGGGTTGCATACATTTAGTTGGCTTAAGCCAATCCCAAACCCAACCTCAAGGCTGGGAAATACATATCTTTTCAGAAAGAGAGTGTGGTTAATGGGGAAGCTTTCAAAGGATCTGCTACAGTATTCAAGCCCGACCAGAAAGCTAACTTACTGGCCAAAAATATGTTTCCTATTATCTGTGTATGTGTTGTCAGTGACTTATTTGTATAGGCTCAGACAGAATGGGAAGATGCCTTGTCAAATGTCAGCCTCTGTGGTCAGTTTCAGGAGGGACACCCTGATCCTGTTGGGGTGTCATCATTTCCTCAGTTATGACAGAGGGCCCAGGGCTAAGAGAGTGGCTCAGGAGTGTGACGGCTGGTGGGTGCTTGAGGGACTTTCCTTTTAAACTGAAGCAGTGTTACAAGTCACCAGATCTCTTCTTTCTGAATCCACAAGTATCTGAAGCCTTCCCTGGATATAATTCTGTCGAGAGTGGAAAAAAGAGAGTTGCGGTCACTTTTGTACAATAATTAGAGTAAACATTTATTTAGTGTTTTATGCAGCTTATATTTATGGGATTTAGAAGCAAACAATGTGGAGATGGCCAAGTCCTGAGTTAAAATGCAGTTTTCTCAAACCACATCCCATTACCCAAAGATCTGCTCCATTTGGTATGCATTCTAGATCCAGTTAGGTTTGGTTGACTTACAATGTTGTGTTAGTTGCTGGTGTACAGCAAAGCGATTCAGTTATACACACACACACATTCCTTTTCATATTTTTTTCCACTGTGGTTTATTATAAAATGTTGAATATAGTTCCCTGTGCTGTACAGTGGGACCTTGCATTTTTATCCATTCTATATACAGTAGTGTGCATCCGCTAGTCACAAGCCCCCCCCCTCCCCCTCCCCTTGATAACCACAAGTCTGTTCTCTATGTGAGTCTGTCTCTGTTTCATAGGTAAGTTCATTTGTGTCATAGTTTAGGTCTCACTTACAATTGACATCATATGGTATTTGTCTTTCTGACTGACTTTGCTCAGCATGATCATCTCTAGATCCACCCATATAGCTGCAAATGGCATGATTCTGTTCTTTTTATGGCTGAGTAATATCCCACGGTATGTATGGACCACATCTTCTTTAGGGCATCCATTGATGGGCTTTTAGGTTGCTTCCATGTCTTGGCTGTTGTGAACAGCACTGCTGGGAACATTGGGGTGCATGTGAGATGGCATTTATGACCTTTCACTCTGAATTTGTCACAGAGACATCTAACCGTCCCCCAATATCTGTCCTTCGTTTTTTCTGCAACAATAATAAAGAATAAGAGACTAGAGAGCTACACTTCCCAGTCTCCTTTAAAAGATACATGACCACAACTAAGTTTTCTTCAATGGGACGCAGCAAATGGAATGTGTACCACTTCTAGAAAGCATCCTTAAAGGAAGAATGTGGGTTTTCTCCTCTTTCATCCTTCCTTCCGGCTGGAATGTGGGCAAATTGGCTGGAACTGGGCTCACTGTCTTGGATCAGAAGGTGAGAATTGTGTGCTCAGGTTGCTGGGCAACAAGACAGAAGGCACTGGGGTCTTGGTGAGAAGGGGTAATCCTCCCAGGCCTGAACCATCTGTGTTTATGTGAAAGAGAAGTAAGCTATCATTCACAGGCCCTTCTAATGTTGGCTTTCTGTCACTTGCTCCTAAGTGTAATAGAAATAATAGCTGATGGTTATAACCATGCCTGGCACCCAGTGAGGCTTCTATAATTGAACCTAGGCAGTCTGGCTTCCAGAGTCCCTGCTCCTAATCTCTGTGCTGTCTTGAGTTAATACAAATACCACCCAATAGACTCTGCTGGAGGACCCGTGGAGGAGGAGTTTAGGTCTAGAGACAGCCCTGAGGAAGTTACTAGATTGAAGCCTCTTTCCAAAATTGCTTCTGATGAATCTAATGCAAATAACTGGGACCATCTGGATTAAATTGCCATTAAAATAGACACATGGGTTTAAAAGTTGAGAGCGAAGCGTGTGGCCAAATGCACAGTGTGTCTCCTTCAGCTTGGAAGGTTGGCCTGTCGGCCTGAAATGTTGTAGGACCCAAGAACACGGAGGTTCATCTATTTCTAATTAATCGGGTTTCGTGGTGCTTTTGGAGGATCTCTGGCCAAATGACAGATGAGGAGGGAGCCATGGCCAGGATCTTCTCTCTCTTAGGCTCCCGAAGGCAGCTGTATCTTCAGTGTTTCCAAATCTAATTTATTGTTGTAACCTGAGCAAGTTACTTTCTTGTCAGTAGAGTATTTTTCTTGTTCCTGTTCCAGGGTTTCATACTTGACAATCTCTTACGAGTCTTTCTAAGCTGGGACAAGCAATCTCAAATCAGATAAAAATGAAAGGATTCATATTCACATTCAAAGCAACAGAGGCCTAGAAAAATTGTATGCTCATTCTTCTTGGGCATTGCAAGTTTGTGTGTTCATTCATTCAGTGATTCATAAGCAAGCATTTGCTGAATTCTGACTATTAGTAACATAACTTTGGACAAATTACTTCCCACACATTGTAAATTTGGAACAAATTTCCAATAGATTAAAAATGTACATAGTAGGTGAATGAAAATGATAGTTTTAGTTATTATTACCAGTATTTTCAAAGCCCTGTGCTAGTCAATGGAAAAAATTAGCACAGAGCTAGAAAATATAGGACAAATAGCCTTATTCTCACTCAGCCTTGTCAGATATGGATAATCATTCACTTAGTCAAATATCAAAGAAATAATTCTTCAACACCTATTATTTACCATATACTCTGTTGGGAAGTGAACATAAAATAATTAGATAATCGGTTCCAGTTTCCAGGACTTTCCTTATAGTCTAGAACAGCTCAGTCCAATAGATATAAAATGCACATCACACACATATAGATTAGACTTTCTAGGAATCACACTAGAAAATAAAACGTGAAATTAGCCTATTAATTTCATAATCTTATTAATTTTAGAAACAACTTGTTACTGTGTATTTGCTCTAAACTATCATCATTTCAACATATACTCACTTAAAATGATTCATAGATTTTGTATGTTATTTTTTTCATGCTGAGTCTTCCAACCTAGTGTGTATTTTTACACATACAAGTACATCTCAAATCAGATGCTAAATTTCTGGAAATCCTTGATCTGTATTTAGAGTTCATAAAATTTATAATTTAGAAAGTTGTCTCACATTTTAAAAATTTCCATTAAGTAAATCAGCTTAAAAAGTTTTTATTGGAGTATAGTTGCTCTATAATGCTGAGTTAGTTTCTACTTAGAGCAAGGTAACTCAGCTATACATGTACCCATATCCCCTCCTCTTTAGTTTTCCCTCCATTTCGGTCACCACAGAGCGCTGAGTAGAGTTCCCTGAGCTACACAGCAGGGTCTCATCCCCACCAGAGTGGTCCATGTGTTACAGTCAGTGAGCCCACACTGACCCATCGTTATCACGTCCATGGTTTACCTTAGGGTTCACTCTCAGTGTTGTGTATTCTGTGGGTTTGGATAAACATGTAATGCCATGTATCCATCATTATAGTATCACACAGAAGAGTTTCACAGCAGTAAAGATCTTCTCTGCCTGTTCATCCCTCCCCACCGCCACAACCCCTGGCAACCACTGGCCCTTTTTACCACCTCCTTAGTTTTGCCTTTTTTGATAATATCACATGGTTGAGTCACTCAGTGTGTAACCTTTTCTGACTCACTCCTTTCACTTAGTAATGTGCACTGAAGTGTCCTCTGTGTCTTTTCGTGGCTTGATAGCTCATTTCTTTTTAGTACTGAATACTATTTCATTGTTTGATGTCCTACAGTTTGTTTATTCACCTACTGAAGGGCATCTTGGTTGCTTACAATTATGAACAAGTGGGCAATAAACATCAATGAGCAGGGTTTCGTGTGGATATGCATTTTCAGCCCTTTGGGATAGATACCAAGGAGCACGATGGCTGTATCACATGGTAAGAGTGTGTTTAGTTTTGTAAGGAACTAGCGAACTGTCATCTAAAGTGCCTGGCCTGCTTTGCATTCCAGCCAGCAGTGGACGAGAGTTCCTGTCGCACCAGCGTGTGCTGTTATTGGTGTTCTGGATTTTGACATTCCAACAGGTGTGTTGTGGCATGTCCTGGTTTTTATTTGCAGTTCCTTGAGAACATTACACAGAGCATCTCGTTTTAAAATTCCTTTCCATTATGCTTTGGTACAGGATATTGAATATAGTTCTCTGTGCAACAGAGTAGGACCTCACTGTTGATCTATTCTGTAATAATAGTTGGCATCTGTTAATCCCAAACCCCCAATCTGGCCCTCCCCCAGGCTCCTCCCCTTGGCAACCCCAAGTCTGTTCTCCGTGTCTGTAAGTCTGTTTCTGTTTTGTGGACAGGTTCATCTGTATCATATTTGAGATCTCACAGATAAGTGATATCATGTATTTGTTCTGCTCTAACTTCCTTCACTTAGTACAGTAATCTCTGGGCCCATCCATGGTGTTGCAAACGTTATTTCCCTCTTTTTATGGCTGAGTAGTATTCCATTGCATATATGTACCACTTTTTCTTTATCCATTCATCTGTCCATGGATATTTATATTGTTTCCATGTCATGACTGTTGTGAATAGTGGTGCTGTTAGACTTTATTTTTGGGGGGCTCCAAAATCACTGCAGATGGTGACTGCAGCCATGAAATTAAAAGACACTTACTCCTTGGAAGAAAAGTTATGAACAATCTAGATAGCATATTCAAAAGCAGAGACATTGCTTTGCCAACAAAGGTCCATCTAGTCAAGGCTATGGTTTTTCCAGTAGTCATGTATGGATGTGAGAGTTGGACTGTGAAGAAGGCTGAGTGCCAAAGAATTGATGCTTTTGAACTGTGCTGTTGGAGAAGACTCTTGAGAGTCCCTTGGACTGCAAGGAGATCCAACCAGTCCATTCTGAAGGAGATCAAGCCCTGGGATTTCTTTGGAAGGAATGATGCTAAAGCTGAAACTCCAGTACTTTGGCTACCTCATGGGAAGAGTTGACTCATTAGAAAAGACTCTGATGCTGGGAGGGATTGGGGGCAGGAGGAGAAGGGGACAACAGAGGCTGACATGGCTGGATGGCATCACTGACTCGATGGACGTGAATCTGAGTGAACTCTGGGAGTTGGTGATGGACAGGGAGGCCTGGTGTGCTGCGATTCATGGGGTCGCAAAGAGTCGGACACGACTGAGCGACTGAACTGAACTGAACTGAAACACTGGGGTGCATGTATCTTTTTGAATTATAGTTTTGTCTGGATAAATTCCCAGGAGTGGGATTGCTGGATCACATGGTATTTCTATTTTTAGTTTTTTGAGGGACTGTGGAACATCTTTTCATATAGTTATTTGCCATCTGTGTATCTTCTTTGGTGAGGCATCCACTCGGTTCCTTTGCCCTTTTTAAAGTCAGTTTTTTCATTCTCTTACTGTTGAGTTTTAAGAGTTCTTTGTATATTTGGATGACAGTCCTTCATCAGTTGTGTCTTTTGCAAAGATCTTCTCCCGTCTGTGGCTTGTGTCCTCATTCTCTCTAGTGCCTTTCACAGAGCAGAGGTTTTTAATTTTAATCGAGACCAGATATCGATTGTTTATTGCATAGATCATGCTTTTGGTGTTGTATCTGTCATCACCATACCCAAAGTCATCTGGATTTTCTTCTATGTTATCTTCCAGGAATCTTATAATTCTGTGCTTTACATTTAGCTTTATGATCCATTTTGAATTGATTTTTGTGAAAGGTCTAGATTTTTTGCTTCTCTTTTTGCCTTAGACTATCCAGTTTTCCAATACCATTTGTTGTAAAGCCTGCTTTTCCTCCATGCTATTGCCTTTGTTCTTTTTGAAGATCAACTGACTATATTTATGTTGCTGTTGTTCAGTAGCTAAGTCACATCCGATTCTTTGTGACCCCATGGACTGTAGCATGCCAGGCTCCTCTGTCCTCCACTGTCTCCTGGAGTTTGCTCAAATTCATGTCCATTGAGTCAGTGATGTATTTCATTTATTTTTAATGAGCCACAGAAGAAGAAAGACCACTTAACCCAGCATTGGAAGCCATCCACCTTGTCCATGGAGAAAACCTTGGTGCTGGCCTTTACTTCAAGATTCTGTCCTTCCACTTTTTGGTGTTAAGACATCAGACTATGAGTTTCAAGTGATGTCAGATAATATATAGTTTCTATTCATCTTCAGTTCAGTTCAGTCGCTCAGTTGTGTCCGACTCTTTGCGACCCCATCAATCGCAGCACGCCAGGCCTCCCTGTCCATCACCAACTCCTGGAGTTCACTCAGACTCACGTCCATCGAGTCCGTGATACCATCCAGCCATCTCATCCTCTGTCGTCCCCTTCTCCTCCTGTCCCCAATCCCTCCCAGCATCAGAGTCTTTCCCAATGAGTCAACTCTTCTCATCAGGTGGCCAAAGTACTGGAGTTTCAGCTTTAGCATCATTCCTTCCAAAGAAATCCCAGGGCTTGATCTCCTTGAGAATGGACTGGTTGGATCTCCTTGCAGTCCAAGGGACTCTCAAGAGTCTTCTCCAACAGCACAGTTCAAAAGCATCAATTCTTTGGCACTCAGCCTTCTTCACAGTCCAACTCTCACATCCATACATGACTACTGGAAAAACCATAGCCTTGACTAGATGGACCTTTGTTGGCAAAGCAATGTCTCTGCTTTTGAATATGCTATCTAGATTGGTCATAACTTTTCTTCCAAGGAGCAAGCGTCTTTTAATTTCATGGCTGCAGTCACCATCTGCAGTAATTTTGGAGCCCCCAAAATAAAGTCTGACACTGTTTCCACTGTTTCCCCATCTATTTCCCATGAAGTGATGGGACCAGATGCCATGATCTTCGTTTTCTGAATGTTGAGCTTTAAGCCAACTTTTTCACTCTCCTCTTTCACTTTCATCAAGAGGCTTTTTAATTCCTCTTCACTTTCTGCCATAAGGGTGGTGTTATCTGTATATCTGAGATTATTGATATTTCTCCCGGCAATCTTGATTCCAGCTTGTGCTTCTTCCAGCCCAGCGTTTCTCATGATGTACTCTGCATAGAAGTTAAATAAGCAGGGTGACAATATACAGCCTTGACGGACTCCTTTTCCTATTCATCTTAGTTGGCAGAAAACAAACCAAAAAACGGCACAGTGCACGAACTGAATAAGGTTGGCAACTTCTTTTCCTTTTTTTTTTTTTTTAAGTGCCATTTTTGACTGGGAAATTGAAAAGCTTCTCGTCCCGTGGTCTTTGGACTTCCACCTCTGAATGATTTAGGTTTTAATGAAAGGTCCGCTAGGGGGAGAAGTTTAGTAGCGTTAGAGCTCCTCCGCTCAGCCAGAAGTGTTTTTGTCGACTCCTCAGTAAACAAAAGATCGCTCTCTAAACCAAACACCGCCAGGCCAGAAGGTTTGGTGTGCGTGTCCGGAGTTCTCCCATGGCACCTTTGAGCCGACGCTGCGCGGAAGCACTGCGGGGCGTCCGGGAAGGGCTGATGCACCCGACCGAGGCCCAGGCAGCCGAGCACAGCGCCTCTGGGAGAAACCCCAGTGTTTCCACAGTGAGAATGCTTATTCACAATGAATGAACCAAACTCCCAGACTGTTTAGAATCAGAAGTTGCTTAGGAGATCGCGCTGGCCTCCCAAGGGCTTGCAAGGGTGTTGCACAGAGCAGGGCTGGACTCGGCCCTGGTACCTGTCCAAAGAATAGACACATTTAAGACGCACTGTAGGCTTTTAGCAGCAAATCACGTGCTCAGTGGTGCTCCGGCTATATACCTCCTAAGAAGACATCTGTCCGAGTGCCAGAAGTCCCACCGCTGATGAATGACGTTTCAGAACCCCTGGCCCCGGACAGTAATTATTATTATTATTTTTTTTTTTGTAGATGATCTACCAATTCTTGCCATGGCTGTGCGCCACATTTCTTTAGCTGCCTTTATAGGATCAACTTTTTAAAATAAAATAAATTTATCTTAAAAAGAGACGGATAGCTATTATAAGTGGAAAATAAGTTCCACTTGCCATTGATAGAAAGCATGTGTCAAGATAAATTCAGCAGACAACGATATTACTTAGATGGATACTCAGCCCTCCTCAAAATTTTAAGCTTGAGACCTGCTCCCTATTAAGCAAGAGGATTAGCAAGTGCTAGAAAGAGGTGTTAAAGACGTTTTAGGCCCCCTATGAGATTTTTGTTTTCCTTGACAAAATAATCAAGAGGCCTGAAAGGGAACAGCTTTCCCCCAACACGATTCAGAATTATTTCATGTCTTGTCTGTGCAGATAGTCATCCTATAATCCGCCTAAAACCACCTGCCTACCACCAGCAGACCCTCTAATACCTTGGGAGACACAGCTTTAAATCACAGCTATTGCGTAGAAGCGAGAAGCCACTCAACTTCTTCACAAAGAAGAAGGAAGCTATGGATATAACTCCAAAGCTATCTGTTATTAAAGATAACTCATCTAGATAGACTAGAATTTAAGAGAAGCCCCCTCTCCTGTCTAGCAGGCTGCAAGTCTGTTTTTATTTTAATATTTCATACTAAAAATATTGAACTGGTTTCCAGGAACCTTTACTTCTTTGTTTTTCCTGCATCCCACATTGAATTTGCCAATATGTCGCAGTTTTTGCAGTTTTTCCTCTGGTCTGCGTCTCCTGTGATCCTGCCTTAGCCTAAAGCCTCATCTGCTATTGATGGAACTGGCTAATGCTATCCTGCCTCTGTCTCTCCACCCTTCATTCCATCATCTACATAAAACTAACCCTCCAGTAACAATGCGCATTGTTTTGGAGAAGGAAATGGCAACCCACTCCAGTACTCTTGCCTTGAAAATCCCATGGGCAGAGGAGCTTGGTGCAGGCTACTGTCCATGGGGTCGCAAAGAGTCGGGCACGACTGAGTGACTTCACTCCTGTTGAGACATTCCTAAGTAAAATGCCCAAGGCCACACCCTTTGTAAGTGGCAGAGCTGGGAATCCAAGTTCATTTGTCCAGTTCCAAAGGGCATTCCTTAATGACCATATCGGTGTTCATTGCCAAACACTGAAGTTAAGCAGCTGACCTTCTGCAAAAAAGGTACTTAGTAGGCTTTAATAGCCCAAATGCATCCAACATTTCCAAAACTAAAAATGACTGTTAACTCAGTCAATATTTATGAAGCATTAAGCAAATCTGGGCTGTTTCTGTCGAAGTGACAGAAACACACTCAAACTGGTTCAAATACTGTGAGATACACAGCTGTTCACTGTGTATAACTGAAAACTTTGGGAGGCAGGGCTAGCTTCTGGCTGGGCTGAACCCAGGAACCAGGTCTCTAGGACTCAGTCCCTGGTTCTGTATCTCTCAGCCCCCGCTTGCAACTGTGTTGCTTCTTCTTGAGCAGGTCTTCCCCTGGTGATGACAGGATGCCTGTCACTAGCTCAGGGAAGCCAGAGGCCTGAGCAACTCTCAGGTCACCTGACAGGCAGCCAGCTCACTAGCCCCGACAGCCTGCCCAGAAAGAGACCACTCACTTCCTTGGTAATTCTTGCCAGAGTTTCAAGACTGAATCTCATTGGCCCAGCTTGGATCATGTGACAATCAGAAACCAATCATTTGCGCCGGGAAAATGGCTTATGCTGATTGGTCCAACCTAGATCGCGGGCCCACGTCTGGAATCAGGGGGCGGAATTAGGCTCTCTGAAACAAATGAACTTAGGCTGGAGGAGGGTAGTTTTCTCAAGGGAAACTGAGATACGGTTACCAGGAGAGAATTCGGGAAAGAGGGAAGTAGACACTGACTGCTCTGGGGGCAGGCCAGAGTAGCAGGTGCTGCTATGTGCTTATGACGGGTTGTGTACTGCGTGGGATGAAGAGGCATTTCACGTATACTCATATTCTCAAAGAACTAGTACTCAGGAGGCAGATAAGAAGAAACGGTAAGAGAACAAGAAGGCGAATTATCGCTATATGAATAGTTCACCAGGTGAAATAGGAACCCTAAAAGGAGAGGGATCATTTGTGGGAATTAGGGCTAAAATCATCAGGGAGACGTTCTAGAGAAGGAGGGCTTTGAAGGCTGGGCAGAGAAGGTTAGGAAAGATACTGGCCCTCTGACCTTATCCCCAGGTGTCACAGTCATGAATATGTTTCACACCATGGCAACAGGGACTATGCAGATGAAATAAGGCTACTGATCAACTGATAGTCATCGGGCAACTCTCAGGCACTGGGTCACCCGGAAACCTCTCATTCCATCTTTTCTCTGCATGTTCCCCTGAGAAGGGGTATAGATGAGAAGGAAGGAGTGGTGCCTCTGGTACGTGGGCTTCCCTGGTAGCTCAGCTGGTAAAGAATCCACCTGCAATGCAGGAGATCCCGGTTCAATTCCTGGGTCAGGAAGATCCGCCTGAGAAGGGGTCGGCTACCCACACCAGTATTCTTGCGCTTCCCTTGTGGCTCAGCTGGTAAAGAATCCACCTGCAATATGGGAGACCTGGATACGATCCCTGGGTTGGGAAGATCCCCTGGAGATGGGAAAGGCTACCCACTCCAGTATTCTGGCCTGGAGAACTCCATGGACTGTATAGTCCATGGTGTCACAAAGAGTTGGACACGACTGAGTGACTTTCATTTTAATTGCCCTCTGGGCTTTCCTTTCCATCAAACTTTCCCTTGATATTGATCACAGGTTTCAAGGTCTGCAGATGGGTTAGAGGTGGGACTGGAGTGTGGCAGTTACTTAAAGTTGATACACGATGGTGGTTGGTGAAAAAAACATTTGAATTCTTGGCTTTCCCCATCTCAAGCCCTAATTCTGCATTTTGGAATAAGAGTTCTGAGTTTGTGGTTCATGGATAATTTTAGGGTATACACAGAACTTCTGGAGGCAAGGATTCAAACTTTGTGTCAATACATTTAGAAATTTTCTGTGGAAAAGCTCTATGGCCCGAAAAATATCAAAACCCACCACCTCAGAGACCTTTTTTTTTCCCTCCCCCCAGGAACCATGGTCTGTTCACCAGGATTCTTTGGGAAGAACTTGGACAAAGTTTGCTTCTAGTTTCATCTTTTAGTGAATTGGAACTCTAAAACCCCAGCTGCCAGCCCAACACCTTTCCTGTGTCTTGGGATTATGGAACTATGAAAGGAATTTGTTTTGCTGGATAATTTTGAGTAACTTGAGCTGTGTATTTGGTGAAAAAGAGAAAAATCTATCAAGCAGTCCTGTGCCCTATGGTACAGACAACATTTGTCCAACCCACATGCCCCCCAAATTGGAATCACTGTTACCCTAAGGACAATGGGTGGTCCAGGAAGGGGTATGCCTAATTTTAGAAAGCCAGACTCATCACTGGGGTGATCTTTAATAGAAGTCTTTGTTGAACAATGGTTTTTATCCCAGAATGTGATCACAGCTGTTTTATTTTAGCTAATGCAGCAATTCAAGCAATTAAATCCATATTCCACTGTGGCTATTTATTTTCACGAAGGAGTTCTCCATGCATTGTCATGAAAGAATTCTTTGAGACTTGCAAAGTCAAAACAGAATGTAGACTCTTTTTTTTCTTCTAAAATAGCCACATCTGCTTTTTCAAGTTGTCTTTTCTTTGTTGATGTCTCATAAGGATGTCAACTTTTAATCTCCAAGAACTGGGTTCCACTGGGAGAAATGAGATTTATTATTCAGAGGCAATAGAGTAAGTATCATGGTAAATCATAGTCCAGGAGAAAGAGGAGGACCTGTTTGTTTTAGTAGCAAAATAACAAATCAGGGAGCTCATGTTGAAATCTGATATTGTTACAAAATTAAATGAGATGATTATTTCCTGGTTGTAACATTATATATGAGTAAAAGATTTGATGTATTTATTTTGTTACTCCCTTCCTTTTCCTTATGATTATATATTGTGTAATTATTTTATTCAATCATTCAACAAATATTCATTGAACTGCCAGTATGTGTCAGGAATGGTGAACAAGATAGACACAATTGCATTCCTTTTTTGTTTTATTTTGACCATAATTTTTAAAAATTAATTTTTGCTGGAGTATAGTTGCTTTACAATGTTGTGTTAGTTTCTGCTGTATAGCAAAGTGAATCAGCTATATATACACATATATCCCCTCTTTTTTTGGATTTCCTTCCCATTTAGATCACCACAGATCGTTGAGTGGGCTTCCCTGATGGCGCAGATGATAAAGAATCCACCTGCAATGCAGGAGATCTGGGTTCAACCCCTGGGTCAGAAAGATTCCCTGGAGAAGGGCATGGCTACCCATTCCAGTATTCTTTCCTGGAGAATTCCACGGACAGAGGAGCCTAGTGGGCTACATCCGTGTGGTCACAAAGAGTCAGACACGACTGAAGGACTAACACACAAATATACATAGACCATTGAGTGGAGTTCCCTGAGCTATACAGTAGGCTCTCATTAGTCGTCTGTTTTATACAGAGTATCAGCAGTGTATATGTGTCAATGCTAGCCTCTCAATTCATTCCAATCCACCCCTCCTTCCCCTGGACACAATTTTTGACCTTGTTCCATTTATATCATTTCTGGAAAGACCAACTAGAAGTCAGAAAATAAATGAATAGAAGAATCAGAGATTGTGGTACATGCCAGCAAGGAAGGAAGTAAGGGGGTGAAATAGGAATGAATTGGGAAAGGAGGTTACTTTAATTAAAAAAAATACAGCCATAGACACCCCCTCTGTAGACTGAAGATTTAAGCTGAGGCTTAAAGGAAAGACGATTTAAAGGAAAGGTTTATCTCTGCATATAAATGGAGGGGGAGCATCATAGACTGATGGAATTGGCAAGGGCTTGAGGTGGGAAGCTTGGTATATTTGAAGAACTGTAGGATGAGTGGCGTGGCTGGAAAACAGGGAGTGAGATGAGTGTGGAGGGAAAGTGGTTGCTCCCGTTCTTGCCTTAGTGAAATGGGAGTTCACTGTTGCAATTGGAGTTATGTTGGCAAAGTTCCTCCCATCTTGCTTGCCACTGCTTCAGGGGAAGGTGTGCCCAAACTCAGAATGTGCTGTACTGAGATCATGGTGCTTGGGGTGTTATGAACTACATGTTTGTGTCCCCCTCCCATACTCATGTGTTGGAGCCCAAATCTGCAATGTGATGGTATTTGGAAGCATAGCTTTTGGAAAGTGACTAGATCATGAGAGTGGAGCCGCCATGAACAGGGTTGATATTCTTAAACGAAGAGATAGGAGCGAGATGCCTTCTCCCTAATGCCTCCCCTCTTCTCTCAGTCATGGAAGACACAGTGAGAGGCTGGGTGGTCTGTCAGCTAGGAAGAGAGCCCTCACCAAGCACCCAACCACACTGGCACCCTGATCTCAGACTTCCAGCCTTCGGAACTGTGGGAAATAAGTGTCAATTTTTTAAGCAACCCAGTCTATTTGATGTTCTGTTGTAGCAGCCCAAGCTGCCTAAGACATCAGAGTGAAAATTACTGGGATACTTTAACAGGGAGCACATTGAGTGAGTGCTTCTGCTCAGTTGCACTGAGAACAGCAACCAGCCTGCACTGTTCATGGAGTCAGAAACCAACCAAGATGCTGGGGAAATTTCTCCAGCCCTCTGGGCTAAACAGGAGACTGTGGCAGGGAATCTGGTGGTTCAGTAGGTAATGGGGGTACTAGGGTCAGTGTGATTAGAACTGAGATTCAGAATGATCACTGACTGCATGATGAAAGAGAACAAATTGATGGTGGGGAGTGTGTTGAAATGGCACACACAGGGTTATATACAAAAGATCTGCCCAGTGGAAGAGAGGGAGAGACATTGCAAGAATTCCCAGAACTTTCCAGGAGCAGGGTTGAGTGGACTCATCACCGTCTCATGATTTCAACATGTTGGCAGGCACCTCATGTGGCCACTTCTGCAGACCCTGTCCCTCTGGGACTTGGAGTTTGAGTTCATGGGTGTTGTCAGCACTGTTTGTGATGTCCTGACCCCTGAGTCCCTCTGGCACATAGAGGAGCAGTAAGTGATTAAGACGTAGGTGTGGAACTCAGATTTCTTGGGTTCAAATTCTGACACTCCACTAATGGCCTGAATGATCCTGTGTTAGTTTATTTCATCTCTCTGTGCCTCATTTTTTTTTCTCCTGTAAAACAGATAAGATCAGCATCTTCGAGCCACAGGTATGGGATTGAAGTGAAATAACATTTATAACAGGATTAGATGCTCTTCTGGCAGACAGTAAGCACTTGCTTAATGTTAGGATTGACTAATATTGCTACTTTTTTTTTTAACTTTTATTTTTGTGTTTTCAGCTTCTAACCCTTGTGACACCTGGACATACTCTCACTAACTTCACAAGGCACAGTCTTGTTCATTCAGCACGGAGAGGGGTCTGTATCAAGAATCTCCCTTTGACTTCCAGTTCAAGATGATGGAGAAGGATGTGTGCTTATCTCCTTGAGAACACCAAAATTGCAACTAGCTACTGAACAGCCATTGACAGGAGGACACTGGAACCCACCAAAAGAGGTACCTCACGTCCAAAGACAAAGAAGAAGTCCTAACAAGACATAGGTAAGATCTTAGTTCCCCAACCAGGGATTGAATTCCCGCCACCTGCACTGGAAGCTGGGAATCTCAACCACTGGACCGCCGTGAAAGTCCCTCAGATTTCTTTTTGAATCGTAGTTCTCAGTGTTATAAAGCCTCTTGAGACAGTCTGTCCTCAAGGGACCAAAACAAATAAATAAAAACCAAAATGGAAAAAAAAAAAAAAAGAGTCTGCTGCTGAGGAAAGGAACTGTGGACAGTGATCAAGAAGAAATTCCTCTTCTGATTAGTTTTATTTCTCTCGTGACGTCTAAGTAATATGAAGTAGGCTGGTAATTCAATCCTAGAAGGAAGTTGGAATATTCAAGAAACAATTTGTTGTCGCAATCCCATCAAACTTGGCTCTTCCAAGTGGCAGTGAGAAGCTCCATCGAGGGTAAGCATTCCTTCTTACAAAGTGAGCAAGACACTGCTCAAAAGCAGGGAGTATTTCCTCTTTTTAATCCCCCTCTCTGACAGTGGGGCTCCATGACTGCTCTGTTGCTAACTTTTCTATATGATTTGCATTTGTCTAACGACTACAGGGTTGATATATTTCCCCCACAGTGGCCAGTGGAGCCAGTCATATTTGTTGATGCTCGTTAGCCTCTTTATTTATATAGAATTGGGGCCATCAACGACATAAATCATGACCATCCCAAGAAGGCTAATGTGAAGAAAATATGCTGAATTATTTAAAGAGCAGCTTTGCAGGTTGAGGAAGGGGTTTCTATTTTCTGGTTCTCTGAGAAAGCTAAATGCAAAGTGAAAGCAAAAATATGTGACTGAGACATATATTTAGAAGCTTGGGAAGAAGAGTCCAGATGGAAGGAAGAGGAAGTACAAAAATTACAGGCATGTAGCCAGGACAGACTCCACACACTTGAGGAACTCGGAGGAGCCCTGTGTGTGCATGGTACACAAAGCAGGGCAGGTTGCGGAGGAGCAGAGGAACCGAGGTGTTTAGAGCTTCGACAACCATGGTTTCATTTGGAATATGGTTGAAGCCATGGAACATTTTTAAACAAGGCATAAGATATTATGATTTATATTGAAAAAAATCACTCTGGGGTCTAATAAAGAATATAATATAAAGGACAAAAGTGGAAACAGAGGTCAGTTAGGAGGCTAGGCTGCCAGGCTGTAGGTTACAGTAGATACTCAATGAATTTTGTAAATATACTATATAATTCATTCTCCCTATGTGCTTGAGTTGAAGAGAATTGCAGATTATTCTGAAGGCTCAGTTCAGTTCAGTTCAGTTGCTCAGTCGTGTCCGACTCTTTGCGACCCCATGAATCGCAGCACGCCAGGCCTCCCTGTCCATCACCAACTCCCAGAGTTCACACAAACTCATGTCCATCAAGTCGGCGATGCCATCCAGCCATCTCAGTCTCTGTCGTCCCCTTCTCCTCCTGCCCCCAATCCCTCCCAGCATCAGAGTCTTTTCCAATGAGTCAGCTCTTCACATGAGGTGGCCAAAGTACTGGAGTTTCAGCTTTAGCATCATTCCTTCCAAAGAACACCCAGGGCTGATCTCCTTGAGAATGGACTGGTTGGATCTCTTTGTAGTTGACAATAAATCATTGCCAAGCCTTGGAGAGTTACAGACTCTTCTTGAATGTTCTAGAAATGGTTTCAGATTTCTGAAAATAGGCTTATAGCATCATCAGCCCTCATACCCGTGTGGAGGTGTGGAAGTTTCTGCACAACTTGGTTCGTGCAAACTGGTGGCCCTAGTGGTAAAGAAGCTGCCAGAACCTGCCTGCCAGTGTAGGAGACGTAAGAGACACAGGTTTGATCCCCAGGTCAGGAAGGTCCCCCAGAGCAGGTGGTGACAACCAACTCCAGCATTCTTGCCTGGAGAAGTCTATGGACAGAGGAGCCTGGCAGGCTACTGAAGTGACCTAGCACGCAGAAGCAGAGCACAGAACAGCTGTCCAGCAAGGGAGAGACCACTGTCTTAAATAAAGGAACCTTCTGTCAGCTGAAGTCCACTTATTAAAAAAAATAATTAGCCCAGAGGTGGAAAGTCCAGCAGAAGAGGGAGTGGGAAGCCAGAGAAATGGAAACAAGTCCTGAAGGGTCATGATTCCTGGCAGAAGTTGAACCAAGTGCTGGGGGAAGCGAGGACACTAGACACAGGCCTCCGCAGAACAGCGGGCACATCTCATGCCCCAAGACTCAGGTCATGGACGTGACCCACCCAGAGGAGCCCACTCAGCATCAGACGGCCTAAGTTAATTTGGAAACTCCTGACATTCTTGAGTAATTGCAAACTAATTTGGCCAAGGGCAAATGACTGCCAAAGGTGAAGTCATTGTGCAGAATTTTCCTTTCTTGCCCAAATCCTACAGCTGAAGGAAATAAGTGAAATTTAAGCAGTATATTGGACTCCCAGAGCGAAAGTCCTAAGGTAGAAAATGAACACCAACTTACAGAACCTTAGCCCCTTTCAGAAACCCATGGAGTTAATGAGATCCAGCTTCTCTCCTCAGTTGACCCCAGTTTTCCTTTCGGCGCTCCAGGCCTGGGGCTGAGAATCAGGTTTTTAAAAGTGTATCTGGGCCTTCTTTGGAGTCACTTCATTCTTGTTGCCCGCAGGCAAAGAAACTCTGATCGGTGAAGACAAGTTATAGGGAGGTCTGTTTTAACTCAGAATTGGGGGGAAATGTTTTAGTAATGATAGCTGCCCAACAGTGGAACAGAGTGCCTTGTTAAATAATAAGAGGTTAATGCTTTTTGAGCATATACTATGCATCAGATCCTGGCATTAGTGCTTTACATGCATTATTTTATTTGGTCCACAGCATAGCTTGTTTTGCAGATGAAGGAGCTATGGGTGTATGAAAGTTATGTGTCTGAGGTCACACAATTGTTCTATGTCATTATTCCTGGGGTGGAGGCAGGGATAGTAAACAGAGACTGCATGTTTGAAAGAATGAATGAAGGAATGAATTTGATTAAGTTCCAGAAATAGTTTCGAAAAGCTACTCTGTGCCAGACATAGTGTTAGGCGTTCAATGGTAAACAAAAACCAATATGATCTAGATTATGATTGGAAGATCTTTCCAGACTAATAAGAACAATTTAAGAGATGCTTTAGAATTTATAAAATTGAACATTTACAAAGTTCTTGAAAATGTGGTGGCAGCGTTTGGTTGCTTTTTGATGTGGAGATGGATTTAGCAAGGACTTCCTGCGTGAAAATGACATTTCAACTGGGCATAGATGGAACATCTGGAAGGAGGCTGCAGACAACCTGAGGACTGAAGAGTATTCTAAAGTAGGATATTTACATTTTATTCACTGCAGTGTGAGAAATGTATGAATGTTTTTTCTAGTAGGGAGTGATCTGAAAGTACTACGAGTTATCTGCTAGCTAGAAATGAAGAGATTTGGTTGAAAGAAAGAGTGAAGGTCAAGGCCAGTGGAAGGTCGAAGAGAGTGGAAACAAGGTCCTACTCGGGGGTGATTTGAGGGCAAGGAGAGCGGTAGGGCTGAAAGAAAGCCTTTAGAGGCAGCATCAATGAGTCAGGAGTAGGCAGATTGGCAAGGCAGGCAGAATCAGCGATGTTTCTTAGTCTTTGAAACTGATCACCTTGGAGGATGGTGGAGCCATAAATTAGGGTCGGGAGACCATTTGAGGCCCTAAAGTCTGAGAGAAAGGAAGAAGGTATGAAAATTTGATCGTGGATTCACCATCTGTATGGGCTCATGAAAAACACTTATCTGGCTTCCCTTCTTTCTAACCATGGAGGCTGGAGGTTGCTGGATTGCTGGGTCCTAGTAATCCGTGGAGCCAGCAAGCAAATATTAAGTACACCAAGTATTTCCCAGGTACTACTGATGTCATGAACATGGCGGCCTCAATCCTTGTCTTCATGGGACTTATTTTTCCATAGTATGTAGGATTGCTCAAGTAATTATTAGCAAATAACAATCATGGTAAAGGCTTTGAAGGAAGAGTGTTAGCTTGAACAAGCCTTCTGCCAGGCTCCCGTGAGATAGGCAATTCAAGTTGATACTTGAATGGTAAGTAGGTTAGTCCTACCATACATATTTTAATTCAAACACTGTGTTATCTTTTGAATAGAATAAAAAGCACAAGATGTGGGCAGTTGAGGCTTCTTGGACCTGTGAACTCCAGCTTTTGATGAAGTTCTTGATGTAGTCATAAAAGATCTCCTTGGTGGGAGGTGTTGACCACGTCCATATTGTCAATATCTGCCCTTCCTTCTAGCAGACTTGACCCACTGCCTTGTCAGTTAGCCTAGGTTGCCTGGGTTGTTCTTAAATTAAATTCTGAAAATGTGCTTCATTTTCTCCAAAGTGATGACTTGGGGGAGCCCAGGAATGATGCTGTGGTCAGAGAATGACATTGGAATGTAGGCCTGAGGGCTGAGATGCTGGCTGAAGATCACTCAGCCTGCCCACAGATCTAAAAATGTAATGCTGGAAAATATCTCCTCATACTTTGGTTTCTGCCACCAGGAGAGAGAAAGCTCAAATCACGGATGGCAACAATATTATTAATTCAGGGGTCTTAGTGCTGCAGCGCCACTCATTTTGCCCTAATGATTAAAGGAAAAAAAAAAATCATTCCATTGTGAGTATGTCCCAGAGAGTGTGCAGGTTAGTGAGAAAAGGAGAGGAAAGGGGGAAGGAAGGAGGCAGAAAGGTAGACTGAGGACACGCTGTGGAGGCTTCTTCCCCAGGGGACAAGGATGAAGTGGGTTTGAGGACTTATCCGTCGATGCCACTTCTGTCATCTTTCCTGGGATGTTGCCTTGTTGATTTGATTGTCGGATGCCTTTTCCTCATTTTGGAAGTGTGTGCCAAGGTTGATCCAAGGGGCTTGGAATTGGGCTGAGGTTTTCATCCCCGTGATCCAAATATATCAGCTGCCTTCAGTTTTCTTATTGTGAAAAAAAAAAACAACAAACAAACAGGAAAAAAAGCACATTTTTGCCTGTAGAGATAATTAGATCTCCAAGGAGGTATGCAGTCTGGTATCCATCTACTACAATGCCAGCAGCAGGGAGAAAGGGTGCTGTTCATCTTTGTTTCTTCTTTATTGGTCTTTGTGCATGTGTGATCTAGAACTGTGAAGGGCTTCAAGGTGTCTTTCACTGCAGGTTCTTTTTGCAGGGGACATATGTCTTCATTCAGAAACATTACCTGAGCACTGGCTGGATGGCTGGTCACTGGCTGGGTCTGGTGGGTGATACAAAGATGAGTAGACATCTGTTTCTCCCAAGTCCATGAGTTTCTTGAGGGCAGGAGGTAAGTGAACATAAATCCTGCATTCACTGGTTAAGATGTGGAGGTTATCATAACAACAGAAAACCTTTGCTGATGACCTGTTGTTTGGCAACACTATACTGTGCTAGGCCTGGGGACCTCTGAGCTGTGATCAGAGAGATTGCCATGAAAGTGCTCTGGGGCTTGGGGAGCAAGAGTTCCTTTCTGACAGGAGAACTGGAGAGGGTTCCTTGGAGGCAGTGCTAAGCAGCTGAATCTGGAAGAATAAAAAACCCCAGAGAATGTGGGGTGGGTGATTTGCAGTTGGGGAGTTAACCTGAGCAAAAATGGGAGGCTAAACTTCAGTGTCTGGCTTGGCTGGGATGAACTTTGTATAGAGCTGTGGTCGTTCGTGTTAGAGGTCTGACCCCCTCTGTTTCAAAAGTCTTTTCTTAAAATAGAAACATAAAACATAGACAAATCACACACATATCCCAAGGAATGTTCACTAACTGGATACACTCACACAACCAAATGATCAAGAAACAGGACATGCTCAGGCTCTGCCACTCAATTTCGCGTACCGGCCTGCAGTCACCTCAAGGTAACCCTTCTCCTGACTTCTAACAGCATAGATTTATTTGAGTGTTTTTGAATATTCAGTTCAATTCAGTTGCTCAGTCGTGTCTGACTCTTTGTGACCCCATGGCAGCACGCCAGGCCTCCCTGTCCATCACCAACTCCTGGAGTTCACTCGAACACATGTCCATCGAGTCTAGTGATGCCATCCAGCCCTCTCATCCTCTGTCATCCCTTCTCCTCCTGTCCCCAATCCCTCAGGGTCTTTTCCAATGAGTCATCTCTTTGCATGAGGTGGACAAAGTATTGGAGTTTCAGCTTCAGTATCAGTCCTTCCAAAGAAATCCCAGGGCTGATCTCCTTTAGAATGGACTGGTTGGATCTCCTTGCAGTCCAAGGGACTCTGAAGAGTCTTCTCCAACACCACAGTTCAAAAGCATCGATTCTTCGGCGATATTCAAAATGATATTTTGGATGTTATCTAAGTTATTGTAGAAATTACACAGAGGGTCCTGTGTATGTGTCTGGCCCCCGTGCTCCGTGCTGCATTGTGAGGTTTGTCCTGTTGCTGTGTGCCCTGGTGGTCTGTCCATGTGTGCTCCTGTGTTGTATATACCATGTGACCGTTGAACAGTGTTTATCCATTGCTGGCATTTGAGTTGCTTCACTTTGGGGAATTTCTGAATATGCTTCTAAGACCATTCCTGTATAATGTCTGTGGATGGACACATTGCTGCATTTCTGTTGAGTACGTATCTAAGGATGGGATTTCTGGGTTGCAGGGTTGAAAATCCCTTTTTAATAACAAAGACGCCCATCTCATATGATTCTAATTATGCTTTTAATATTCCTAGGTTGGGAAATACACAATGATAAATATCTCCTGTGAATTCAATAACACTTTAGAATCGAATGGTATATTATCAATCACAGAGATAGATGTCCATGATGTATGTTGTCTGCAGGCAAGGTTCAACGTGTGCATGGATACACAGATCCCTTACAATACCTCTGAGTCCCCGGTTGGGAGCCACAGACTTGAGTGAATGTGGGGCGTGAGGCTAAGGAACAATCGTTGGTTGAGTTCTCTGACATTTCTGCTTCTCTGGGCCAAGCCTCTAGTCTGAAGTCTAGTGGAATTTTTTTCCTCTCTGTCTTTTTCTTTCCCTGAGAAAGCACATATGTACCCCTAACAATATTGCGACTAATGCATTATTAGGAAGATGGTGGGGCCAAATAGAATGATGACGATCTTTGGAAGGGAATCTAGGCTTGAACCCACAACCTGCCACTTAGTTGTGTGAATGAGGTAAGGGGTGAATTTCCTATAAGCGTCAATACACTCCTCTGTAAAATGGAAATGAGGATACTGACCTCATATAAGGATAGTGGTAATCAGATCAGGGACTGGTTCCTAAATGTGTAACACCGTGTCTTCTCCTGGAACGGCTACAGCCTTGTTTTCATGGTCATTTCATCATCTTTTCCTACCTGTGTGTCTTCTCCTTGGGGTTATCTTCTTTTACAAGCATATAGTAGTCTTGTTTTGTTTCCTAATGTCTGCCCACCTCCATCTTATTCCCCTAACTAAGGAGAAATTTTTTTTTGAAGTAAAGTTGATTTACAATGTTGTGTTAGTTTCAAGTATACAGCAAGGTGGTTCACATACATATTATAGACATATATGTGTTCTTTTCAGATTCTTTTCAAGTATAGGTTTTTACAAGATATTGAATATAGTTCCCTGAACTATACAGTAGGCCCCTGTTTATCTAATTTATGTATAGTGGTGTGTATCTGTTAATCCTAAACTCCTGATTTATCCCTCCTCTTCATCCCCCTTTAGTAGTCATAAGTTTGTTTACCGTGTCTGTGAATCTATTTCTGTTTTGTAAAAAAGTGCATTTGAATCATTTTGTTTTAGAGTCCACATAAGCTTCCCTAGTAGCTCAGTTGGTAAAGAATCTGCCTGCAATGCAGGAGACCCAGGTTTGATCCCTGGGTCGGGAAGATCCCCTGGAGAAGGAAATGGCAACCCACTCCAGTATTCTCGCCTGGAGAATCCCACGGACAGAGGAGCCAGGCAGGATACAGTCCACGGGATCGCAGAGAGTCAGACATGACTGAGTGACTTTTCACTTTTTTTTGTCACTTTATAAGTGCTACCGTATGCTTCTCTTTCTGACTTACTTCACTGAGTATGATAATCTCTAGGTCCATCCGTATAACTGCAAATGGCATTGGTTCACTCTTTTTATGGCTGAATAGTACTCCACTGTGTATATACACCACACCTTCTTCATCCATTCATCCGTTGATGGACGTTTCAGTTGCTTCCACGTCTTGGCTATTGTAAGGAGGGCTGCTGTGAACATAGCAGGTGCATGTATCTTTCTGAATTAGAGTTTTTCCCTGATATATGGCCAGGAGTGGGATTGCTGGATCATACAGCAATTCTATTTTTAATGTTTTAAGGGCCTCCACACTGTTCTTCATCGTGGCTGTCCCAGTTTACATTCCCACTAGAATTGCAGGCAAGTTCCCTTTTCAAAGGAGAATGCATTTTGATTGCTCAGCCCCATGTGCCCCAGGCACCTTTCCTTGTCAGATCTAAACACGTATTTTGTGTCCATGATCCATTTTCATTGGCCCTGCTGGTGGCCACAGCAAATTTGCTAAGTTCCTTTTTAGCCTAGGGTTGGTAACAGCTTCGCCTGTCCCCCCCATCTCCCTAGACAGTTGCCATCCATGTTTTCATCCAGAGAAAGGAACGGTGGACTTTTTGGTCCCATGGCATGCGCCTAAGGGAGTCACCTTTGGTCAAAAGGGACCTTTTCCATCACGCTCTCAAAGCATTCCTTGGAGGAGAACTCCTGTTTGATCTGTGGAGGGTGGTTTGCACTGCAGGGTGATGAGCTGTATGGAGTAGGTAGAGTGTTTGTGGAGGGAGGCTTTGTGGGAGGAGTCATGGGCTGAAACGTGCAGATGGGCTGGCGTTGTCCATCGGCAGGAGCTCCACAGTGTGAGGTCGAGGTGACACAGAGCAACCTTTTCAGATGGACTCTCCATCCTTCAGAATGAAATCTGTCTGCAGAGCGAGGCTAGTGGAGAATCAGATGGTCTGGTCATTTGTCTGGGATTAAAGTCAGACCCCAGGACGGCGGGAAGTTTCTGGCTATGGGGGTGATGAGAGCTGTGGATGGAGAAAGCAATTAGGAAGGAGCGACACAGTCACACCCTCACGGGGCACGAAAGGGGGACCTCTGGGAATGGATTTCTGGGCAACCGCGACTTTTCATGAAGAGCAGTCAGATGTAGTTGTGCTTTGAAACACACAACTGTGGACCCAGCCAGTTGTGAAAGGACTCGGAGCTGAGCAGATGGATTCTAACAACTTATTCATCCACTTGTCACGGCTGTGCCGACTGTTGTCCAGCTGGCCTCCGACAGCATGAGTCTCCTCCAAAGTGACAGGCAAGGGCTGCATTTTCTCTGCCCCAGTAGATGTTTCTCTCCTCCCAGGTCTAAAAGAGCAGGTCTTCTGAAGGCCCTGTAGACTCTCTCCCTCTCGCCCTCTCTCGGTCTTTCTCCGTCTCCCTCCTCCCCTCCCTGTGAAAGTGTAAGCTTCTCTCATGAAGAGTTCAACCATAAATGTCCACCCTCAACAGACTGTGCAAAATTTAAATATGGAGAAAAGTAGCATTCACCAAAATCAAGTGTTAATTTCTTGAAAATCCTTCCATTAAAGCAATAACCAGAAAAATGCTTATCTGCTTGCTTGATATCAACTACTGTTTAAAAAGCACACATCAAATTTCCCTTGTAATTTCAGGGTTTGGAAATGAAAGGGGAAAAGAAGTTGCTGGAGAAAATGTGTTAGAGTTTACTAAGCCCCATGAATCTGGAAAACAGTTTGAGATCCTTGGCCAAACTTAGAGTTCTGGCTGGGTGTTCATACCCCTGTTATTGACAGCTAATTTCTTGAGCAAATTTATACACTGTTTTTGAAAAAGAAAAAAAAAAAAAAACTTGGCTGCCTGGAGCCACCTCAGATGTGCAGCCTGTTCAGAAATTCCGGAGTCCAACTTTCTTAAGCATTTCTGTTTTCTTCTTAGCTCTCAAAGAACATTCTAGCAACATGACTGATTATTTGTCTGTGACCTTTCACTAACGGGGCACACACATGGAGGAGCCCTGCTTACTTTCTGAAGATAAGGCAAAATGCTTTATCTCTAATACAGCCTTATATTTAAAAAAAATTTCTTTTTAGTGTAAGAAGGAAAAAAAAGCGTAACGTCTTGATTTTGACAGAATTTAACTGCTTGTCTCAGAAGAGAATGTCTATGTCTGCTGAAAACTTAGAATCTTGAGCTTGAATCTACTTTCATTTGTAAAAACCCAATCATTAGCACAGAGGGGTTTTAAGGCAGTGAAAGTATTCTGTATGATACTCTAATGATGTATACATGTTATGATACATTTGTCCAAACCCAGGTTGTTGTAGCGTAGTTACCCGGTCGTGTCCGACTTTTCGCAACTCGGTGGACTGTAGCCCTCCAGGCTCCTCTGTCCGTGGGATTCTCCAGGAAAGAATACTGGAGTGGGTTGCCATTCCCTTCTCCAGGGCATCTTCCAACCCAGGGTTCAAACCCAGGTCTCCTGCATTGCAGGTGGATTCTTTACCAGCTGAGCCACCAGGGAAGCTCTGAATAACTCTTTGGGGTTCTCCAAAAGCAAGCCTGGGAGGAACTCATTAGGAGGTTGATCTCGGGAAGAGCAGGTGGAAAAGCAGGGGGAGGAGAGGGAAGAGGAGAGCCAGTAAGAGGACTGCTCACAGCCAGTCTTCCAGGTGGACTGGGCCAGGGACGGCATACATAAACCCCTGGGGCTGGGAAGCTGTCAGGGAGCTGGAAATAGCCCGGGTCCTGGAAGCCCCCAGGGAGGCACTGGCAGACTGTGCTTCTTGTTCAGTCAGTTTAGTCACTCAGTCGTGTCCGACTCTTTGCGACGCCATGGACTGCAGCATGCCAGGCCTCCCTGTCCATCACCAACTCCCGGAGTTCACTCAAACTCATGTCCATCGAGTTGGTGATGCCATCCAGCCATCTCATCCTCTGTCGTCCCCTTCTCCTCCTGCCCTCAATCTTTCCCAGCATCAGGGTCTTTTCAAATGAGTCTGTTCTTTGCCCAGGTGGCCAAAGTATTGGGGTTTCAGCTTCAGCATCAGTCCTTCCAATGAATATTCAGGACTGAATATTTGGTGCTTCCTGACCTTGAGCCAATTCCATCGTCCCCTAAGACCCCATTGTATCATCTTTCACCAGAAGGAATTGAAATTCCACACCGGTCCCCTGGGTGACAGGTATTCCTTGCAAAACAGTTCCTTGGTCAAGTAAGTTTAGGAAGTATGAAGTTAAACAATAAATATATTTTCAATTGCAGGGCATCCCAGAGCCTTTAATATCCAACAGCAGGAGAGTGTGGGTGGTGTTTCTTAAATGTGTTTGATCATGGGCCCCCCACCCCCTTATTATTATCTGTCAGTGTCTTGAGAATCTCGTGGTTTGTAGTGTACAGCTGGGGGCATCCCACACCAGATGAGTGCTCAAGCCCAGCCCACCTCCATGGTCAACTAATGAACAATAATTTAACTATGGAACTTTGGCTTCAGGGGACATGTAGAAGGCTGGAATTCAAAGGACTCTTGGCTCTCATGTCCCAATTTCATCAGCTGGACTTCTGAGTCAGTTTTATCTTGGCAAGAGCTTTCTGGAACTAAATACAAAACAGGGGAACCAGTCTATTGAGGAAAAGGTGCTGGAATGTCATATTGTGGGCATGGTGGGGACCGTTTCAGGGGCACAAGATCAAGAGGGCTGTGTTCACACTTCTGCTGGAAAAGCTCCTCGACAGCTTTGGGTGGGTATTTTCAGCCGTTATCACACCTTAGAATTGCCTAGGGAGCTTTGACAAGAAGATCCAGGCTTCAGGTCACAGCACTATGGGACTACTCGCTGTGTGGCTACTTTGAAAAACATTCCTCAATTGATTTGCCAAAACACATCATGTGAAACTTGGGCCAAGTCTCCCTGATATGATTTCAGTTCACTGTTTTGTCCATTTCACTGGGATGACATCAGAGTATAATGTATATGGAAACCAACTTCATGCATCATAAACTACCAAACCCCTCTAACAGGTGGTCATCAATACAAACTGCACCAGTGGGGGAACCAGAATATTATTGTTGCTTCATTCACTCAGGGACCACTAGGCCATGCACTTACTGAAGATGTGGATGAATCTTATTAACGCTTCTCTTATAAAGCCTAACCAGTTGCTACACAAAGCATAAATTCAATAGTTGCTGCAGAATTAAGGAATAGGGAAAAGGTTGGTGGGACTTCCCTGGCTCAGTGGTAAAGAATCCACCTTCCAAGCAGGAGATGTGGGTTTGCTCCCTGGGTCGGGAAAATTCCCTGGAGGAGGAAATGGCAACCCACTCCAGTATCTTTGCCTAGGAAATCCCATGGACAGAGGAGCCTCACTGACTACAGTCCATGGGGTCGTGAAAGAGTTGCACACGACTTAGTGGCTAAACAACAACAACAAAAGGAGGGATAGAAGATTGCTAGGATCTGAAAGGAATGCAGTTGTAGATAAGATAAAGTTTCGTATGTTGGAGGAATTCAAGAGCTGGAAGAGGTCAACAGAAACCTGCCAATAACTTGAGTGGAGCATAGTAAGTATTACAAAAGAAGCAGGTGGAAACAGTTTTGGAGTTTCTAAGGTCAGATAATTCAACAGAGTAGAGCTGATCAGGCAATGCTTAATTGACACTGTGACATCAGATGACAAGGTTTTAAAAATTCGTGGAACTCATAGTACCACTTCCCACCCCAGGGTGGACATGACTAATGAATATTGTACTCTTTCCTTCTAAGCCAGCGAGTCACGCACTGTTTGCAATTGACAAGCAGGTTGAGTCCAGTTTATCCTCTTGGATTCTAGGGAGGATTTCTCTACTGGCAGCTCAGCAGATAAACTGTGCCCGAAACTCACCGATAGCAAAGTGTTATCCTCATCTCCCACTTGGGCATCTGCAGTATCACAGCTCACTATTTGTAGGTTTCCCGGAATGAACATTCCCAGCAGCAGAAAACTTTCTCTACGTCTCAGCACAAATTTTGTTCTGATTGAGAGCCAGGGTCAGAAGGCTCTGTCTACACCCGCAACCATGTAATTTGAGGGTCTGTTGCTGACCCCGTTGGTGAGAAGCCTGCACTTTGCAAGCACAGTGACATATGAGTAACCACAGCCTCAAACAATGGGCCGCTTGTGGGCCTGCTTTCACATCATCACCCTCTGCTTTGTCCTCAACTCTTGGTGACAATGTGATGAGCCCCATTCCCAGGTTTTCTCAGAGGACACCCTGTGCCTCTCTGTCTGTGGCATAGAAGGGAGGGTTCCCCACACAGAAGCCTTTGCAAGGGGAATAGAGGGCATGAGCAGTGAACAACCCTGGAGGGTGACCGGGTCTTCTTTCCTGTTCTGGAAAGATCTTACTTCGTAGCCCTTGAGAGAGGACTTACGCCATTAAACATAGTTCCCCTGACCCCGCTGCTGCTGCTGCTTAGCCACTTCAGTCATGCCTGACCCCGAGTCTGTGACAAAAATAAAGGATGGAATTATGCAGGTTCACTTGGCAATGTTTTTTGTGCTTCGAAACCGTGACATGTTATTTGCTTTCCAGTAAAAGTGTGCAGAGACCTATAGTCCAAAATGTTCATATGGAAAAAAAAAAAATTCCCTTCAGCTGAGGATTTCTGCCTTTTAACAGTGGAAAGCATTAAAAAAAAAAAAATTTTCACCATCATAGCTCAGAAGAATTTTCTGTGTGTCTCTACAGATATACAGTATTGTTATCGGTCTGATGGGCAGTTACTTGGGAAGAAAGTCTATGCTCCCACAGAAAGGAGAACAGCATTCTGAACTGGATCCATAAACTCCAAAATCAGAGATTGGTCTCTCTCTCTTTTTTTTTTTTTTTAGAAAATCCATTTTATTGTTTATCTGCAGGAATTAGATTACTGATAGATGGGCAATTGCCTCCCATTTTCATTTACCAGCCACTTAGTGGGAGCTTGGAGCGGGTTCTCCAGGTAAGAAAAGTGTAGTGGGGACACTTAACTGGACATTCCAGGCACTGATTCTGGCTGATTTAAGCAGAAATGATGTTTTGTTAAAAGGATGTTGTTAGGGCTAAACCAGTCTCAAATGTGCACAACCAGAGACAAAGATCAAAATCATAGCTAGAAATGGTCTGGCAAAAAAGCTCAAGCCTTGACTACTTGGACTTATAGCCCTGTAGATGTGCCCTGGGGACTCAAGTTTGTTGCAACCTCTATTGCTTCCTGAGAAGTTTCCACTTCCTGGTGTTGCTAGGTCCTGTTCCAAAGTCTATTGAGAGCGTATCTGACTGGCGGTTCAGTTCAGTTCAGTTCAGTCACCCAGTCATGTCCAACTCTTTGTGACCCCATACACTGCAGCACGCCAGGCCTCCCTGTCAATCACAACTCCTGGAGCTTGCTCAGACTCATACCAATTGAGTTGGTGAAGCCATCCAACCATCTCATCCTCTGTCGTCCCCTTCTCCTCCTGCCTTCAATCTTTCCCAGCATCAGGGTCTTCACAAATGAGTCAGTTCTTCGCATCAGGTGGCCAAAGTATTGGAGCATCAGTTTCAGCATCAGTCCTTCCAATGAATATTCAGGACTGATTTCCTTCAGAATGGACTGGTTGGATCTCCTTGCAGTCCAAGGGACTCTCAAGAATCTTCTCCAACACCACAGTTCAAAAGCATCAATTCTTTGGCGCTCAGCTTTCTTTAGGGTTTTACTCTTACATCCATACATGACCACTGGAAAAACCATAGCTTTGGGACCTTTATCAGCAAAGGAATGTCTATGCTTTTTAATATGCTGTCTAGGTTAGTCCTAGCTTTCTTCCAAGGAGTAAGGATCTTTTAATTTCATGGTTGCTGTCACCATCTACAGTGATTTTGGAGCCCAAGAAAAATAAAGTATGCTACTGTTTCCATTGTTTCCCCACCTATTTGCCATGAAGTGATCGGACCAGATGCCATGATCTCAGCTTTTTGAATGTTGATTGGCAGAGCCTGAGCCATGTGTTCATGCTGTAGCTGCAAGGGAGAATGGGTAGTGCCCTGTTTCATGTGTCGAACTTGGACTGGTCATGTTTCACATATGGTAATATACATGTTTCAATGCTGTTCTCTCAAGGAACATCTGCATTTTTAAAAAGATATCCCAAGAGAGTGGTTAGTGCGTATTAGATTTGTTTCTTTCTGTGGCGTAACCCCCCTCCTCCATTTTTTGAGAAAACTGGGCTTTGGAGAACAGAGTATTTTTGAGGAGATGACCCTCTGCTGATTGGCGGGCGGCACTTGCATTTCTGGGTTTGTTTTGAGAGATGCCCATTAAAGCCTCAGTCTAAGGATGAATAGGAGGTGAGGTCGCAAGTGACTTTTATTCCTGCTGTTATCCACCAAGGAAGAGATGGGTTTAGGTATAAACAACAAAGGAGATGTGGGTCTCTCTCTTTTGGGCTCAGTGTTTAGTTGGGAAATATAAGAGGTAAGACATGTATATCTGAACTCCAAAATGCTGAGAGTTAAAGAAAGTTGAGAAGTTTGAGATTGTTTTCAGCTAATGGAACTACAAGCTGACAGTGAGGAGGTCATTCTTGGAAAACACATGATCTGTGTTCATGGGAGTCTTGACTTTGGGGTTGGCTTCCCGTTTAGCAAAGTTGGATGTGACCATGCTGACAATGTCTTAGTTATGTTATAGCATATAAAGAAAGGGTCTTTTGCCCACATTTAAGCTAAAATGGGAGTCATTTCTTCTGGTTCAACATTACCCAAGGCCACTGGGGGTGGTGGCACTGGGACTCCTATACAAAATATAAATCTTAGGACAGAGTTGGAGCTGCAAGATCTAACTGTCCTTCTCAACCAAAGTCTCCTTGCAGCGGTGAGCTTGATGGTTCCAAATGTTGTACTTGACAAAGATAAGAGAGAAGGGGTACTTTACATTTGATTTGAAAAGTCAGGAAATGTAGAGCCCTAAAAAAAACCGTGAAGCACCCTATAAAAGTTATTACTCTCCAGATCAGCCCTCAGCACTCAGCTGTACTGAAAAGTGGGGAAGAATACGTTCAACTTTGTTACTCTCTGTTCTCTGTATGAAAGGAGAACTTTCGTGGTACTCTTTGGAAGAAAGACTTCTTGTTCTTTTTTAAAGATGTCCCAAATCACCCCAGCTTCTAATTGGTAGTGGTGGCGTTTGGCAGATCTTCTGATTTGGCCACTTTTGCAGGGTTTGCTTGATTTCACAGTTGTGGTTTTTCTGCAGGATGACATTATTTGATCTAGTAATTTTCATGCAAATGAAAGGTTGAAAGGACAGGCTGCAGAGCAAGATACCAGTGTCCTACATTTTGTGTGGAAATCAATTTGAAGGAGGACTAAAACCCCAGTGGGCAAGACTGTTGACTAGACATTCCTTACAAGAAATACAGTGGAGAAAAGCTGAAGAAAAGACTGGTGGCTGAGTGCTGACCACGACCCAGACGTTTGTCATAGTTTTTTTTTTTTTTTTTTTTCCAGAAGATTCTCACTACAGCCTTCCAAGGCAGGAATTATTGTTGACAGGTTATGGATGGATTAAATCTGGTAAGACCCTTTTGGTAGAAATCTGTAGGGAGGTGTAGCATCTTCTCTCCCAGCCAGCCTCTCTAAAATCACCCACACTGCCTTCTTTCTCACTCTGTGCTCTAGCCACATGGATCTTCTTCCAGCTCTTTGGTTTTTGTCCAGTCTTCTTGCTCTACAAGATCTTGGGACATACTCTTCCTGTTTGGGACATTCTCTTTGTATCCCTTTCTTATGTTAAGTGGTTGTTTATTTGTCTGGCCATTTGGGGCCTTTGCCTTCATTGCGGTGTGTGCATTCCGTAGCTGTGTGCGGGTTTAGTAGTTGCCACACACGTGGGCTCAGTTGCTCCGGCATACGAGGTCTTAGTTTCCCATCAAGGGATGGAACCCACGTTTCCTGCATTGCAAGGTGGAGTCTCACTCATTGGACCACCAGGAAACTCCCTCTCTTTGTATTTTGGACTGTGAAAGAAAGTGACAGTGTTAGTAGTCCTGTCTGCTTCTTTGCGACCCCATGGACAGAAGAGCCTGGCAGGCTACACCCCCATGGACTGTAACCCACTAGACTCCTCTGTCTGTGGAATTCTCCAGGCAAGAATACTGGAGTGGCTTTCCATGCCCTTCTCCCGGGGATCTTCCTGACCCAGGGATCAAACCCTAGTCTCCCACATTACAGACAGCTTCTTTACAGTCTGAGCCACTAAGGGAACCCCTTGGGATGGAGACCCTCAACATAAAACCCCAAAGTGCTGCCTCAATGTGAAATGGACGGCAGAAACACTAGGTGGAGGAACAACTGGGAGCTCGATGCTGTTTGGGGGGTCTGCATAGGGGAAAAGATTTCCCAAGAGGAGGCAAAGTCACGAGTTTGTGCCATGCTTTCGCGTATAATCTGACTGTTGCTATCAAGTTGTCATTGGAATTTGATTAACAAAATAATTGGTCTTAAAAATAATAGTGGTGGAATTAAATTTAAATATATCAATAATCATAATAGATGTACATTTCTTAGACCATGTATTAAAATATAGCAATTTTTAGACTGGGAAAAAAATCTGCATTTTGTTTACAAGAGATATTTTTAAATATGCTAACATGAAAGAGTTGAGGGTTAAATGGTATATATATATATGTACATATCAGGCAAAGACTGGGTGGTCCTATTAATGTCGGACAGAATGGATTGTCAGGTAAAATATATTGTATTATTGCCTGCATGTGTGCTAACTCACTTCAGCCATGTCTGACTCTTTGCAATCCCATGGACTGTAGCCTGCCAGGCTCCTCTGTGGGATTTCCCAGTCAAGATTACTGGAGTGGGTCGCCATGCCCTCCTCCAGGGGAATCTTCCTGACCCAGGAATCAACCCCACATCTCCTGAGGGTCCTGCATTGCAGGCAGCTTCTTTACGGCTGAGCCACCGGGGAAGTCCCTATATTGCAAAATTAAGATTTATTAAATCCTAATAAAAGGAAATCATTACCCAAGAAGGTGCCAGAAAGTTTGCCCTGGATGTGCATAAATAACAAGATAATCACAAATATATATAAAGTAAAAATGGACAGAATTACAAGGAGAAATGGACAACACTGCAGTGGGAGATTGAAACATACTTCTTATAGATACCGATAGATTAAACAGGGAAACACCACACCAGAGCCACAGTTATGTCATGGATGCACACACCCCTGTTTCAGAAATTACAGAATACTGACTTTTTTTTTCAAGCAGACATTGAACCTCTGCAAAAATTGATCTTACAGCAGGTTGTAGAGTAATTCTTAATACATAACCGAAGAATTGATTATACCACATTCTTTGTCTGCAAGGCAATAAACTTAGAAATCAATGATAATAGCCCCTCACAGGCTATATGCTTAGTAATTTTAATACTTCACTTCAAACGGAACATTGCTCAACTAAAAAACTCTGTAGTGGAACTTAGAAAATATTTAGAACCAAATGGCAGTACAAACACTACATATCAAATAGTTGAGGAATGGGGAGATGTGGCCTTTAGAGTGAAAATCTGAGCTTTACATGAATGCACAAGAAAGATTAAATTCAAAATTAATTCACAAATGCTTAACCAAAGGATTTGGGACCTTCCACCAAATGAATCCGCCGACGCTTTGGGCTCTCTGTCTTTGACCTTCTTGCCTCCAGTGAGGCCTTTCTTCACATCATTTGACTATCTTTTCTCATCCTTCCATCTTGAGCTGAGTGCTTGAGTGGTCAGTCGTGTCTGACTCTTTGTGCTCCCAAGGGTTGTAGCCTGCCAGGCTCTTCTGTCCATGGAATTTTCTAAGCAAGACTATTGGAGTGGGTTGCCATTTCCTACTCCAGGGGATCTTCCCCATCCAGGGATCTGAACCAGCCTCTCTTGCATCTCCTGCAATGACAGTTGGGTGCTTCACTGCTGTGCCACCTGGGAAGTCATCTCAAAGTCCACAGCTTAAATCTTCTGAGTTTGTTTCTACCTCAGGGATTTTGCAGTTCCTCCCCCCTCTACTCAGAATGTTCTTCCTCACTTCATTGAGGTTCCTTCCCAGAGGTTTCTTCCTCAGAGATGCCTTCCTTGACTGTTTTGTTTAAATAGTACCTCTGACCATCATCCTTTATCCCTTGACTATAACTTTTATATATAAAGTAACAAGTCATGTGTGATACCTATCATCCCTATCTAGCTATCACATCCTTCACCCCCCTGTCCATCTATCTCTGTCATTTCTGTTTATTTGTTACCCCAGCAGGAGTGTAAGCTCTTTGAGCTCATGGCTATTGTTGGTCTTTTTAAATTTATCTATTTTTGGCTGCTCCAGGTCTTTGCTGCTGCACACTGGCTCACTCTGGTCATGGCGAGCGGGGACTACTCTCTAGCTGTGGTGCACGGGTTCTCATTGCGGTGGCTTCTCTTGTTGTGGCGCACCGGCTCTAGGGAGCATGGCCTTCAGGAGTTGCGGTTCTCGGGCCCCAGAGCACAGGCTCAGCAGCTGTGGCACAGAGGCGTAGCTGTGCGTGGTGTGTGGGATCTTCCTGGGCAGGGATTGAACCCATGTCCCCTGCACTGACAAGCAGACCCTTCGCCGCTGGGCCACCAGGAAAGCCCTGGTTGTTGTCCGTCTCCTTCACCGTGGTAGCTTCAGCATCTAGAACTGAGCCTGGTGAGTGATGAGAGCTTAGAAATGTTTTCTTTTATAAAGTAAATGGATGAATTAATCTACGCCATTCAGAAAAATACTGCCTATCTGATTTGAAGGGAAAATTATTCATAATCTCTGTCCAATAATTGAATTTTTCCTTTGGGATGATTTATAAAAGTTTATCTTTTCAGTGTCGCCCACAATTATGAAGTATATTCCCAGAGCCTTATACTTTAATAAAACCATAACTGAATGTGTAGTTTTGATGAAATTTGACAGGGAAAGCACTGTATTTGTATGTGAGTTGACATTATCACTTTCGAATCTTCTTCTAAAACATATCCTTGCTAAGAAACTAACAGTTGGAGGGAGAATGAAAGTGAATTCAGTTTGTTCGTTTGAGAATTAATTATTATGGCATTATTTAAAATATCAGCAGCCTACTTTACTCAAGAAAACATGTTTTCTATTATATAAACATTTTATTGTTTAACATTGTATGCACTTTTTGAATTTGGATTTGTCATGTATAATTTTTGGATGGCACCTCTTAAAATTTGTAATCATACTGTTGAAAAATGTTTTAAAGTTTGAAAGTACTATATATTGCGAAAGCTAGACAGAAAAAAATACCATCTTTTATAGCACCAGGCCCTCTTTAAATTAGTCATTTGAATTTTTTTTTTTTTGTATTATGGAAGAGATATATAAACAACAAAAGAATCAAATGTTTGCCTAGAAAATAGTGGTGCTTGGTAACTTTTAACCATTCCCGTCCCCATCTTGCTTTGAATGGTAGTTCTGGGTCCAGCACAGTCCCTGTGGTTCAGAGTATCTTATTCCAACACAGACTGGCTTGGGTCCCTGCCCAGCTATCCTGGAGAAATGAAAAATCAGGGATCAGCACAAGTTTGCGCGGGGCCTGCAGAATTGTTCCCATGTGTATTTCGCCCTCATTTCCTTCCCTCTTCTCCTCCGCATCGTGTTCAAACCTGCTCTCTGGTCCTCTTTCGAGATCTCATCTCCAAAGATTCCCCCAGTATCAAGAGAGCTTATTTTTATCTACTTGTATGTTTAAAGTTTGCCAAAATTGAAGGGACCTTGATGAGGCCAAATTTTTCCCATTGAAAGTTCCCAGAAAGATTTTGCAAGGATTGCAAAAATGTTGTCCTTGCACCACATCTCAGAATGAGCTGCATTACGCTGAAGAAACAGCCAGCCCCTCCATCTCTACGGCCTGAAAGAACAAAGGCTTATTTCTTGCTCACTCTGCGTGCTTGTATTTGTCAGGGTTCTCAGGGGAAACAGAACTGATAGTATGCACAAATATTTATTATGAGGAATTGATTCACACACTTACAAAGGATGAGAAGTCCAGTGGTCTACTCTTTGCAGCCTAGAGACCCGGGAAAGCTGATGATGTAATTGAGTCTGAATCTGAAGGCTTGAGAACCAAGGGAGCCTATGGTATAAATCCCAGTGTGAGGAAAGGAGAAGATGAAATGAGATGTCCCAGCTCACATAGTGAGGCCGGGAAGAAAAGGGACACATTCCTTCTTTCTCTGCCTTTCGTTCTGTTTTGGTCTCAGTGGATTGAAAGACGCCTGCCTACATTGGGGCAGGTCACCTGGTTCACTGGCTTCATCAGTTCAGATGCTAACTTTATCAGGAGACACCCTTGCAGATACACCTAGAAAGAACGTTTAATCGGGGCATTCCATGGCCAGTCAAGCTGACCTGTGCAATTAACCATCCAGGTTTTTGTTGTGGGTAGACTGGGGGACTTGAAGCACATCTGTGCAAGCCCAAAGCTGACATTGAACTTGCCGTGTGGAATGATGCAGTTCAATCACTTGGTTGATGCAGTGTAATCACAAACTGCCTCTGAGAAATCTGCATGTCTCTTCAGCTCCCGTAGCGCTGGTCCAGGCCGCACTCACCCTAAAGGGACTGGGCACGTGTCGTTCAATATTTCCCTGCCATGCTCAGAAGAAGAGAAGTGTTTAACGATTGCCTGGCACACCGCATCTACTTGCTTGGGAGGAGCAGTCTAGAGCACCCTATTGTGAAGTCTTGAATATCTGGCCTCACTTATCTAGCAGGGCTGTGATTAATCACTATTATCTGTAATGCTAGCCTTAGGACTTTTGAATCACATGGGCTGAGTCGTTTCCTGGATGGTCATCAGTACACAATTTTGGTGTTCTTAAGAAGCGCTGAATCTCCATGGAGATTTCAACAAATACAGAGGCTCAGATCACATTGCTTAGAGTCCTTTTTCCTAAAGTTCAGTGTTACTCAGATTTTACCGGTCAGATATGCTCCACCAGAATAAAAGGAGAATTTGGCACAATATTTTAGTCCCACTAGTGAGAGAAGACTATGAAACCTGATAACTGATGAAGAGTGTTCTGTTTCATGGCAGAAAAAGGAGATCCATGGCTTGGACTAATGATCCCTCTAGGCCAATATGGCATATAAGATTTCATCTCACTTAGTAACTCTGATTGATTGGACAAGGCTGCCTAGAGTATTTTGTGGGATGGGTAGAGGGCTGCATCAGAGCTTATCATGACAAGTGTGCAGTGGCTGATTAACAGTGTCTTTCATTGGTACAGCAGTACATTGGTACCTTGACAGTGTACCAGTGGTACAGACATCACTGTCTTTCGCTGGTAATAGTGGGACACCTGCCGGTATCTGCTTTGCTATTCCCGATCATCATTTCCCACTCAGCTCACCCTTTTGGGGGGATTGCATTCTGACCTAACAACCTGATTACTAATTTGCGTCCATGTATTCCTTGACATTTGGGTAGATACAATATGAACGACAGACATCCATGTTTTAGTCACAAGATAGGTGTCTTCTTCAGAGTAGGGGAAAAACAAAGCAAAAACAAACAAATCCAAAAACCTAAAGCCAGAAGTTTGACACCATGATTTATATTAATCGTTTAGAAGTTTGATTAAATTGAGTCAGTTCCAGAGATCATGATCAACTGATAATGTAAATTCCTTCATGTGAAAATCTGACCTTGAGCGTGATCGTCCCAGAAGATATTCCCTGTTTAGAAAACTGGTCAGTTTCCTTCTCTGACATCACTAAATTCTTTCTTTCTGAAATAATTCGGGACTTCAATAATTGTCAACTAGATGGCATCAGAGGTGGAACCAATGTGAAATAACTCATTATGACCAAAATGAGAATTTTAAGGGAAAAAATATAAACCAATGCGAAGGATAAGTGATGCTCTGATAATTTATGAAGAATAGGCTGAGTATCTCTATGGTCAATAAGGAATGAAAGGTTGGAGTATTCCAAAGAGCTGTTTGGGTCTTATTTTACCATCAGTATGTGATTTAGGGGCTGAGAAAATACATGCTTTCTTGGCTGCAGAAGAGACATTTAGCATTAGACTTTTTTCTCCACTTTTAAAGATGAGATGAGGTTGGGCTGTCTTTGTAATGTGATCGTTGATCACTGGAAATAAGTATTTGACAGGTGCTGCAGTTACAGACACCCTTATAAGCTAATGAGAAATGGGCTGTAGGTCAAGAGAAATTAGAACACTGCAATTTGCCCAGTTACATGACTAGAAGAAAAATACTTCATTTTTTCATATTCTTCATGACTGACAATTTTTTGTGCTTTCATAAATCTTCTGTCTCAGAGTGTATACCAGTAACTCAGACATAAATCTGTTTCCAGGATGTAGTGATACTTATCTAATGGGACGGAGTCTCTGGCCGGCTGCCTGTCTGCACTATTCAGGGAGCCTTTCCCAAATCCTTTGATTTAACCCATTATACTCCCCAATGCTGCCAAGCACAGCTTAACAATAAACAGACAATTCTCCTGGTGACTTTAGCTCACATTTTATGTAACATACATTTGTAATTTTGTGCTTGTGTCTGTGTGTGTGCTGGGTCATGTCTGACTCTTTGGGACCCCATGGACTGTAGCCCGCCAGGCTCCTCTGTCCTTGGGATTTCCCAGGCAAGAGTACTGGAGTCAGTTGCCATTTCCTTCTCCAGGGGATCTTCCTGACCCAGGGATTGAACTATCTCCTACACTGGCAGGTGATTTTTTTTTTTTTAAACTACTGAGCCACTAGGGAAGACTATGTAATTTTAAAGGTCTTACAATATGATCTGTACTGATTTAGAATTATAGAATGTTAGAGATTAATTTCTTTAACATGTGCATTTTCAACAGTGCTAATATTTCTCCCAAGAGGATATAACTTGGTTTTTAAATATTAAGGGTCATAATACATATACAGATATACAGTCTGCCTGTGGTATTAAAATTTCAAGAAGGGGAATGATTAAGAGGAAAAAAATAAAAAAGAAGCCTCTTAAGGAGGCAATAATTAAATAGTTGAGAAACACTGCTCTATCTCAGTAGTTTTGGAATTAATCATAGTTTTTAATGATAACTAACATTTGTTGTCTGTTTCCCATGGATCAGATACTGTTTTAAGTGTACTCCTTGCTGAGGCTGAAGCTCCAGTACCTTGGCTACCTGATGCAAAGAGCCCATTTATTGGCAGAGACGCTGATGCTGGGAAAGATTGAGGGCAAGAGGAGAAGAGTGCAACTGAGGATGAGATGGTTGGATGGCATCACCGATTCAATGGACGTAAGTCTGAGCAAACTCTGAGAGCTAGTGAAGTCTTGCATGCTTGGAGATGGGGAAGCCTGGTGTGCTGCCATTAGTGGGGTCCCAAAGAGTTGGTCATGATTGAGCCAGTGAACAACAACAGCAACTTAGATGGTTTCATTCTCCCTGCCCATCCCCCACCCTTCTCCTCCACCCCACCCCGGTGCAGAGTAGGTGCTTTTACATAGGAATGTGGAGATGCTACACAGAAAAGCATAAAGAGACCTAGAGAAGTAGTCAGGGCATTTGACCAAGCTCATCCAGCTAACAAGAGGTGGGGGTAGGATTTTAACCCAGAGCATCTGTCTTCAGCCTCTGAACCTCTGTGATTCACTGCCCCGTTCACCAGCAGCCTGCTCTGCCGCTAAGAAGTTGAAAGCCCAGGAAAAGCTTGTTGCTTTTCATCACCAGTCCGGCTAATCCTGGACTTAAGACGTGAGCTATCTGCCCCCTAGCAACTTGTCCGGCATTTTCGCTGCACAAGGGTTCTTTTGATACAGTGTCCTTCCTGTTTTAGTAAAGGGGCCCTTGACAAAGGTCAATTAAATCAAGTTGGTTGAGGGTGTTGTTTAATTCTTCAGTATCCTTGCTGATTTGTTTGTTTAATCATGGTATCCATTGTTGAAAGAGAAAGTTGAAGTTTTCATCTATAATTGGGGATTTCTCTGACTTTCCTTTTCATTCTGTTGATTTTCCCTTCATGTATTTTGAAGGTCTGTTTTTAGGTGAAAACACATTTGGTTGTTATGTCTCTTCATCAACTGACCTTTTTATCAATCTGTTATGTTCCTCTTTATTTCTGGTAATTTTCCTCCTTCTAAAGTCTACCTTATCTGATATCCATAGAGTCATTCCAGATTTTTTGATTAGTATTTTCATGGTATGTCTTTTTCCATGCTTTTATTATTACCAACCTACAGCAATGTATTTAATGAGGTGTCTTATAGTGAACATATCCTTGGACCTTATTTTTTAAATTGATTCTGACAGTACTTACCTTTCATGTGTATGTGATGGTATGTTTGGGTTTAGATGGACCATTTAAAATTTTTGTTTACTGTTTGTTCCTTCTGTTTCTCATTTCTAAGTTTCCTTTTTTTCAGCTTTATTCCAGATTTTTCAATTTTTTTTAAGTATTCTACTTTTAACTTTTATGTTGAGATTTTTACTACATCACTTTAAAAGTTTTTGGGTGTTTTTTGTGTTTTAGTTTTTTTTTTTTTTAAGCTGTGCTAGTACTCTTGCCTGGAAAATCCCATGAACGGAGGAGCCTGGTGGGCTGCAGTCCATGGGGTCTCGAAGAGTCAGACACAACTGAGCACCTTCCCTTTCACTTTTCACTTGCATGCATTGGAGAAGGAAAAGGCAACCCACTCCAGTGTTCTTTCCTGGAGAATCCCAGGGATGGCGGAGCTTGGTGGGCTGTTGTCTATGGGGTTGCACAGTGTTGGACACGACTGAAGCGACTCAGCAGCAGCAGCAGTGATTACAATACATAATGATAAAATAATATAATACAATATACTTAGTTTTTCATTTTCCACTCAGAATTACTATTTTCAACTTCAAGTAGAGTGTAGAAACCTAACTACAATGTAGGTACTTTTACATTTCCCCTCTTTATCTATTGTATTTATCATATATATTTTATATTTATTTATATATTGTATTATATGTAACTTATATGCATGTTAATTATCATGTGTTTATTTGCATCATGTATATAATCACACCTATATACATTGAAAACTCCATCGGTCAGTGCTAGAATTTTTACCTTAACCATCATACATATTTTGGCCATCTAAAGAGGAACAGCCTGCTTTCCTTTGTTTACTGAGATAATTACCATTTCTTGTGCTCTTCCTGCATTTTTCAGCTTTCCTCCCAGTTCGTTTCCTTTCTGAGAAACTTCCTAAAATCTAAAGAGCTTCTTTTAGAAGCTCTTTCAGAAAAAGTTCTGGTGGCAATGAATCCTCTTAATTTTCCTTCATCCCCAAATGTCTTTATTCCACTTCCATTTGTGATGCAGTTTTACTGGGTATAGTTTTCTGGGTTGACAGTTCTGTTTGTTGTTGTTTAGTCGCTAAGTCATGTCTGACTCTTTTTTGTGACCCCATAGACTGGAGCCTGCCAGGATTCTCTGTCCATGGGATTTCCCAGGCAAGAATACTGGAGTGGGTTACCATTTCCTTCTCCAAGTGATCCTCCCAAGCCAGGTATTGCACCCATATCCATTAATATCTCCTGCTTTGGCACCTGGATTCTTTACTACTAAGCCACCAGGGAAGCCTTTTACTTGCAGAAATTTTTACAAGTTCTCATTCCTCTGGTGTCCATGATTTCTGATGAGAAACCTATAGAAATTTGTTGTTCCCTTATATGCATCTTTTTCCTCTGGCTGCTTTTAAGACTGTTTTCTTTGTCTTTCATTTTCAAGTCATGTTATGATATGTCTGGATATGATTATTTAAATATTTATTGTGTTTGGTGTTTGCTAAGGACAGAGAGGAAAAAATGTAATGGCTACTTGCCTAATGCTGTTGGTATCATGTTCTCTGCTCAGGGAAAAGGATTCCCTTTCCTCTGTTTTAGGCATTGCTCCCAAGGTACTGCTGTTGTTGCAGTGTGGCAGGATTGCCCAGCAGCTGGGACAGGAACTTAACAAAAAGGAAAAAGGGACTTCTTTTCTAATCCATGAGTCAGAAAGCCAGTGTTCACACCAGCATCTACTTCTGGGGTTTGGGCTATGTGTGTGTCTGGGCTGGGTGATACTGGAGGAGAAAAAGTGAAAATATTACTACCAGTTTGGTGATACTTCCAATTCTGCTTCCCTGATCTGCCTCCTACCATATCTTTCTTAGCTAACTGGTCTATACATTCTGTCCAGGGTTGATATTTGCATTCAGTAGAAAGACAGACTGGATTGGGCTTACCCCATCTTGCCCAGAATTGGTTCCCATCAGTTTTGTTTGTTTATATTGAGGTATGTGAGTGAAGTGAAAGTCGCTCAATCGTGTCTGACTCTTTGTGACCCTATGGACTGTACAGTTCATGGAGTTCTCCAGGCCAGAATACTGGAGTGGGTAGCCTATCTCTTCTCCAGGGGATCTTCCTGACCCAGGAATCAAACTGGGGTCTCCTGCATTGCAGGCGAATTCTTTACCAACTGACCTATCAGGGAAGTCCATATTGAGGTACAGTTGATTTACAATACCATATTACAGTTTCAGGTGTACAACATAGTGATTTGGTATTTTTATGTTATGCTCTATTTAAAGGTATTACAAAGTAATGGCTATATTTACCTGTGATGTTGTAGTTTTTTTTATTTTACAGACAGTAGTTTGTACCTTTTAATCCCCTACTGCTATCTTGCCCCTGGGAACTGCCAGTTTGTTCTCTATATCTGTGAGTCCATTTCTGTTTTCTTATGCTCATTTATTTTATTTTTTAGATTCCACATGTAAGTGAGAACATATAGTATTTATCTTTTTCTGCATGACTTACTTCACTAAGGACAGTATCCTCCAGGTCCATGCATATTGTTGCAAAAGGCAAAATTTAATTCTTGTTTATGGCTGAGTAATATTGCACCATGTATGTGTGTGTGTGTGTGTGTGTGTGTGTGTGTGTATCTCACATCTTCTTTATCCATTCATTTGTTGATGGACACTCTGGTTGTTTCCAGATCTTAGTTACTGTAAATAGTGTTAGTGTGAACACTGGGGTACATGTATCTTTTCACATTAGTGTTTTCGTTTTGGGTATATACCCAGCAGTGAATTGCTGGGTCATATGGTAATTCTATGTTAATTTTTTAAAGAAACCTTCATACTGTTTTCCATAGTGACTGCACCAATTTACATTCCCACCAACAGTGCACGAGGGTACCCTTTTTTCCACATCCTCACCAGCATTTGTTATTTGTTGTCTTTTTGATGACAGTCATTCTGCTAGCTGTGTTTTAAATATTCTTTGTTGATTTCTGACTGCTTGACATACATACAGAAATATGCATTCTTAATTGCTTAAATTCCCTAAATTTTGAATACATTTCAAAATCTGATGTATCTTATGTTTTAGAACATCTATTAATACCTTCTTGCTGCCTGGATATCTGGGAGTTCTGGAAAGAATTCTTGGGAAAAGAGAAGTAAGATTTAACAAAGTCCCTCACTGCAAAGCCCCCTGTACACATTGTCACATTGCATCTTTATCATAGTCCTTTTTCGTGTGTATTATTTCCTCATTTTAGATAAGAGGATAAGCAAAGTCACACTGCTGAGTCAAGGGCATGTCAAACTCAGGTATATTTGTCTAATTCCAAAGCCTGAGTTCTTTTTCATCATGCCAGGCTAAGGATGAACTAATTTTATATTTTTAAAACATGGGTATTTTTGGAAACTGTGGTGCTGGAGAAGACTCTTGAGAGTCCCTTGGATTGCAAGGTGATCCAACCAGTCAATCGTAAAGGAAATCAACCCTGAATATTGGAAGGAATATTGCTGAAGCTGAACCTCCAGTACTTTGGCCACCTGATGCGAAGCACCAACTCATTGAAAAAGACCCCGATGATAAGAAAGTTTGAAGGAAAAAGGAAAAAGGAGTGGCGGAGGATGAGATAGCATCACTGACTCAACAGACATGAATCTGAGCAAACTCCAGGAGACAGAGGTGGATAGAGGAGCCTGGCATGCTACAGTCCATGGGGTCGCAAAGAGTTGGACTTACTGACTTAGCGACTGAAAAATAACATTGTTGGAAATAAACTTTTTTTTTAAACCCATTGATATTTGAAAAGACAATCAACATGTTGGTCGCATATTACATGAAGAAGGCTCACTCTCTTGCTCTGAGTAACTCAAGGACCAACTGTCCTCTGATTCTCTTTTAAGACCTTTCTTAGGTGTTGTGATTTGATTAATAACCACCTGATCCCCTAGTAGAATATTAGCCTGAGAAGTTAAGACTTTTTGGTTTATCAGGAAAGAAGCCAGCTGCATTCCACGTAGAATGTTTAGCTTGGACAGGATATCAGACTCATAAATACTAATCTGTGAGAAGTCACTGGGGTCTGCACGGATAAGTGGATTGACCTTCGGCAAGTACATAACAGGGGTGCTGACTGGGCTGCCCTGTTGTCAGGAAGTCCCAGAAGTAATGGAGATGACGCAGTGGGAGCCGTGGGCCCGCTGTCCTCACGGCCTGACGAGATTGTCCTGGTGGTGGTAACATGTGTCCTTTGGCAAACGGCCATTTCCGCAGCCCCAAGCCAACAATTCAGTGGTTGAAAGCCGTGTCTTGGGAGGAGTGGCTCTAATTCCTTGGCAGCCTCCTCGGGGGTAGTGAAGTGGAGAAGCCCTATGAAGACGGAGGAAAAGACAGGGAGGGAGGTTAGCGGGTCAGACTGCAATTGTGAGCTTTCAAACAATGAAACAGGCAAGGCTGACTCAAAGAGTGGTACCCTGGGTCTACACACAGCCTGGATTACACAGGATTGCTTGTCTCTGCATTTTCTAGAGAGAGGGACAGTTCTTTAAATTCATCAAGGACCCAACAGAATGAAGAATCCTTGGTCTGTTTTGTCAGTAATGCAGGTCTGAGGTCAGTGCCTATACCATGCTCAGAGGAAATCATTACTGATAGCAAGTAAAGCCTGGAAGGGCCAGCATGAGCCTCTGCCAAGGGGGAAAGCCATGCTACCCGTACAAGGTACTATTAAAATACTAGGCGGGTTTTGTTTCTGCGTCCCCATCGTGCTGCAGTTCAGCTGACTTGAATTTGACAGTGATGACCTGAAGACCGAATAAACGTGACCTTTAGAGGAGCTGGATGAAGGATGGATGGAAACTGTACTATTTTTGAAACTCTTCTGTAATTCTAAAATTGTATATATCAAAGGGGATATATATATATATGTATATATATATCTACTACATATATATATATAGATACAGATGTAGATATCTATCTATATATCCAAGAAGATATATAGATAGACAGATATCTATATATATATATATATCTCCTTCGGAATAAATAAAGTCTAGAAGAAGGCAGGTTCTATGATTTGAATGGATGAGGCTGACCTTGGAAAGGCTGATAGCAAGGAGACTAGGCTAAGCACAGGGCAATGTTTAAGAGCATGGACTTTGGAACTGAGAATTCCTGGGTGTGATTCTCATACCCAATATTCACGTAGTGTGAACTTCGTCATTTTACACACCCCTATTTTACAGATGAGAACACTGAGGCTCAGAGAGTTTAATAATGGATAGTAGCCTCATGTGGTAGTTATAGGAATTCAATGAGATAAGTAAAAAAATGCCTGGCACATAGAAAGCGTCCAGTGAGTGGTTGCTGTTAGTGTGATTATGATAACAATTATTACCAAAGTAGAGACAGATTTTAGAAAACATGAGCAAGCAGGCTGGTGAGATCAGGTAAGTTCGAAGCCCTGAGAGCCGATGACATTTCTTTGTCAGGATGTTTCAGGGACTGAAGCTACAGAAAGAGGTGGTAGTCAGTGGGATAAAATGGGCAGAAAGCCAAGGGATGTAGAATACACCCAGGAATACAGCCCAGGAAACAAGCTGGGCTGAAAGGAGCCATACTGGGGATTTTCTGCATTTCAGAGGCGCATGGAGAAGGGCAGGCCAATCGATCATGGGACTCCTGGAAGCCCTATGTTATTAATAATTATTATAATAAACCCTAAACATCTCGTAAGCCATTTGTTGAGATCATCTGCTTGGAAGTCAGGTAGGGCTTACCTTTTTTTCTCTCAGATGGGTTTTTAATTCATAAGCACTTTTAAGTAAGACTGTTATTTCTTTCCACCTGTATTTGAGGGCTTGAAGATCTTCCTAGAATAGGGATCTGATCTGCCATCTTAACAAATTGTTGAAGTTCTAAGAAAGCTTGCCTCTTGCCCCCTCACCTGTTACTGCTGTGAACACAGTGACCCCTGAAGGCTTTAGACCAGCTTTCGAAATGTAACTCCATTAACCCCAATGCGACTGTGAGAAACAAGTCCACATATTATGAAAACGATGCATTCGCGATCTGCACTCACTTTCCTTCATTCTAACTGTAGACAGAGCATGTTATTTCCCCCTTGAACTTAACCATGATTTCAACATGATATGTTATCATTTTAATGTCTGTGGCCTTACTCAAGAACTGAGTGATGAAACGCTAAGACACATGAAAAATGGTCCATGGTAAAAGCCTATATTAAGAACACGTTCAGAAAGAGATTAGACTAATTGTATCCAGGGGAATGTGGGTTCGAAGAGACTAGACTTGTGTTCCCCCTTAGGGTGACTGTCTCTGAATGCTTTTCTTTATTTGATACGAGATTTTATTAGAAAGGAGTTTGCTTGAATAATGAGTGTAGTGATAATAGAAAGGGAAAACATCATGAAGCCAGGGAACTTTGGTTAAGTGAGGCTGATGATGGTGACTGTGGGATGCGAACACAGCCACATGCTTTGATTTATTGTTTTCACTGAGGGGGCACTTCAGCTTCATATGGTCCATAGAGTTGCTTACTGAGGTAGTTAATATTAGAATGTTTTTTGGTGGCAGCGGTGGTGGTGGGGTGTGTATTTGTCTGTGTGTGTGTAATGATGTGTCAAAAATCAGAGGTCCCTTAGAAATAGGGAAAAAGAATAGTTAGAAATATTTTTTTAAGTAAGGAAATTCTTTCTTTTGAGCAGGTTCTAGAACTCTGGGGTCATGACCAAACAAAATCAATGGCACCCCCCCAAAGTAATCCCTTTCTTTAGTTTTTTTTTTTTTTTTAATAAGCATCTCTACTTTTCTTTAGTGTTAAAATCATGCTCTCTTAGAATATCTGGAAAACAAAGAAAATATAGCGGGGAAAAAGCCCCTACCAAATACAACATTGAGATGAACAGTGTTAATACATTTGGGGGGCAATAATTTCAAGTCAAATAACTGTTTATTTCTCTATAACTGCTGCTATCATGAATATACAATTATGTATCCTGCTTGGTGGGCTTCCCAGGTGGCTCATTGGTAAAAGAATCCACCTGCAATGCAGGAGACTCAAGTTCAAGCCCTGGGTCGGGAAGATCCCTGGAGAAGGAAATGGCAACCCACTCCAGTATTCTTGCCTGGAAAATCCCACGGACAGAGGAGCCTGGTGGGCTGCAGTCCATAGGGTTGCAAAAGAGTCAGACATGACTTAGTGACTAAACAACAACATCCTGCTTTGTATCCATGGTGAAAAATGTCCCCATATTAATGAAACTTTGCTGAAATATTATCTTAAAGTTTAAGGAGAGTGTGACTCCCACACATCAGAAAGGCCAGGTTCCCTACACAACCAGGGCTGGGGCAAGTGGGTGGGCAAACCCCCATCTTCTTCTAGATACAGAACATACTCGCTCATCATCACAGTCCTGATGCAGGGTGGGGTGGTGCTGAAGAGAAGGGGCTCATGACTTCTAATCCAATGCTGATTACTCATCTTATGTTTGCCATAGTTGAAACACGACATTGTTTCTGCTCTCTGCCTTTCTTTCCCACTCGATGATTGCCAGGATACTTTTATCTCTAAGATGCTCTGTCTCCAGACTTAGTTCTTTAGTACCATGGAGCACAGGCTTCCCCGGTGGCTCAGTGGTGAAGAATCCGCCTGCAGTGCAGGAGACCCAGGTTCAATCCCTGGGTCGGAAGATCCCCTGGAGAAGGGAATGGCTACCCGCTCCACTATTCTTGCCTGGAGAATCCCATGGACAGAGGAGGCTGGTGGGCTACAGTCCAGAGGGTTGCAGAAAGGCAGACACGACTGATGTAACTGAGCATGCACGCGCGCACCAGGGAGCCCAGGCTCTTCTCTCCCTGCCCCTCCTTCCCTCTTCCTTCTTCCGTTTTTGTTCTTTCAATGCCTTTCTGTTGCATTGCTTGCTCTCTTCCAGACCCTGACTTATTTTTCTCACGTTGCATTTATAATCACCCTGTGAAATAGGTGCTCCTATTATTATCCTCATGTGATAGACAAGGCGAGCGAAGTTCAGAGGGGCTGAGGGGTAGGTCGGGGAAGCTGAGCACTGCGCTGTCCTCCAGTGACTCTCCTGGAGACGGGCTGCTTGTGGGAGACCCAGCGGTCAGCCCGCAGGGCCAGTCTGCGGGTCACTTACTCACTAACTCGTGGGCTCCCTGGTCACAGTAGGCCGAGGACATCCCTGTATTAAGCCTCAGAAGGAAACATGTTCCATGGAGGAGGGTAACTCAGGTCGCAGGTGAAAGTGCTTCCTAATCAGGGGTCTGTAGCAGAGGTGATTCCCTGGGAGTCAGGTGGACCCAGTAGAGAGGAAGCGGGAGGCGAGGAAGAGTCAGTGTGCAGGGTCTACAGCTAGTGTCAGCCTTGCAGGACAGCGGGGTCAAGAGCCCCGGGGTGCAGGCAGCCTCCAGAAGCCGGAAAAGGTCCAGGGATGATGGATTCTCCTCTAGAGGGTCCAGGAAGAAGTCCCGCCCTGCCGACCACCTGACCTTAGGCCCGTGAGCCTCTCCTTGATTTCTAACCTCCAAAACGGTAAGATAATGTGCTTTTTTTTTTTTTTTAATGCTGTTTGGTTTCCATAGGACAGTAATACACAGGGTGTGCCCTGAGAGAATTGTCAGGGGTCTGGAATGTTCCGGTATTGCCGCCCTGGGGTTCTTTGGGGTCGGGGAAGATGTTCTAACAGGGGTTGATATTTGGAGCTGGTGAGTGGGTTCAAGGTTCGGTGGAGCTGCTTGATTTAGAATCAGACTTGGCCAGTTGCCAGGGGCCTGTCCCTCAAAAGCGACCCGGCAGGGTCTCCAAGTGTGAATCGGGCAGGTCTGAAGGGATGTGTGAGAACGCTGTGGTCTGGAACGGCTGGAGCGGTGCTGCCCAGGGACAGCATAATCTATGCGAGTAGGTTTTCAATCTGCAGAGAATATACTTTATACTACTTCTCTATCTTTCAAAGTTCAGAGAAAGGAGGCAATGTTGCTCAAGAAACAGTAATTGATTATTCTTGTGGGTGTTCATCTCATTTTTTTAATTGGGCATTTATTGAACTGTATCTTTTTCAAGGACATGTTAGAGAATATCACAGATAAAAACCCCAAAATATAGCACACGCGTGGGAATTGTGAATCTGGTCAGTAGTTCTGATGTTTTCTTACTTGTTGGTTAGAGGAACTTTTTCAAATGGGAATTATATCTGTCTATTGTCTCAGAAGATATAAAAAGACAATGGAAATACACATTGTTTGTTTCAACATGATGGAACTAGAAAATGATTCTCAACACGAAAACATTGCCCAAAGGCAAGAAGCTGAAAGAACAATAGTGGCTAGTACACTAATGTAATAAATCTAAGCCTAAATACATTCTCTTATGTTTAAACAAAAGGACAATAATAATTCTGTAAGAATATCCCTGGGAGTTACACATGAAAATATTTTTTTCCTAGGCAGTATTTGGCTTTTCCTATTCTGTCATCTTATTTTTGAAGCAGTTTAATATCTGGTCATGTCTGCTCTGTCTGCATGGTCCGTATTTCATACTCAGAACTTGGGGCAGCATATAAGTACACATTGCCACTGTTGTGAAGGATTCTATTATTTATTGACTGCATTTATAACTCTGTATTCTTCACAACATCAGGGTCTTCCCTGATGCTGGGAAACAGTGAAGGCAAAAGGAGAAGAGGGTGGCAGAGGATGAGATGGTTAGAGAGCATCATCATTTCAATGGACATGAACTTGAGCAAACTCCAGGAGATAGTGGAGGAAAGGGAAGGCTAGAGTGCTACAGTCCATGGGGTTGCAGAGTCAGACATGACTTAGCAACTGAACAGCAACAAAATTCTTCCCAAAGAAACAAAATCCAATAAGATAAAAATAAGAAATTGGGGCAAGGAAAAGAAAGGAAACTGAGGAATGAATCCATATGATAACTCTGTGGATTAATATATTTATCATGGCTGATCTTCCAGTTCAACTGAGTTTCCTAGCAGCAAAAGCAAAAAAACCCAAGCAAAAATTTTAAATATGCAAGGTTCCCAGTAACAGAAAATTAGAATAAATACAATTTTATAAGGGATTTCTACCATCACTTCATATTTTTCTCTTATTCTCATATTTTTTCTCTTTATATTTTTATACAGGATTCCACTATCACTTCATATTTTTTCTCTTACTCCATAATAAATACTTTTTAATTGCAATGAAATCCAACAGCAGAGAACTATTACTAAGGTTCCAAGGTAGTAGTTCTTAAACTCCAGCAAGCATTGGAAATTCCTAGAAGGTCTATGAAAACAGATTTTTGGGTCCCATGCTCAGAGTTTCTGAGTCAAGGTGGCCTGAGAATCTGTGTTACTAACAAGTTACGCAAATTTTACTAATCCTAAAGTCAAAGGTACAGCTCTGAAATTTACAGTGTGCTCAGCTCATGTGGTCAGAAAATGTCCAGAAGTCTGATGTACTACATCAATTCACAGATAAGAGTTTAGAGTTCCTAAGGGAATAAATACATAACATATTTCTCAATGTAGCTTGTGTGAGTGTGTGCTAAGTCACTTCGCTCATGTCCGACTCTTTGTGACCCCAGGGACTGTAGCCCTCCAGGCTCATCCGTCTATGGGATTCTCCGGGAAAGAATACTGGAGTGGGTTGCCATGCCCTGCTTCAGGGATATTTCCGATCCAGGGGTAGAACTGGCAGGTGGATTCTTTACCACCAAGTCATCAGGGAAGCCCGAGCATTGTAGTTACTAATGTACATTGCAAAGCTGTGGAGGATAACTTCTTACCTTGCAGAACAGAACCTCGAGAGAAGATTCTGCAGTGTTTTACACTTAACTAAAGTGATAATAATGAATTCATTCAACAGATAGTTAATGATTCCCCGCTACATTCCAGGTGCTATTGGAGGGAGTAGACCGTGAACAAGATAGATAAGCCCTTGCTTTCCTGGAGTTTACATTTTGTACAGTCACACAATAAACTAATAGACATAATACCAGGCAGTGAGAGCTGCACAGAGAAACTTAAATCGGGTGAAGGGTAATGAACTTGCTGTTTTAGAAGGACAGGTGGGAGAGGCACTGTATCCAGAGGGCAATTTTCAGAAAGAAAAATCTATGGTTATCTTATCACCTTGGAACTCCTTAGCAAACAAGGTTCAGAAATATATAATCATTTTTCATTACTTTATCCCTTTTAGTACTCCCTTTGGGAAAGGCAGTTGGACTCGGAATTCCAAGACGTCCTTCCAGGCCTGGAAGCCTGTGACATGATACATAGTGCAGGAGCAGTGGAGGTTCTTATCAGGAATCTGGTGAACCCCAGAGAGCACTCAGATTTTCAGATAGAAAGTTACGAGTCTCATGAAAGTGTCTCCATAAATGGTTCCTTCAGGTCCCATTGTGGGATGCTGTGTATACACGTGTGTGTGCATTCAGATGTTAATTGTGTGTTTAAGGTCATGCCTGGGTGTTGACTCAACATTCCTGTCGTTTATGGCTCATTTTTCACCCCGTAACCATGGCTGATGAGGTCATGGAAAGAGAAGTGGGGGAACGGACGGAGGTGTGGGCTCTTATGCAGGTATCTGATACCCTCCTGGTCTCCTGTTGTTTTGCTTCATGATTTAAAGTAATGAGATGCAGGTATTCATGTTTGCCCCTTCCTCTCCTCCCCTTCTCCTGTGAGGTCTTCCTCCTCATGGACGCTGTTGCTTACAAGATGCTCTGATACTTTAGCCAACTTTCCAGCTAAGCATCTAGATAACACCAACTGAGGCTGCCATCTAAAATGGCATGAAATACTGAAGCAGAGATGAGCAGAACTGTCCAGCGAGCCGAGCCATCGAACCACAAGAAAGAACAACATGGTTGTTTGAAGCCAGTAGGTGTTAGTGTGATTATCATGCAGTCACATGTGACCAGAATAGGCTCTCCACTTCATTTTCCCACCAAGCGAGCTGCTGAGATGGAACTGGGGGTATTTTGCAGCATTGTTCTGAAAACAGCAACACAGATCATGCCAGCGCTTTGTGCTGGATGCCAGCTGGCACCAGAAGGCCGTGGAGCAGCCTGTTGGGTGGAGGACTCAAAGACTGCCCTTTGCTACAAGCGAAACACTTGGAAGGCTGTTGAGATGAAAGTCAGCTCTGGGATGGGGTATCTGGAGAGCTGAGAATCCCTGTCTGGTTTGCAGAGCACCTGGAAAGAGCTGCCTGACTGTGCAGAATGTCTTATTTCTGGAGGGGTAAGGGTGGGAGGGCAGGATACAGTCCTAGACACCATAATGAGAGGATATTTTTCCGGAAATCAGTATACCCAAACAGAGGCTAAAAATAACTGAGCATTCTTTGCTGAGCTCAGCTGCTACCAGGGCTTTTGGCTCCTGGCCTGGGACTCCCCCTCAGCCCCATTTCCATGCTTTTCCTCTCCTCAGCATTAGATTCCTTTGGTGCAAAACTCCACATTCTTTTTGTTCCCTTTAAATCCAAGTAGAACCATTCCTTCTTTGATGGAGTCCTGAGGTTTCAAGGGTGTTATGGGTCTGTTTAACTGGGAGATGCTAGAAATATGCTCTGTCAGGCAGAGAAAATAACCATCAAATCATGCATCACCACATCTTTCAAAAGCTGTCACAGATTTAGAATAAAAGTTTTGATGCTGGTGGCATCACTCACCTTTACAGAGGTGGAAGGCAAGTATAGAGAGATTTTGACTTTGCCAAAAGTCACATAGGTCTTAAACGGGGAGATGGAATGTTATTGTTTAGTCACTAAATTGCGTCCGACTCTTTGTGACCCCATGGACTGTAGCCCATCAGGCTCCTCTGTCTATGGGATTTTCCAGGCAAGAATACTGGAGTGGGTTGCCATTTCCTTCTCCAGGGGATCTTCCTGACCCAGGTGTCGAACCCTTATCTCCTGTACTGCAGGTGGCTTTTAATGACTGTAGTTATAGAGTTAGGATTCCAGAGAAATCGAGGTTTTGTTGTTGTTTAGTCGCTAAGTCCTTTCCAACTGTTTGCGACCCCATGGACTGTAGCCCACCAGGCCCCCTCAGTCCATGGAATTTTCCAGGCAATTTAACCCTATAATCATGGACTCCTGAGACAGGTACCACGCAGAACACACTGTTCTTGGATCCTTATTCACGTGTCTTAATTATGATTGAGGGCAACAAGTGGGGTGGTCAGAGGAGTGGGTAGACCAGGGGACCTTCCAAAGGAAAGGCACTTGATAGCCACGTTGGAGTCGCAGGGAGCTTGGTTGTTGGAAGGATGGTCAAAGGCAGAGTGAAGAGCCAAAGGGAGTAAGGGAGCTGAGAAGGCACTGAGGCATGTGTTTCTAGCGTTATCTTTCGTTCTCACAATGAGCTTGCAAGACAATAGAGGTCAGTTTCCCCCTTACTTTCTCCTCATTACTAACCTCCCACCATGCTTGTGTGTGTGTACACATGTGCCTTTATTATCTTCTTGCACGTGTATGCACCACACTCATATTCGTACATACACAACCTAGATGTTGGTGTCTCCTCCAGATCTCCTTTATGGGGCTAGTGTGTCCACCCCAAAGCTGCCGTAAATGCTGGATCCTGAGGGCTCATGGCTGGCTTCCATCGCCAAGGAATTATCCTCCCCTGCGAGGAACCTCATCAACCAGGAGAAATTAATTATTATCTCTGTCCTGGGGGCACCTCAGTGTCTGATAATGAGGTTAAAAAAAGAAGTGCCCTCTTGCTTCATGATGGGGACTATTCTGCATTACGAATACATGTGTTATGTGCCTGGTCCAATAATCTCTTGTGAGTCAGGCTAAGCCTAACCCTAACCCTGGCGCTAGTGGTAAAGAATCTGCCTGCAATGCAGGAGATCTAAGAGACGTGGGCTGGATCCGTGGGTTGGGAAGATCTCATGAAGGAGGGCATAGCAACCCCCTCCAGTATACTTGCCTGGAGGCAAGGCAAGGACAGAGGAGCCTGGTGGGCTACAGCCCATGGGGTCACAAAGAGTCGGACACGACTGAAGCAACTGAGCGCACACACATATGTGCAACCCTAACCACATCCTTGTTCAGCACTTTGCTGTTCTCTCTTGCTTTATGTCCCTTACAGGTTGGTCTCCCTCAATTAATCACATGGCTTTGAATCCTTGCCTCAGACTCTCTTCCTAGAGAACCTGATCTCTACACGCCAATGCACACCCACACACATCAAGTATATAACAACTTATTTTTCAGATAATAAATATAAAGCCACTGAAGGTAAAAAGAAAAGAAAAAAGGCTCAACCAAGTTGAGATTAATTAATATAAAAACGATGACTAGGAACCCTTTATTCTGAATGCACGTCTTGCCTTTGGTTCAAACTAGACTGGCTTTAGTATATAATAGTCTTGATTCATTAATTCATGGGGTTTGTTTTGGAGTTGATTATATGTGGAAGAACCTGTAGTTTCCTTTTTTAAATCCTGCAAGGTCTGTTGAAAGTAGAAAAATCTCACTCTGGTTGATTTCAACAAGAAAAGCTAAAGACAGGTAACTTAACTGGAAGATGGGTATAGTTTTGTATAAGCTTTGCTCTGCCAAATGAGAAATGTGCTGGCAAAGAGATCTTATCTGTCTCCAAGGTCAGACATCTCTCAACCTACAGTGCGTGGAAATTGTGGAATGGGACTGTCGGAAATTTTACACATTCATAAATATTGATAGGCTGACAGAGAATTTTAATGTTGAGATGTCTGACTCTGATTATTTCTGAAACATAAACATCTTTCCCTTCTCCCCTAAGGGCCAAAGATCAAGCTTTGGCTGTCGTCTTTTAGATAAGGCATCTGACTGTTCGATGTAATTCAGTTTTGTACACATTTCTGCCCAGGGAAGCTAACCATTCAGCTGTCAAAAGAATGAGAAAGCTGGCTCTTGCCTGGGACCTCCTTGTTTATTTTGCTGTGTTATTCTCAGCCAGACCCTCGGGGAGCACATGTGCCCAGGAATCTCCCAATTTGGGTGGGGTTAGAGTTCTCCAAAGTAACCCTTTCCTCTCCTTTTCCTTTTTCAGATGAATTCTGATCCTCGTTTAATTTTTTACAACTTTAGTTGTGGTAAAATCATGCAAGATTTATACTCTTGACAGATTTTTAAACTGTACATTATAATATGGTTTCCCATCACTTCATGGGAAATAGATGGGGATACAGTGGAAATGGTGTCAGACTTTATTTTTGGGGCTCCAATCACTGCAGATGGTGACTGCAGCCATGAAATTAAAAGACGCTTACTCCTTGGAAGGAAAGTTATGCCCAACCTAGACAGCATATTCAAAAGCAGAGACATTACTTTGCCAACAAAGGTCCATCTAGTCAAGGCTATGGTTTTTCCAGTGGTCATGTATGGATGTGAGAGTTGGACTGTGAAGAAGGCTGAGCGCCGAAGAATTGATGCTTTTGAACCGTGGTGTTGGAGAAGACTCTTGAGAGTCCCTTGGACTGCAAGGAGATCCAACCAGTCCATTCTGAAGGAGATCAGTCCTGGGATTTCTTTGGAAGGAATGATGCTAAAGCTGAAACTCCAGTACTTTGGCCACCTCATGTGAAGAGTTGACTCATTGGAAAAGACTGATTCTGGGAGGGATTGGGGGCAGGAGGAGAAGGGGACGACCGAGGATGAGATGGCTGGATGGCATCACGGACTCAATGGACATGAGTTTGAGTGAACTCCAGGAGTTGGTGATGGACAGGGAGGCCTGGCATGCTGCGATTCATGGGGTCGCACAGAGTCGGACACGACTGAGTAACTGAACTGAGCTGATAGTATGGTTAACTATAGACACAATGTTGTACAGTAGACCTCAATAAATTGTTAATCTTGCAGCACTGAAGCTTTAAACCCATAGATCACTGATCTCTAGAACGTAATCTTCTTGCATGACAAAGGCTGTACTCTTCTGATCTTTGAGCCTGTGAATTTGACTGTGTTAGATACCTCACATACATGGACTCATACTGTTAACTGCAACAACAGACTAGCATTGGTGAGGATGTGGAGAAACTGGAACCCTTTACACTGTTGGTGGGGTTGCGAAATGGGGCAGCTGCTCTAGGAAACAGTATGGAAGGTCTTCAAAATGTTACCAGTGGCCCTTTGCTCTTCAGATGCAGTACTTCAGCCGCTTCTCACTGTGTTTGGAATGAAATCCAAACTGGTAACTACAGCCTGAAACGTCTCGCACCGTCCGTCTCTCCCTTCCCTCTTTTATCTCACCTTCTCCTTGTTCACTCTTCCAACCACCATGATCTTTCATTTCCCCCAACACCTGATTTGCTTCTTCTCTGTCTCTGCTCAAATTGTTCCATCTTCTTGAGATCCTCTGCCCCTGCCCTGTGTCTTAATTGAAAGCTCACCTTCTCACGGAGGCCATTCTTGACCATCATGTTAGTCTGTGTCAGGGTGCTCTGCCTTATATTTTCCTTCAGGAGTTTCATCATAAGAAGGAAATATTAACCTGCTCCTCTAATTGTTATCGTGAAAGTAAGGACCATTTCTTTCTTGTTTCCATCCTCTGTTTTCCCCCTTCCTGCTTCTTTTTGGGTTATTTAAACCTTAAAAAAAGTATCTACCTTTCTCATTCTTTTAATTCTTTTATCTATTTCCTCTGTGTAATGTGTTTAAGTAGTTGTTTTAGGGTTTATTATATTTATATATAAAGGGTTTCCCTGGTGGTCAGTGGTAAAGAATCCACCTGCCAAGCAGGAGCAGCACGTTTGATCCCTGGGTCAGGAAGATTCCTGGAGAAGAAAACGGATCCCTTCAGTATTCTTGCCTGGAGAATCCCATAGGCAGAGGAGCCTGGCAGGCTACAGTCTGTGGGGCTGCAAAGAATTGTATACCAGTTAGTAACAACAATTGCATATGTGTGTGTAAATTAGGTTTCCACTCTTTACTGAGAATGAACTTTTAACCATTTCCACTGGAATGTAAACACATGACCACAATATGCATCGTAAGTATTTCTTTCATTATGCCATATGCCCCTTTTTACGTTCCACCGTGTGCACCTTTTTATGCCCCCCTTATAATTGTCTTATACAGTAAATTTAATCTACACATATTAAAACTTCAGTCATGTCTGACTCTTTGCAACCCTATGGACTGTAGCCCGCCAGGCTCCTCTGTCCATGGGATTATGCAGGCAAGAATACTGGAATGGGTTGCCATCCCTCCTCCAGGGGATCTTCCTGACCCAGGGATTGAACCCAGGTCTCTTATGTCTCCCACACTGGCAGGTGGGTTCTTTACCACTAGGGCCACCTAGGAAGCCCCCCAAATCCCATTAGATAATGTTTTAATTTTTCTCTCCACCTTCAAATGTGCTTTAAGGGCCTCAAAAGAATAGTCTATTCTAGTTATTCTTTCCTCTGTTCTTTCTTCAGTACTGATACTCCACATTTTTTATCTGGCATAATTGCTCTATTTTTCTATAGAACTTCTTTTAGCAATTTGATTAGAAGCAGGCCTGTTTTCTAGGTTTTATTCGTCTGAGAAAGGCCTGATTTCACCTTTATTTCTGAAGGATATTTTTGCTGGATATAGAATTTGCATTGGCAGTTCTTTTCTTGCAAAACTTTAAAAATATACTGTGCCATTTCCTTATGGCCCCATTGTTCCCAGTGAGAAATCTACAGTAATTTCAACTGCCATTCCACTACAGATAATGAGTTTATTTTTTCTCTTTAGTTCTTAACTGTTTGATTATGCTGTGGATTTATTTTGGTTTATCCGTTTTGGAGTTCACTCAGCTTCTCTGATTGTTAGTTTGTGTCTTCCATGAAATTTGGGACATCTTCAATCATTATTCTTTAAATAGTTGTCAGTATGATACTGTCTAACTTCTGGGATTTTGGTCATGTGAATGTTAAATTTCTAATCATTATCACATAGATCCCTGAGACTATGTTTCCCCACCCCCGCCCCAGTCTAAAAAGAGAAAACTCTGTGTTCAGGTTGGATAATTTCTATTCATCTATCTACAAGTTTGGTGACTTTCTTTTGCTATCTTTATTCTGCTATTAAGTTCATCCAGCAAACTTTTCTTTCAGTAGTATTTTCATTTCTAAAATTATTTGATTCTTCTTTATATCTTCTATTTCTTTGTTGAGACTTCTTATGTTTCCTTTGTTTCAAAGTGTTTGTAGTTGCCTGCTCAAGCATTTTAATCCTAGTTTTAAAGAAGTCTTTGTCAGGTAATTTTAACAATTTTATTATCGTAGTGTTGGTGTCTGTCAATCATCTTTTCCCATATGAGTTCAGATTTTTTTTTTACATGCTAAATAATTTTGGATTGTATTCCAAACCCTTTCAGCATTATGTTAAGAGACTTTGGGTTCTTCTGAAATCCTTAGAAATGTTGATGTTTTTGTTCAGCATTCAGTTGACTTACTTATGGTCAGGCCCCAAGTTCTATCCCACATTCTGAGGGCTCTGAGTCTAATGTTCTTTGGCTTTTAAAGCATCTTTAATGCTACTCAGATCTATCCTGTGTGTGCTTAACCTAGTGGCCAGTCTGAGTCCTAGGAGGCAGTTTGACGCTGATTGAGGTACTTGGTGTGACTGAGTAGGGTCAGATCTATGCATGCATTGTTAGGGGTGGAGAACCCGAGTGTTCGTAAACACATTTATGGGTCTGTTCTCTCGAGTGCCTCCATCCCTGTGAGCTCGTCAGTGCTTTCCGGTTTCTTGGGGCTGTTCTTTTTGGTCCTCTGACTAGAAAACCAAGGATTAGTTCATTCTGTTGACTATGTCAGGGCCCAATAGTGCCACGACGGAGGCAGAAAAATAAAGGTCCTCTCCACCCTCTTGGTATTGCAGTTCTGCCAAATTGACAGAAACATTCTTCCCCATCAGAGTTTTGACTCCCATGAGCGCCTGCTCCTAGTCACTTCTATCACATTTACAAAATTGATTGGAGGTGTGAGAAAATAGAGAAAAGAAAGACAAAACCAGGAAGGAAATCTCAATACTCTCTTTTGGAGTGAGACTTTTCCCTTTTCACAGTGTCAGGTCAGAATGAAGCGGCTTCCCGAAAAACTCCCTGTGCTCTGTCCTGGTGGCCACTGCCAAGCCTGGAGTGTTGAGCTCAAGCCACGGTGTACTGGAGGGAGAAGAGGCGGAAGACTCGCCACGGGCTCAGCGTTGCTTTAAGTGCTGATTTCATTGCCCAGTCTGTATGCCACAGTTTACCTTTCAGAGTCCTCACGTAACCGCTTCGTGCAGTTGGCCCATGCTTTATACCTGTATTCAGTGGGAGAGGCAGGGTGGAGTGTGTTTCCTCCATGTTCCGTGGAATCAGAAATCCTTAATTATTCATTTAGGCAGGATATGTAGCCTTCTGGTTTTACGGTTTATTCACCAGCCCAGACAGCTGCTGTATTTTGTTCTCAGGGAGCAGGCGAAAATGGAGAAAACAGATGCCAGAGACTTCTGGACCTAGAGGCCATGAGATCTGAGTTCTAATCTGACTGCTGGTGTGGGATAGTCATGTAATCCTTGACAAGGTAATATCTCTGGATCATTGTGTAAAATGTGACTGCTGTGGCATTGTCTGCCCAGCTTATGCCCTCCATCTGCACCCAGGTCCTTGTGATGATCAAATAAGAGAGTGGATGTGACGATACTCTGCACAAAGTGATATGAAAAGAGAATGACTTCTTCCTCCACGGCCTGTGGAGAGTGGGGCGAGAGGTGTTCTTGGGCTGGGGCAGCAGGTGGCAGCCCTGTAAGGACGGAGGAGCCTGCAGCTTGTCTGTGGCTCTGGGCTGCCCACCCCCTGCCCCCAACCAGGGCTCTCATCCGCTTGTGCACTCGCTATAGCATCATTCCCAGACTGCCCTTCTTCCTTCTTGAACTTCTGTTCTTGCTCATACTTCTGGGCGGTATAAGTAGTGATTAAAAGCCAACAGGCTAGAACTCAGAGATATGGAAGGATATAATAAGGATACAATAATTTTATCTAAGTGGCATACTTATGAATGGGTTAGGACAATGTTGGCTCTTTCTCATAGATTGGTTAGTCTTAGATGATGTACCAGAAGCTAAGCAATCAGGATTATTTTTTTAAGTCCTTACTGAATTTGTGACAAATTGCTTCTGTTTTATATTTTGTTTTTTTGGCCCCAAGGCATGTGGGATCTTAGCTTCCCATCCAGGAGTTGGGAAGCTGCACCCCCTGCATTGGAAGGCAGTGGACCATCAGGGAAGTCCCCAGATTAGAGTTATTGTCAGGAGAACAGCTAGCTTTCCCAGTTTCAGTGCAGATTATTGGAGCATGTCTCAGAAATATCATTTCAATTGTTAATACTAAATGGAAACGAAATATAAGAAGAAAAAGGGGGTAACTATGTAAAGTATGATATATACACACAACAAACTAGGGTCTTATTAGATCTTAATATTATTCAATCACACTGAGTTTTGAATCACAGAGATTTATCAGTCGGCTTTTTGCTGGGTCATATAACTTCTCCATCATCACAGAAAGCTGTATTTGATTATGCGGATTCAGCAAAACTAGTTAAAAGAAATATGGAAGAAAACAATTCTTTTTTTGATAGAAAGTAGGAAAATGACAAATTTGCACCATGCCCAGGTTCTGAAACTTGGACTCTAGGGACAGAGGCTATTTGGTTACTGCTCTGCTATTCCTGTAATAGTTACTATTGATAAAAGTGTTATTTCCTTCAGAAGTTACTTCCTATTATTGACATACATTCTCTTTTCTTGAACACACAAGTTACGGAAATAAATATAATCAAATAAAGTTAGTAATAAAATAATAATAACAATAGCAGTCCCTGCTGCTTATTGAATGCTCACAATATACTAAACACTGTGTTAAATTCCTTAGGCAGGTGTGGCTGGTCCCAAGTGCATGCACAGTGTCACAAAAACAACAGTTTCAATTTCTACGCAGGACGGAAAGCGACACTTCTTTCCCCCACACACCCCATCAACCCAGACCTCCTCGAGGGGTGCGCAGCCCAGCAGAACTTGAGGCACAGGGCAGAGGCAGTGTTTCCCTTTCATGGCCAGCTGAAGTTCCCAATGAAAATTAAAGATTAATGATGCAAGGAGCTAAAAGTCAATAAGAAGAAAAGGCCAGGACCCTCCCCCATTTGTAAACAGTGTAAAGCTTTGTACTGAGCCAATGGCTGCAGACAGGGAAAGCTAATACCAGTGCAGTAAAAGCCCGGGGCTAACCTTTCATTGTGTCTGGTGCTGAGCCTTCAGCATTTGATGAATGACTACCTTGTACCAGTAGGTCACCGGGGAGCGCGTGGGGCTTTCATGTGGTTGGGACAGCTGTGGGCAATCTGTGCGTGTGGATAACCCTGCTGAGAGAAACATCTGTGTGTGGAGGCAGCGTGCTGTACTCAGGAGTCGGCAGAGAGATGACTGTCAAGAAGCAATTTACACCCTGGATGAAATCTCTCTGGGAGTTTCATCTCGACAGGATGGGCTCCTTGGCTTTTGATGTCTCCTTGAAATGAGATCACTTTGTGTCCAATTTGATGTTTGCAGGAGCATCATCAGGTTTCACTGTACGTTGTTCCTTTCCTCCTCACCCATCATATGAGATGGGCGCCGTTTCTGCTGCTCTTCCCTTTTAAGGAGAGGCTCAGAGGAGCTCAGTAACTTGCCCAAGGTAGCAGAGCTGACAACTGGCCAGGATGAGCTTTGAACCTGGATCTGGCTGATTCCAAAGCTTTTTACTGTCCTGCAGTGGAAAGTAAGCCATCACTTTTGATGAAAGTAAAATGTAGTGCTTTCTTAGATTAAGAGCTATTGCTTTTCTTATTAGGGGACACTGCAGGGGAAGGTAGGGTGTGTCTCTTGATGCTGACATCCAAAAAGGGCCACATATTAACCTCTATTTCCCATTCACATTCGCTTAATATCCCCAGTTGGATCAGAAATCCACGGAATGAGTTTCCCTTCATTGTGTTTAAGAAGGAAAATGCCTGCTGAACTTTGACAACACCCTTAACGATTGCCAGAGACCCTCGATTTATTATTCTTCTCTCAAGAGTCCTATATAAGTCTCCTTTGAAAACTGTCTCCTCATCAATATTAATAATCCCTTGATGTTGTGCACAGTTGGTGTTGGTCAAAATGCCTTCACATATATGAGCTCATTTCTCCTTAAATTTTTGTTGGAATCTTTCTCCATGTTCATCACTGTGTTAAGTGTTGGGGATGTCAAAAGACTTATGCCACAACCCCTTCCTCAGAGTTCAGGCTCTCCCCTGCCCTCGTCTTCTGGAGGAGACCAGATAGGAACACCGTTTCGTACAGGTCATTTGTCTCAGTTTAACCTCCTGTTCTCAACTACCCACAGCTTCCTTGTCCTCTTTTCTCCTCTATCAACATTTTCATATTTATGTTCCTTTAAACTACTTTTCCGGAGAAGGCGATGGCACCTTGCTCCAGTCCTCTTGCCTGGAAAATCCCATGGACAGCAGAGCCTGGTGGGCTGCAGTCCATGGGGTCGCTGAGGGTCAGACACGACTGAGTGACTTCACTTTCACTTTTCACTTTCATGCATTGGAGAAGGAAATGGCAACCCACTCCAGTGTTCTTGCCTGGAGAATCCCAGGGATGGGGGAGCCTGCTGGGCTGCCGTCTATGGGGTCGCACAGAGTCGGCCACGACTGACTCGACTTAGCAGCAGCAGCAAATCTACTTTTCACTTGCTTTTGCTCATGCTGTGTGTCTTTCTAGTCTAATTTCTGCCATTTTTCTCTAAGTCCAAATTAGACCTCTCCTTTTAAATCCAAGATGAAATCTCTCCTGTCCTCCATGACACTTAGTTAAGAGTTGACTAACCTCTTCTCTTCCAAATTTTGATGGCGCTTGTTGCCAAAATATTATGTTTGGTACCTAGACTATAATGCAGTTTGATATAAATGCATTTTACCCTTCTCTGCATAGGTGATTTCTTGGCATATCACAAAATGTGGAAAAGACAAGATCATTGATAGGTAGTCCAAATAATTATGAAAGTGAAAGTCGCTCAGTTGTGTCTGACTCTTTGTGACCCCATGGACTATACAGTCCATGGAATTCTCCAGGCCAGAGTACTGGAGTGGGTAGCCTTTCCCTTCTCCAGGGGATCTCCCCAGCCCAGGGATGGAACCCAGGTCTCCTGCATTGCAGGCAGATTCTTTACCAGCTGAGCCACAAGGGAAGCCCAAGAATAATGGAGTGGGTGGCCTATCCCTTCTCCAGCAGATCTTCTCAACTCAGGAATCGAACCAGGTTCAATTATGTCTAATCTGCATTGCAGGCAGATTCTTTTCCAACTAAAATACTATTTGACATGCATGATATTTGCTGGACAGAACACTTGGAATAATGCAGAGGCCTGTGCCAGATTTAACAGTGAAATATGTACCTTTTAGCCAGCAAAATGTTGATACACATATTTTAAAAAATGTATTGCCAATATTGAAATTTGGGGAGATTTGACATAGCATGCAGATTTCTGGCTTCCTTCGAAAAACTCAGGAGTTCTGGCCCCACAGGGCTTCCTTTTTGCAAGGTGACCATCTGCTCAAGTTCAGAAGAAGCTGTCCCTTAGACATGGGCCTCCTCCCCAGCCATTTCCGCCTGGCCCCACCTCGCCTATCACCTCACCTCCTGAATATGAAGGTTGGCAAGGGTCCGTCTGCTGATCATCATTGTGGTTGTGCTGACAACTCCTTACAACAATGTTGAACACACAGTGAAATATTTTTTGTTAACTCTGGCTCTGTCTATGGGCCAAACATAAGGGCTGAAAGGGCTATGTGTTTGGAGAAAAATGAGAAAGCACTATTATGACTTGCTGCTGTTACCGTGGTTGTTATTTTACTACTGTTTTTGTTGTTATTTCGGCAGAAGGGAAACATACAACTGTGGATCTCATAGTCAAAGTGTATCTGTACAGAAGCAAAGATAAACGCAAACACAAGTTGCTGTTAGAAGTAAACCTGACCCCCTGTGCTCTTCACCTGGTGGTCCTCACAGGCATTTGTGGGGAAGGCAGTCTGAAGGTGGTCAAGGCTGGGGTCTTGGCTCTGGTGGGGTTCGTCTGTGACCTTGAGTAGGTTATGTCTAATCTCACTTCGTCTCCATGAAACTGGAATAATATCCAAGGGTGGTGGTTTATGGACTTACACTGAGATGCAGGAAGTTGGGATTTTGTCTTTTGAGTATACTCCCAGAGCCTAGGAGAGATTATGTATCGTACACGCTTAATCAGCACTTATTGAATGGATGAATAGCATTTATTAATGTGAAGCCTCGCCCCAGACTTGGGTCATGGAAGGCCACTGGCAAACTTCAACCTGTTTCTAAGGAGCTAATCATACTTGTCGTTAAGGGCAGAGACTGGTCTTCTTCCTAGTACCTCAGGCCTGTCACCCAGCAGGTGATTAATTCTCATTTGTGGAATGAAGAGATAATGTCTGATAGTTCAGTTCAGCTCAGTCGCTCAGTCGTGTCTGACTCTATGTGACCCCATGAATTGCAGCACGCCAGGCCTCCCTGTACATCACCAACTCCCGGAGTTCACTCAAACTCACGTCCATCGAGTCCGTGATGCCATCCAGCCATCTCATCCTCTGTCGTCCCCTTCTCCTCCTGCTTCCGATCCCTCCCAGCATCAGGGTCTTTTCCAATGAGTCAACTCTTCGCATGAGGTGGCCAAAGTACTGGAGTTTCAGCTTCAGCATAATTCCTTCCAAAGAACACCCAGGACTGACCTCCTTCAGAATGGACTGGTTGGATCTCCTTGCAGTCCAAGGGACTCTCAAGAGTCTTCTCCAACACCACAGTTCAAAAGCATCAATTCTTCGGCGCTCAGCTTTCTTCACAGTCCAACTCTCACATCCATACATGACTACTGGAAAAACCATAGCCTTGACTAGATGGACCTTTGTTGGCAAAGTAATGTCTCTGCTTTTTAATATGCTATCTAGGATGGCCATAACTTTTCTTCCAAGGAGTAAGCATCTTTTAATTTCATGGCTGCAGTTACCATCTGCAGCGATTCTGGAGCCCCCCAAAATAAAGTCTGACACTGTGTCCACTGCTTCCCCATCTATTTCCCATGAGATAACCTATCCTTTAACAATCTTTATCTTGTCTAAGGATAGTTGAGTCACGTGTTGTGTTAGTTTTTGCTGTGCAGCAAAGTGGTTCAGTTATACACATGTGTATTTTTCACTGTGGTTTATCACGGGATGTTGAATGCAGTTCCTGGTGTTATACAGCAGGACCTTGTTGTAAAATATATGTAATAGTTTACATCTGCTGATCCCAACCACTCAATCCACCCTGCTCCACCCCTGCTCCTTGGCAACCACCAGCCTGTTCTCTATGTCTGTGACTCCGTTTCTGCTTTGTAGACAAGTTCATGCGTGTCATATGTTAGATTCCACATGTAAGTGATATCAGATGGTGTCTGTCTTTAGTGGTTCAGAATGTAAAGAATCTGCCTGCCGTGCAGGAGACTCAGGTTCGATCCCTAGGTTGGGAAGATCCCCTGGAGGAGGGCATGGCAGCCCACTCCAGTATTCTTGCCTGGAGAATCCCATGGACAGAGGAGCCTGGCGGGCTACCGTCCATAGGGTCACACAGAGTCAGACACGACTGGGCGACTAACACTTTCTGACTGACTTAGGAGGGTGATCTCTAGGCCCATCCATGTTGCTGCAGGCTGCATTATTCTCTTTTTATGGCTGGGCAGTATTCTGGGGTGGGGTGTGTGTGTGTGTGTATCACAGCTTCTTTATCCATTCGTCAGTCAGTGGACATTTAAGTTGTATCTATGTCTTGGCTGTTAAAAATGGTGCTGCTGTGAACATAGCTGCTGCTGCTGCTGCTGCTGCTAAGTCGCATCAGCCGAGTCCGACTCTGTGCGACCCCATAGATGGCAGCCCACTAGGCTCCTCTCTCCATGGGATTCTCCAGGCAAGAACACTGGAGTGGGTTGCCATTTCCTTCTCCAATGCAGGAAAGTGAAAAGTGAAAGTGAAGCCGCTCAGTCGTGTCCAACTCTTCGCGACCCCATGGACTGCAGCCCACCAGGCTCCTCTGTCCATGGGATTTTTCAGGCAAGAGTACTGGAGTGGGGTGCCATTGCCTTCTCCAATGAACATAGGGGTGTGCGCATTTTTTCAAAGTATAGTTTTCTTTGGGTATGTGCCCACGACTGAGATTGCTGGGTCATATGGCAACACTGTTTGTGGGTTTTTGAGGAACCTCCATACTGTTCTCCATAGTGGCTGCACCAATTTACATTCCCATCAAGAGTTCTGTTTTCTCCATGCCCTCTCCAGAACGTGTTATTTCAACAGTCTTTCTTAAAGACTGCAGCATCAGTTGCAGTAGGCTGCCGTTTTGGTTTGCAGCTTTTTTTTTTTTCTCCTTAGGATGAAAGGATTGCTCCCCTGCTCCATGTATTATAGATCTATACTTTTTCTTTCTATTTCATAGTTCTGAAACATGGCTAGTGGAGGGTCACATATGCTTAAGAATGTTTATTTCACTTTTTCAAGCTTTTTTTTCATCTTCTCAGTTGCCCTCCACTTTCCCCTACTGCCTTGGAACCACTTAACAGAGCTGGCAGATGTGGTTTAGGTAACAATGAGTCTGACCCAAGGATGTTTAGTAATAAAAGCTCAGTGTGACAGCTTGACCCACAGAGTCGTGGGGTTTGTTGTTATATCCAAACACCAGTCTTGTCTGACTGGAGAGCCAGACATAAGCAACACGGTCAGGCCAACCATTATTTTGCAATCTTGGCTATTCTCTGGGCATCTTTTCTTACTTGACATTAATGAGTGGCCTTTAAAATCAAGACTATGTTTGTGAAGGGGGAGAAAATGAGTCCAAATATGCCTCAGTGTCTCCTGCCTTAGACAAAGCACGTATTCATGCAGGTAAACTCTCAGATGCTTTGTGTTGGGTTGGCCAAAAAGTTCATCCATAAGCTGTTGCCTTTGCAACATCCCAAGTTCATTTTGTGCCTTGACTTTGGTCTTCAAAGTCTGGGGCTCGACGGAGGCAGCTGGAATGAAGCCTGTCAGGTGCCAAACGTTCTCTTGCAGACTGCCATAAATGCTGACTTGTTTATTCACAGAAGTTGCTGGCCTCAAAATGCCTATTGAGAACTTCTCCCAAACAGCATTGGGTTCTTCTCTACGCTATGGTTGTGATTCAGCTTTATTATCTTCCAGGAAAATGCATTCCAGACTCTTGGAGGTGGTGGGCTCATTGGAACATTTAATCTCTTAAAGACGAGTCATTGTTTCTACTTTTTTTATATATCATCCTCAAAGTAGGTGGTAACTGCCATGGTGCAATTTGTGTGGTCATGGATATTCATTGAATGTTTGTTCTGAATGGCGTACAGTGCATGGCTTTCTAGGGGTGAGGGGAAATTGGTGATGTGAACTCATAGTAGGTAGTCAAGAAATATTTGCTAGATAAGATGTCAATTTCCATTCTTTGACTTGACTGGTACTCTTTTAAAATAGGGTGGCTATAAAAAATTCTGAGAGTAATGTATGTTTCTTGTGGATAGCCTGCTAGGCATGACAAGAGAACCATGTATTCAGTCAACAGCAGTTAATTGAACACATACTATGTTCCAGGCTGTGTGCTGGGCCCAGGGATAAACCAGTGAGCACTCAACAAGCACAGGCGCTTGTGGAATTTCCATTCGTATAGGGAGAAGTGCAAGATGATTCTGTTTGGATTTTACCTTTTTTTCTTCTTCTTCCTCTCTCTGCCTAAGTGCCATGAAAGGAAAACAAGCCAGAAGCAAGTGGTTGAAACAGAGACTGGGAGGCAACCCCCAGCCCTCGGGTAACTGCTGCTCGTGGTTCGGGGCCTTTCCACCGGAGCGTGTATCTCTGCGCTGTGTGAATGCGTACATGCCGACATCTGGATTCCATTTGGTTCGATTCTGTTTCGATTAACGAGCCACGCTGGGTTATCAAACAAGGTGGACGTGTGGACTCCAGCTCATGCCTGCAGGCTCTTCTCGCTGAGAGGCAGCCCCACTTCCCACGAGGAGACCTGGCCCTCCTCCTCCTGTCTTCATTCCTCAAGCCCGCTGTCCCAGAAGAAAGCCTGGCCCGGGCCCTGCACACCTGGGCCAGCCACCTGGGGCTGGCCGGTCAGCGGAGCCCGGCGGCACAGGCCCACTTGCCCCCACCGCCGTGATCTCCAGACCAAGGCTGCTTTCAGCTGAAATAGCATGAAAAACGAGTTCTTGTGGTGTTTGCAATATAAATACTGGAGATGCCACAGGAATTCCAGCGCTCCAGGGATGTGCTTGCTCACTGGGCTTTCTACGTCCTGAGAAGACCCTGGGGTTCAGCCTCCCCAGCAGAGTGGGGAGCAGCTGGCAGGGGCCCCCACATGGAGGGTTCCATCTGGTGATGCCAGCCCAGGGCGCCCTGGGCCCCTCGAGCCAAGGGAGAGAGCTTTGGGCAGGCTTTCTCTGGAAAGGGCCACATAGTAAACTACATGAGGCTTTTCAGACCGGATGGTCTCTGTCCGACTACTTGGCTCTGCCATCATAACCATAGACAGTGGGCAAGTGGACAGGCATGCCTGTGTTCCCATAAAGCTTTTTTATAAAGACAGGCAGCAAGCCAGGTTTAGCCCACACTCTGCAGGTTGCGGTCACCTGCTTTGAACCAAAGGGGATCCCAGCTGGGCTTCACCGCTTTTCTGCTGGGATTGTAGCTGGGTGTTCCATCGTTCCCATCTGTTACATGAGTTAATAAGAGTCCCTAGTTTGTATTCTGGTGAGCCTTAGTGGGACGATAGGAGAAGGCCTCCAAGTACCGTCTCCCCTGTGATGGGCACCTGGCCATTCTCGTTGCATCCTTCCCCCTTCCCCCAGATGGCTCTGGCTTCTGGATAACATGACTTCTAGGCTGAGAAGACATTTTTCCAGAGTTTTGACTCATTCCCCCTCTCTAGGATGTAAGCCGTCTCCTACCCACATGTCTGAATCTTGTTAACATGAAAAGGTCACGGAATTTTTCCTGATTTCTCTCTTGCAAGTCAGATTTTGCTTCTGTACCTTTTCTCAGAACTTCAGCTGGACTTTCAATGACACTTGTTCCTTTTTTATTTTAATTAATTCATTCATCCACCTGGGACCTTGTCTGTCTCTTCTCTCCCTAGTTCAGTTGTTTTCAATCCATATCTTAATGGCACTTTTATTAATAAATTAGCACTCATTTATTAATATAATTCATAATAGGACCTCTGACCTCAAGGTACATATGTGTATAGGTCGGGGGGTCTTATTTTTTCTATCTTGATTTCTTGAAGCCTCACATTTGGTGTGGCATAGAATATTTGCCTGATAAACCATTTTATAATGAATGAAAGGGGTTCATGTTATGTTTCTTACCTTCCCAGTCCTCACTATTCTGCGCATGGAGCCTTGTGTACAGTAGGCATCAAATCAACATGTGTTGATCAAGTTTTGCCCCCATACCATCTACCCAGCCTGTAATATGCTCCTCTGCTTGAGGAACGTGGCTGCCAAATGGTACTTTCCCCTCTTGCTGTGTTCCTTCTGGTTGAGAAGAAGGTTCAGCTCCCCGGAACAAGAAGAATCTGCAGGGAGGCGGGGATGGGGACAGGGTGAGTTTAGGGCACAGAACGGCAGGCAGGCAGCTTCAGTGCTCTGTCTGGGTGGCCCGTGAAACCAGACAGGGTGATTACCTCAGCCCCTGCACTCTAAATTATTTACATTTCCCAGGCAAGACACCAGACTTCTCCAAATGGAAACTTCACTGCCCCCTTTCCCTTGCTGTCCTGGGAGCTTCTCTGGAATTCAGAAACGGACACCATGCTGGGAGCCAGTGAGCTGTGGGTTTGAATCCCAACTCTGTGACTTTGAAGGTTTCCTTCACCCCAGAGAGATCTCAGTTTAGCCTTCTGTAGTAGTAATGAAAGTACCATCTTACATAGCCGTGAAGTCGCTCAGTTGGGTCTGACTCTTGGTGACCCCATGGACTGTAGCCCACCAGGCTCCTCCATCCATGGCATTTTCTAGGCCAGAATATTGGAGTGGGTTGCCATTTCCTCCTCCAAGCGATCTTCCCGACCCAGGGATCCAACCCAGGTCTCCCACGTTGCAGGCAGACTCTTTACCACTTGAGGCACCAGGGAATCCCACTGTCTTACACAGGTGTGCTTCTAATAAGCAATCAATCAATAAAAATACCCCCCACCCCTAGGAAATGAGTTAAACGTGTAAATTGCCATGGCCTGCCTACAGTAGGTCAATCAATGCGTGCTGTTTTTCTTTTCTCTTCCTTGTTTTCAAAGATTGGAATTCTTCCTTATCCTTGGGGGAGCTGCAGTGGGAGACTTTGGCTTTAGAGGAGAAGAAATAAAGTTGGGCTGAACCTCTAAGCCAGAGTTGTTGTCGTAGTTTTAATTTTTATTGGAGTACAGTTGATTTACAATGTTGTGTTAGTTTCTGATGTACAGAGAGGTGAATCAGTTATACGAACTTATGTTTGTATATCTACTCTTTTAAAGATTCTTTTCCCATAGACGGCTTCCCTGGTGGCTCAATCAGCAAAGAATTTGCCTGCAATGTGGGAGACCCAAGTACAATCCCTGAGTTGGGAAGACCCCCTGGAGAAGGGCGTGGCAACCCACTCCAGTATTCTGGCCTGGAGAATCCCATGGACAGAGGAGCCTGGCAGGCTACAGTCCATGAGGTTGCAAAGAGTCGGATGGGACTGAGTGACTACCACTTTTCCCATATAGGTCTTTATAGAGTATCAAGTGGAGTTCCCTAACACAGTAGGTTATACAGCAGTGTGTGTGTATCAATCCCAATCTCTCAGTTTATCCCTCCCCACACTTTTCCCCCTTGGGGACCAGAAGTGTGTTTTCTACATCTGTGACTCTCTGTCTGTTTTGTAAAGAGGTTCATTTGTACCATTTATTTAGATTCCACATATCAGCCAGGGTTTCTCAGCGTCAGTGCTGTTGACCCTCAGGTCTGGCTGACTCTGTTGAGGGGACCGTCTTGTATATAGCAGGATGCACAGCAGCACCCCGGACCTGGCCCAGCAGATGGCAGTAGCATCTGCTCCCCACTGGGGATGACCAAGAACATCCGCGGATGTTGCCAGAGGTCCCCTGGGGGCCTCGCTGTCTCCCTTGGGAACCAGTGGGTTAACTGAGGCATCCCCAGCCTGGCGCAGGAGACAGAGGCACCTGCAGTGGGTGGCCCCTGGAGGTGACCTCTTTGCTCCTTCTCAAGGACACGTGCTCCATGGGACCAAGTGCTGGAGGGGACAGAGGCTGTCCTGGAGGTGGTTGGCCTGGGGGAGGCAGAGAGAAATGGGATCCTCAGGCTCGAGGTCACAGCCAACGGGGACTTTGGTTCAGGTCCCTATGAGGACACTTGCAGCTTGTGTAACCAGGAATCCAGGGGCAGCAATGAGACAGAGCCTGCATAGCTCCCCACGGGCAGCTTCCTCCCATGTGAGACACTTCACTATTCTCTGCTGCTTCTGCTCTGATCTCCTCCAGATCCATTCTCCAGTGGCCAGAGGGATTATTTTGGGACGCATTTAACAGCTTCTCCCATTCAAAAATTTCCAGTGGCTGCCCAGCTTCACGTGGAATCAAGTTCAAACTCCTGTCCAGGGCCCTCGGGGCCTTGTGTGACCCCTGACTCTTCTCCAGTCCCCCTCACGTCAACCTGCACTGGCCCCCACTGCCAGCTCCCAGGGCTGCTTTCCGGCGCATGAACCCACCAAACTCCTTCCTGCCTCAGGGCCTTTGCACTTGCTGTTCTAGCTGGCTCTGCACACAGCTGAACCCTCCCTGCCTTCTGTTTTCAGCTCAGACGTCTGCTCTTCAGAAAGAGCATTCTGTCTCACTCTCCACAGCTCCCAGCAGTTCTGTCACGGCGCCCTGATCCTTTTTTTTTCATCAATAGCACTTACCGTATCCTAGAATTATTTGATCTATTTAAGTGTATGTTTTCTCAGCAAGACAGACACTATCTGGGGCCTTATGAAGCTTCCAGTCTTACTGATTTCTGAATCTCTCACACTTATCCCAGTGACTAACATTGATAAGAAACATGTTTGCTGGATGAACAAATGAATTTCACTTTCCTCAGTCTTTCACATTATCAAAATAATCTTCCTAAAACCTGGAGATTCTTTGAGAGATTTAACAGTTTTATGATCACAAAACATGTCTTACATGAACAAATTTATTAAAATATGCATTTACTTGGTCCAGGGGATTTTAGTAAATTTATTCTGTATCACAACTTGGAACGAGTAGAATCCAATGTGTACTGTTTACATATGTGTGTGTGTATGCATGAATGTATGGGATGGTGTTTTTTCTCTGAATCTCTGAACCGGGAACTATGCTGAACTTTCACCCTAGTTGTAAAAGTAAAAATTAATAGTAATATGAATGCTACTGCTATTTGTAATAATAATAATATCTAAATGTGAATGAGAGGAATTATGGGAATTTCTACATTAGATCTGAGGCCTGCCCATAATTAGAGTCTGGTATGAGGCCCTGGAATGTTCACTTTTAACCAGGTTCCCAAGAAATTCTGATGCCCAGCAGAGTTAGGCTCCCTACTGTAGAGGAGGAGGGCATAAGCTTTAGGTATTATTTCAGGCCCCATCCAACCCCAAGCCTTACTGGGCGTGTGATCTTCAAAGAGCCACACTGAGTTGTCTCCATAAAATAGGTTCAACAATATTTGCCTCCCTGATACTCATAAGGACAAAACATCTTTTTTCTTTTGAGCGTTTGCTTTGCGTCAGGCACTACAAATGCTTTTTCTAGGTGATTTTAGTGTAGATGTTTATGATCTTACAAAGGAAGGGAGAAGCTTCCCTGGTAAAGAACCTACCTGCCAATGCAGGGGAAATGAGTCGGGAAAATCCCCTGGAAAAGGACGTGGCAACCCACTCCAGCATTCTTGCCTGGGAAATCCCAAGTACAGAGGAGCCTGGCGGCTACAGTCCATGGGGTTGCAGATGAGTTGGACACAGTGACTTAACAACAACAACAAGGGATGGGGATAATTTCACTTCTCATGACGGGATTCTGCCGGGGAAGAATCTTATGCCTATTTTATGGATTAAGAAACAGAAGCTTTATTAACGGTGACACAGACCCATAAACTGCTGGTTCTAGGGCTCATGTCAGGGTTTTCTGACTGTGCGTGGAGGATTTTCCCCACTGATTATTCTCCCTCGTGGACTGTGTGTAATTCCCTCTCCCAGCCCTAAGTCCGTAGTCATATCCAGGATTCTGTTCAAGGATAACACAGAGAAGAACCTAACCAGATTTCAGCACGAGGATCTCAACTGAGAAACCAGTTCCAACTTTCCAACACGGCAGACAGGAAACGAGTCTGCTGGAATCTTTTGCCATCTCTAGAAACAGGGAAGGACGCTAAGACTGTCAGTAAGGGATGTCAGTAAGTGTTCGGTTCTGGGGGTGGGGATACAGTTCCATTATAACAGCTGTCTTTATCCCTGGCGCCCGTCCCCATTTACTTTTCCCTAATGCCAATGCAAGGGATTTTGCCCCCGTCCTAAGTATCCTTCCAGTGTCTGCTTTCAGTGTAGGAAATAACTGCTGGGGAAGATGAAGACAAAGGTCAGCCCACGTCACGTGAACTCCACTCAAGTCCCTCTTCTCTTCCTTGGGCCAATTAGCTGAGAAAGTCTGCAGGTCTCCCCAAGTGGAGCTGATCACAATCGCTAATTGGGACCTTTCAGGAAGCAGAGACAGAGATGAATTGATGGAAGTGGGCAGCGCTTTCCTTACATTATGGGCTTGGCTTGAAAGCACTGTTCAGGAAACTCATGGGCATTATTTAGTAAGTGCTTCTTTGACCTCAGACTTCCATGGACTCCCTGGAAAAACACCCAGTTGGTAAAACTGGGTTATTATCTGAGCAATGCAGGGCCACGTGACATGTTGTCATAAAGGGAGCCCAAACATTTGCCCAGATGCGTGGTGTGGTTTACCTCTGGCCACTGGGGCTGCTGAAGACTCTTCCGTCCATCATGCTGGTGCTGACTTGGGAACCATAGCTAGAAGTGGCCGAGTGGTGTTCACAGATGAGGAAACTAAGCCTTAGAATGGTTGACTACTTATCTGGAATTTTAGCCCAGACTCATCTGGCTTCTAAAGTCATGCTGTTTCCAATTTATCACAGATTCATTGACTCGCAGCCTAGGAGTTTCATCCCCACTGAGAATTTCCTTTCTGCTCTGATTTATTGATATATTCATCATGTGGAGAATGAATTGTGTGTGGCAAGTGTGTTTTCATGAAAGATGACTTTATTTCTTAGATCTCCAAATGCCCAGAGCAGCAGAGACCAGGTACTTCTATAGGGTTTACTGAGAGCAACTCAATATGGCTTTTGTCTTGTTCTTGTCACATGGCCTAGCTTAGGGTTACTTTTGGAGATGGTTAGCGTGCTTTGAAGTTTGAGGATTTTGGGTGCTCATTTTGACTCATAATTCTTAGGGCCAGTGAATGGGGCAAGATGGATTCTCTAAGCAAACGATTTGTTGTTATTTAGTTGCTAAGTCGTGTTCGACTCTTTTGTGATCCCATGGACTGTATAGCCCACCAGACTCCTCTCTCTGTGGGATTAGAAGCAAGAAAATGCGTTGATCTTTCTAGAACTCAAAGAAGTTTCTATTTTCCTTCTAAATTCACCTTTCGGCTTCTTTGCAAACTCACCGTTACTTGAGCAGACTCCCAGGAGCCTTAAATGGTAGCAGGTAGAACTGCCAGCTTTCCCACGTGGCTCAGTGGTAAAGAATCTGCCTACAAAAGCAGTAGATGCAGGAGACGCAGGTTTGATCCCTGGGTTGGGAAGATCCCTGGAGGAGAAAACGGCAGCCCACTCCAGCATTCCTACTTGGAAAATCCCATGGTCAGAGGAGCCTGGGGTTACAGTCCCTGGGGTCGCAGTGTCAGACACCACTGAGTGAGCAGGGACGCTGAAGAAAGACACCGATTCTAAAGCTGTGCTGTTTTCATGTCTGTCCACCAGGTGGCGACCTCTCCAAGGAAACTGAGACCAAAATCTCGTTCTTGGGCAACTCATAATTTTAATGTTTATTGGGCAATTCTAGCAGGCTTGGCACTGTACTGAATACTTAAAAGAATTAGCCTCTGCCTTCAAGGAGCTTACCAAGCCCTATTTTCAAAAGTGCTTTGATTTAGACCATTTTCCAGCCTCTTGATTCAATCTGTCTCTGTATTCCTTAGGTCCGATTCCTGGAAAGAGAAGAGAAAGGTGTAGAACGGACAGAAAATAAACTTTACTGAGTCCTATTGTATGTCGGGTAGCAAGCCAGGCCCTTTACAAAGTGGAATCGATGATCTGATTTGAAAAGCAGAACTAGAGACTTAGACGTAGAGAACCAACACACGGATACCAAGTGGGGAAGGGGGTGGCTGGGATGAATTGGGAGACGGGGATTGACGTGTATCCACTACTGTGAATGAAACAGGTGATTAATGAGAACCCACTGGATAGCACAAGGAGCTCTACTCGGTGCCCTGTGGTGACCTAAACAGGAAGGAAATCCAAAAAAGAGGGGATACGTATAGATGTATGGCTGATTCACTTGGCTGTACATCAGAAAACGATGCGCTGTGTAAAGCAACTATATTCCAATAAAATAAATGCATAAGTAAAAATTGTATAAAGAAGTTAATTTTAAAGAAGAATCCTATGCTATGGACTAGTGAGGGGAGTGGTGGCTGTCCCATTTCACAGGAAGGGAAACTGACGTGCATGTCAGTATTTGGGACTGCAGTGCCCCAGGACTGGTCGGAGGCAGAGGCCACATCCAAGCCCACACTGCCTGCTGCTCCCGTCGTTCCACTCCTCACCCTGTCCCCCTGCAGGAAACGCATGGAACACCCTCTCCCGAGAAGTGGTCCTGAAACAGATGGAGCCACGGACGCCTTTAGATGTTTTCCTGGATGTCACATCCCTAGAAGCTGGCTTCGAAGAAAGACTGATTTTTTTGAGTCATGCCTCACTCAGCCCTTTAAGGATGATGCCAAGGGAACCAGACTGTTTTTTCCCCAAACTTTTCTTTGAGAGAAGGAATCGTAAGATACTCATCTATGCTTCAGCCATAGGTTGGCTGCAAGTTTAGCATGTAGACATTTAATTCTTCCTGGTTAATGTTGTCTATATGCTAGACTATTGCAGTAATAATGTGTAATATATACATGTATAGTATGCCATATATACTATAGCTTCCCAGGTGGCTCAGTGGTAAAGAACCTGCCCGCCAAAGCAGGGGACGTAGGAGATGCGGATTTGATCCCTGGGTCGGGAAGATCCCTTGGAGGAGGAAATGGCAACCCACTCCACTATTCTTGCCTGGAAAAATCCCATGGACAAAGGAGCCTGGCAGGTTGCAGGCCACGGGGTCACAAAGAGTTGGACATGACTGAGCATCTAAACACATACACACACACATAAATACTACAATATATAGAATATATGATGTATATACTAGTGAATATATAAATATGTGTGTCTGCATATATAATGTAGTACATAGATAGATGGACTATACGATATAAATATGGATCTGGGCCTCATTCTCACTGGACTGTCAGCTTAACACAGGGATGGGTCCTGAATGTCTTTAATATACTACACAGCCACTTGCCACTTCAGGCCTTTCTAGGTCAATGGTAACTCTTTTAATTGTTTCTCATTCAAATCTGTCTCTCCTTTTAATTTTATTGTGACAAGACCACAGTATGAGAGAGCTCCTCTTAACATGTCTTAAGTGTGCATACATTATTGTTGACTGTAGATGAAATTCCTAAAAGAAAATACAGGAGAAAAGATTCATGACATTTGTCTTGGGATGATTTCACAGCTCTGACACCAAAAGTACAGGCAAAAAAAAAAAAAAACAACCCCAAACTAAAAATAGACAAGTGGGAATGATAGCAAGCTAAACAGCTTCTGCACAAAAAGGAAACAATCAACAGAGTGAAAAGGCAACCCGCAGAATGGGAGAAAATATTTGCAAAGCATATATATGATCAGGGGTTCATCTCCAAAATATGTCTGCCCTTTCTTGTCCTCGTATCTCAGAATGCTGGTGCTGGTTTATCAGAGTTGATGGAGCTGAGAGGACCCCAGCACAGATCTTCAGATGTCTCAGTTACAAGACAAGGCGCCTGAGGTGGAGGTCATGGAGGAAAGGGGAGCAGGACAGGGCAGAGGAAGGTATCAAGGAAGATGACAAGTTCAGGCTGAGTCCCACCGTGGAGAGCTTCGGGCTGATCTCATGTGGGGAACTTCGAGAAGCAAGCTATGCCTTAGCATCTGGGGCCAGGAAGGTGGGGAATCCTTGTGATTGCACCTGTCAGTTATTGGTTAAGAGCTGCCCCCAGGACAATGGGGATGGACATGAAATCCAAGGAACTGTAGCCTTCCAGGCCTGCTGAGCAAAGCCAGCTCCATCAGCCAAGGTCATCTCCTTGAAGAGCCCCACATCTGGCTGTTGTGAATACACAGAAGTCAAGGTACACACACGGAGCCCACGGACATCAGTGGGGTCTAGGTGGGACATCAGCATCATCTGCTCTACTAAGTAGGCTCTTCACACCTACCTTTTTATGTCAGTAGTTTCAAATTGTCATGAGGGCCTGTGACTTGTAGTTTTTGCAGCTGTATTCTAGCTAATAGAGGAACAAGGTATTGGCTCACTTCCAAAATGAATGGATTCCAACCTCTTTCTTTTCTGACTAGCAGCCAATCTGCTAAAGAGTCAAAACCTTGGATGATGCTATTCAATTTGCTAAGGTTAGCACATTTCACTCCCTCTCTGGGTGCCTCCAAGAGGAGTTACTGTGACTGGAGTGGTCTGATTTGCCGTGAGACCGTGCCTGCCACATTGCAAGATGCCCAAAAAGAAGGGGGGGGGGTGCCTGAGGAGCAACCAAGAATGGCAAACACTCACTCGAGCTCATAGGTGTGAAGCACATGAGAATCTTTGGCCCCCTTGGAGCTAAGGCGGAACCCCACTGTGGGGTAATGCATGAGACGGGCAGTTGGGTCTGAGATGCTATAGACGGATGTTTGCTTTCCAAGTCACTAGTGGCCTCTAGGATTTGAAGCTTCAAATCTCCACCTCTTAGGATTTCCTTAGAGTGCTTGCATTTTAGGGTCATGGTTAAGACCAGACAGCAAGTGTCCGGGGGGCCATGCTGGAATCGCCATGTTGAAAATGACACACCTTCAGTAAACCACTGGTAACACTGTGGGGGAGGGTGGTTCAGTTGCTCAGTCATGTCCAACTCTCTGTAACCCCATGGACTGCAGCACACCAGGCTTCCCTGTCCATCATCATCTCCCAGAGTTTGCTCAAACTCATGTCCATTGAGTTGGTGATGCCATCCAACCATCTCGTCCTCTGTCGTCCCCTTCTTCTCCTGCCCTCCATCTTTCCCAGCACCAGGGTCTTTTCCAATGAGTCGGCTCTTCACATCAGGTGGCCAGAGTATTGGAGCTTCAGCTTTAGCGTCAGTCCTTTCAACGAACATTCTAGGTTGATTTCCTTTAGGATTGAGTGGTATAGGGGAGGGGGAGGGCTGTAAATGATTTTTGATGAATTTTCACACTTAATCTTCTAAGGCGTTTGGCGTGGATCACGTTGGGATTCCAGAAGCATTCAGAAAGTGCAGACCTTCACCTTTCTACACACCACGCCAAAGCAGTTCTTCTAATTTTCCAATCAGCTCTGCATTCTTCAGGTCCCCCCTGTTGGAAATTCTCACAGGTCCTGAGATACCACAAAGGCACTGAAATCCTCCAGATAATCACTTCAGGGAGGGCAATTACAGCTCCCCGTTTTCATTTCCACCAGCCGCAGGCTTATGTTCAGCTGAAATTGCTTTAAGCTGGAGCAGCCTCTGGCCACAGGATGACAGTGAGGTCCAGGTGTGGAGGCTCGGGCATCCTCAGCTCCATGTGTGTGCCTGCTTCCCTTGGCCCGCCCCACGGCAGTCTCCTCTCAGCTTCTTAAATCATGCTGATCGCCCACAGTGTATAAGCTGATGCCACAGCCATGGTGTGTGTGTGTGTGTGTGTGTGTGTGCTCGCGTGCGTGTGCGCTTAGTCATTCAGTTGTGTCCGACCATAGTGTATAAGCTGATGCCACAGCCATGGTGGAGGGGTGTGTGTGTGTGTGTAAGCTGATGCCACAGCCTTGGTGGAGGGGTGTGTGTGTGTGTGTGTGTGTGTGTAAGCTGATGCCACAGCCTTGGTGGAGGGGGGTGTGTATGTGTGTGGGTGTGTGTGTGTAAGCTGATGCCACAGCCTTGGTGGAGGTGTGTGTGTGTGTGTGTGCACCCGTTTAGTCGCTGAGTCGTGTCTGACTCTCTGCGACCCCGTGAGCTGTAGCCCGCCCGGCTTCTCTGTCCACGGCGGAGAAGGCGGCATAAACTCCGTATGGAGTGATGGGAGGGTCCATGTGTTCCGTAACCTTGGGGTCTCTGACATTGTGTTTTCCTGATTTGGGAAGGAGATGACAGTCAAGATTCTCATGCAATTTGGGATTTTGAAGAACTTTTAAAGGGGGACGTACTGACAGATTAAGAAAAATTAATAGGGATTGGATGCCCTCAGGGACCAGTCACGGTGGAAGTCATTTGCCCCTAGACCGGCAGAACAATGGAGAGACGCAGCCATGATAGAGAGGCTTGTCCGAAGGAGTGAAAGACGCTCGAGCATCTAGGCAGACGGATGTTCTGAAGGCTATGATCTTGGAAGGAGCGGGAGGTGTTTGAACAGGGAGAAGGCTAGTGGGGCTGGAGGGAGGTGCGTAAAGGAACTGGGGCTGTTGATGCTGCAGAGTTAGGAGTGGGCTGCCCTACTGGCCGTGGAAAGTAGTTTTATTTTCCTCCTGCAGACATGGGAAGCCATTGAAAGAGTTCTGAAAAAGAAGGTACTGCCTTGGGTGATACCATCTTACCTTGCTAGCAGAAGCCCCAGAGTGACCCCTCCTTTGGAGATTCCTTTGAGAGCTAGTGCCTTTCAAGGGGCCGCAGCTAACAGGCTCTTCTGGCAAAGCTGACTTCTCTCTCTCTGGCTCAAGTGGAGGGAATGTTCCTTGTAGCCATCACCTCCTCGAGCATCTCCATTGCCCATGATCTTCAGAACCTTGCCACTGCCATCACATTCCAAGATGGTACCTCTGGTCTACCTGGAAGACCCTTCCTCTCCTCTAGAACTGCTGGCACCCCCAGATCCCAGAGATCTGTGTGTCCTGGGCCACTTTCTTAGTTCTCGAAGTCTTAACCTCGGGCCTGGTGTCCTTCCAGCAGGAATGTGGAGCCATCGCCCAGTGGCATAGCTACAGTGACTATTCATTTTTTATACATAATTACTGCTTTATTGTCTGGCTGTGCTGGATCTTCACTGGTACAGGGCTTTTCTCTAGTCGTGGAGAGTGGGGGCTGCTCTCTAGCTGCCAGGCACAGGCTTCTCTGACCCCATCCGTGTCTAGTATGATCCTCTCTTCCAGGTTAGCAGTGAAAAGGCTGGGAAGGTTTGAGTCAATCGCTCCAGGGCCTGGGGCTACTGCATGGCAGAGCAGAATTCAAACCCAGGTCCAGATCTTGGGCTTTGGACCTCTCTGTTCTATTGTCCCACCTAAAGATCCATGTCAAGGCTCCAGCTTTCTTACATCATGCACAAACATCCATCATCCCCCAGGGCCGTTAAAGGCTGGTCAACTCCTTTAGCCTCGGTACTGCAGACCTTGGGGTTCTCAGCACCATGGGGAGAGTAAGTGAGCAATCACCTCTCGCCCTCTGGGGCCGCGCTATCACTCCTTTGCAAAGAATAAGAAGTTCAAGTCCTGGAAACAAAATGGGACCCTCTGATTTGGAGTCATAGACTCACTTTCAGGGTGATAATCTGCCAGGGTCAAGAGCAAGAAGAAAAGGGAAAATCAGAGGAATTAGCGAATTAGTGTTTTAGGTCCAACTGGAGGTGAGCCATCATTTGTGAATTAAGTTGACATCACTTAGATCACTTTACAGGCAAGCAGCTCGATAGTAGACATTGCCAGTGTTTATTTGCACAGATGCAATGGAGAAAAACATTTCCATGGGGTCATGTTAGCCCAGCTGATGGACCGATAAGGGGAACCGTACCATCTGCCGACTGCCATGCCTCGGAGTCCTTTTGGGATCACCGTCAACCACACTTAGGATAATATGAGAGGAAATGGATCATTTTCTCCCTCATTCAAGCTTTAATTTATATTTTAAACCAAATATGGGCCCTGCTCACCGCTGGAGCCTCCCTGTATGTCCCTGTACCTTGCAGTCTGTGCTTACTTCCAGGAACACTTGCTGGTTTGAGTTGTTTATGTCTCCTGAGAGGCTGGGCTTACATCACAGTCTGTGATCTCTCATCTGATGAAGCAGGCTCATTGAGGTTCTTTCTGCAACTGAGCAAAGAGGAAGTATTAGCAAATGTGTAACAGAGATGCTGAGAAGCAATTAGCCCAGATGCTAATTTCATCAGAACTAGACATCAAAGCCCTCATTCCCACCTTCTTTGAAAATGAGGAAGGGAATCCATGCCGTCGCTAAGGAATCCATGCAATTGTCCTTGTGCGTAAGCTTCGGTGCCTGTATCTGTGTGGAGTGGGCAAGGCAGAGAGGGGTCGGTTCTGGGTTATCACGAGATGCCTCCCCGAGCCGGCCAAGGAGGGATTATATTGCAGAGGGACCTGGATTCTCATCCTTCTTATTCCTGGATAGGTGATGTCGGCCAGTCTCCTGTGCTCTCTGAATCTCAGCTGGTGTTTGTAAAACTGGGTCGACGTTACATGACTGCTACATCTGTGCCAGTTCCTGACTGCCTTTGAACACGGGCCTGACAAGGGAACACCATCCGAGCACTCAAGGACCACACTGTCACCTGGGCAAGAAAATCAAGTAGAGAGGTGACTTCAGTGTGCCTTACCAGTGTGCATGGGAGGGAGAGAGAGTGGGCTTAGAAGTCTGAAGGACGAAGTGGAAGGAAGCAATAAAAAGTGCTTCATAAACCTTCTCTACATCAGAATAAACTTGAAACTTGGATTCTTTCTGGTTTTAAAGATGTATTGGTCAGTATAGGCTACTTTATGGTGCAGTAACAAAGACCACACGATCCAGTGGCTTGACAAAGCAAACATTTGATTTTTTGTCTGACCACATCCAGCTGGTTGCTAAGGGTCGGGCTGGTCCCTGTCCGTCGGAGTCACTCGGAGACCCAGCTCAGTGAAGGCTCGGGGTCATCATGGGAGTCCGATCTCCACGGCAGGAGATGAAGCTGTCCTCTTAAAATGTTGGTCTGTGGGACCATTCTCTCTTCCACCCCTGTGTCATTGGCCCCAGTGTTACATGACCGTGTCTATTTCAAAGGGGTCAGAGGAGGGCTGCTTGCCACATGCCTAGAAAGTGGAGAGAGAGAATAAATTTGGGAAGACCTCTCGTGTCTGCTTCAGATATGTTCTATAGAAATACTGCTGGCTTGCTTGAGAGACAGAAAGTGAGTATTTGTTGTTTTTTTCTGAATCACATAGTATCATAACTATGACTATTGCATAACATTCAGTAATACCATCCCTAGAGGGGCGTGTGTGTGTGTGTGTGTGTGTGTGTGTGTGTGTATCTATCTCCTAGAGAAATGTTCTCATAGACCTGGGAGGATGAACATAGAGGCATTATTTTAGTAAGGAATGGGAGTCTTTCTCTCCCCTGGAGACAGAAACCTGGGTTAATTAAAATACGGTGGCTATACACCATGGGTTACCAGGAGAGGCAGAATAAAGCCCCCTGCATCCTCCCTGCCACTCCCGCCCAAAGCCCACGTCCTAACCCCTGGAAGCTGTGTTGCCTTACACAGCTTAGGGGAATGTATAGGATGTGGATGGAAGTAAGCTTGCCAACCAGCTGATCTTCAAGTATTCAGTAGATTATTCTGGGCCCAGTGTCATCATAGGGGCCCTTTACAGTGGGGGCAGGAGACAAGAGAACCAGTGTCAGAGGGACAGAGATGAGAATGATGTGACCTGCCGTCCCTGGCTTTGAAGTTGGAGGAAGGGGCCCCAGACTCAGGAATGCGATGACCTCTAGAAGCTGAAAAGGGCAGGGAGACAGCCTCTCCCCTTGAGCCAGAAAGCCTAGAGAACAGATTCATTTCTGGAAAGACTGCAGCTCTGTCCCTGGTCTGGTGAGACCCATTCCAGACTTCTGACCTCCAGGACTACCAGGTTATACGTTTGTCTGGTTTAAGTTTGTGGCATTTTTCTTTTTTTTCGTTCTTTGCAGTAGCCATAGGAAACTTATACAAAGACTCTGCAGCATTCTACATGAACTCATTAGATATCTAAGTTATAGCAACCTGTACAGATCTCATACAAATTCCAACTGGGAAAAGTAAGAAACGGGTTGCGATTTTGAACACCAAACCTTCAATGTAAAGTAAACACACATCCACATATGTGAAAAACATAATTTACAAGGTCATGAGCACATAAAAGGCTATATATTGAATAGAGTAAGATTTATGGGGGAGAGAATGGCAGTAGAAATCACACATAAGAGAAAGAAAAAAATTTTAAAAAGACATAGGCGCTATGGACCACAGGGGAGGGTAGACTGATCTGGAGAGTGTGATTTAACATAGACCTGTTAAGTTTCCTATCTTTGGGGCAGAGAGTTGAGCTACAGGACTTTTTTAGGTATTATACATCCCAACGACTTGCTGTTCTTGCAGGGGCAGTTTGAATTAGTCGAGTCTGGATTTTGGAATATCAAGGAGAGGCAGTAGCTTTCCTTATAAATGTGTGCCCTTCTGACAGGCTTGGAAGCATGGATTTGAGAATATTGTCTGTTTCGTCCACAGTCACAGCCCTAGCAGCTGGTGCAGTGTCTGGCACACAGCAGGTCTTCTGGAAATAACGCAGTGGTTAAATGAGGGACAGGGCGATGGGAGGAGGACCAGTGAGCCAGTGAATGTTCTGCTCAAGTCAGAGCTAAGAAACAGTGTTCCCGGCCAGTCGGATCTCTTTGACTAATTTAACAATTCATGCCAAGCCCCATCCCCACCCCCAACCCAAGCAAGGCATCAGATGCAGAGTTATGTGTTGTGGGGGATTTAAAAATAAAATCAGGCATACGGTCGCTTTTTTTGTTTTTTGGTTTTTTTGTCTTATTTAAGATGTAAATAGGTGATGCCTTTCGCACAGGAAACCACACAGGTAAGAGCCTCAGATGGAAACAAAGCAGTCAGTGATGAATTCAGATGAGGAGGGCCATCCTAGAAGTGTGGGTCAGTACTTCACCATATCAGTGCGCCCCTGGAGTGTTTGAATGGATGTTGAACTCAGGGAAACCCTCTCCACTTTGCCCGTCTTGACTTTGAAGTCCACGATGCAGAAACGGGGGAACCGACCAAGAGCACTCGAGTGATGAAGGGGGCGAGGGGCGAGGCGGGCAGGGAGGAGAGGGGACAGGGGGCCTGGCTTCCGGGGGCCCAGCCGGGAGGGATGCGTGGAGTCAGGGAAGCGGCGGACAGGCTGGCCTGCCTCCCCGGCCCCTTCCCCAACTGGCCTCAGCAAGCGGCACTGAGCCTGCTGCCTGAGCAGTCTTCCTCTTGGGAAGAATTGGGGGAAGTTGCCCGGCTCGTAGATAAGGAGGCAGATGGGTTACCTTGGCCGCCGCTCCTGGCAGGCCCTCCCAGGATTTCCCTGGGCCATCTGAGCGGCGGGCGGAGGTAAGAGGTCAGGCGTGGGCTGGGTGGGAAACTGGGAATCTCTGCGGCAACGTGGCAACTGATGGGAGGAAAAAAATAAAAGGCCTCCGATGATCAGCTGAGATCTGCACTTTGGGTCAGTGAGGGGCGCCCAGAGACTTTCCCTCTGGGGCGAAATGGATGATGTAGATATCTCAGGCACCTCTCCCCGACTCGCACTGAGGGGGCCCCTGGGAAGGAGAAGGCTTTGTGCAGATGCAGTGAAGATTTTGAAACAGGCAAACGCAGAAGCCAGAACAAAACCGGCCCCTTTCCTTGGTTCCTCTTCCGTCAGCATATGTTCAAGGTTTGAGAAAGAATCAGAGGGGAAAGGTGAAGCCAAAAGCCACAGGATTCTGCAGGAGTGCATGTCCAGTCTGGAGCTTTTAGGAGTAACTGTGAGAGAAGAAGGCCTTCCGGGAAGGCCTTGGATCAGACTGTAACCACAGGCCCTGGGAAAACAGGTGCTTGAAGAGCTGCGGTGGTGAGCCTGAGGTGCAGGCGCGGCCTTAACAACCTATTAGCAGAAGGGGGAGCTGAGGTCCGGAGCGGGGAGGTGAGCAAGGCCAGCACCCAGGTTTCCTGATTGCCAGGCTCGGTCTTAATACCCAGTGTAAGGCCAGTTTTTCTCACATCACTCCCCTAGCCCTGGGTTGAAGAGAAGCTAAATAAACATTTCCTCGCTGAGTGATACCAAAGGGGAAAAAAAACACGCTTCACACAAAAACATTTTTGTCGTATTTGTCTTCTCTGGGCCCCAACCCCACCCTCATTCATTCTCACATGGTTTAGCATTCTTCCAGGTCATGTTCCTTAGCTCATACCTGATCATTTTAAACGTCATTCTTCCCTCTCCTCCTGCATTTGAAGCACTGCGTGTCTCTCACCCTTCTAGAAAAATGTGGATTTTCAGTCTTTTTGAAATCTTTCAGATTCCTGAGAATGAAAGAAAAGTGAGTCACATTTATGGGTTGCCTCCTGCATGTCAGGAGTTGGGCTTTACTCTTTAATACTCACCACACAGAAGTCTTGTGTGTTGATGGAAATGAGATTCAGAGAGGCAGAAATAACTCAGTGAAGTCGCACAGCCAGTAAAGCAATGGAGGGGCCTTAGTTCTGATGGCAAAGCCTTGTGATGTCTCCCCCACTGGTTCTCGGGGTAACATGAAATTCGGATGGTTTAAACCACGTGATGGCCATCAATCTCCCCTTTATCCTGCGCTTTGATTCACTGTGGTTTTAATGTTGGCACATGCTCTGAATAATGCTTGTTTGTCTTCTGATAGAAGGTGCACGTCAGCCAGAGCTCAGGCAGGGAAATGGAAACCAGCCTTGGGTTTTTCAGACAGAGGTGATATAATACAGGGAACTGGTTACACGGGTGATGGAAGAGCTGAGAAACGAAATGGGAGGGAGATGACCCAGGGATTAGCAACAGCTCTGCCGCCTGATGGCTGGAGAGGTAACAGACTTAGGCGTTGTCACCGGAGCTCAGAAGCCAGGGGGCATCCACCAGGAGCTGGAGCTGCAGTGGAGATTCCGCTGGAAGGGGGCGGGGCCTAACCCGAGGGGGGGTGGGGGTAAACATACCAGCCTTGTCTTTACAGCTTGTGTTGTTTTTCTGTGGGTAGTTGCTGTACGGTACAGTATTACATAAACTAAACAGGTGTATAATATAGTGATTCACAACTTTTTTTAATTTCTAATTTTTAAATTGAGGTATAGTTGATTTACAATGTTATATTAGTTTCAGGTGTGCAGCTAAGTTGTCAGTTATATCTAAATATATATATACACCCTCAGCCACCAGCAAAGCCCATATATACACACACATACATAAATTCTTTTTCATATTTTTTTCCCTTATAGGTTATTACAAAATACTGAGTATATTTCCCTGGGCTATACAGTATGTCTCTGTTGGTGATCTATCTTGTATAGAGTAGTGCTCTGTTAATCCAAAACTTCTCATTTATCCCTCTCCACCCTTTCCCGTTTGGTAACCATAAGTTTGTTGTCTAAGTCTGTGGGTCTGTTTCTGTTTTGTGTGTAAGTTCATTTGTATCTTTCTTTTCTAGATTCCACATCTAAGGCATATCACATATTTGTCTTTCTCTGTCTCTCTTACTTAGTGTAATAATCTCTACTTTCATCCGTGTGGTTGCAGATGGCATGATTCCATTCTTTTTACGGCTGAGCAATATTCCACTGGACATACGCACCACATCTTCTTGGCCTGCTCACCAGTTGGTAGGCATCTAGGCTGTTTCCGCGGCTTGGCTGTGGTAAATTGTGCTGCAAAGAGCACTGGGGTGCATTACTGATTCACAATTTTTAAAGGTTGTATTTCATTTATAGTTACTGTAAAATATTGGCTGCATTCCTCGTGTTGTACAATAGATCCTTGTAGCTTGCTGCTGCTGCTGCTGCTAAGTTGCTTCAGTCGTGTCTGACTCTGTGCGACCCCATAGACGGCAGCCCAGCAGGCTCCGCCATCCCTGGGATTCTCCAGGCAAGAACACTGGAGTGGGTTGCCATTTCCTTCTCCAATGCATGAAAGTGAAAAGTGAAAGTGAAGTCACTCAGTCGTGTCCGACTCTTTACGACCCCATGACTGCAGCCCACCAGGCTCCTCCGTCCATGGGATTTTCAGGCAAGAGTACTGGAGTGGGGTGCCATTGCCTTATTTTATGCCTAATAGTTTCTGCCAGTGCCTCTGACTGGTCGAACCCATCCAGGAGTCAGAAGGCAATGGAACGTGGGATATGTAGATTCCTCAAGTGTAGAGGCAAGGAGGGGGCAGGAAAGGAAAAGAGACAAATAAATAAGTAGGCAGCTTTCCTCTCATTCCTCAATGGAATAGAGGCAAACACTGCAGTCACTGGAGTCCGAGAGACTTCAACCTGAACCTTGACGGCACTTGAACTGTCTAAGCTTGGATGGCTTTTACTCATAAATATCACAGCATTGTTGTCAAGATGAGAAAGGAATAAAGAGCTCAGATTCTAACATAAAATGAGTCCTCAACAAATAGAAACCATTTTCATTGCACTGTTTAAAATAAGTGGATATAAAATCATTATTATTTGCATGTACACACATACAAATGATTTTGTAGGGAAATCCAGAACATAGATAAGAAAATATGACAAATTCAAAAGAATTGGACAGAGTAGCTGTTTATAAACCTGTAGAGTTATCATACATAGAAAATTCATTGCATTTTTTAAAAAAATGTGGAAAATCAAATTTGTTGGCAGTGTTTTGGGGAGGCTGGGAGTTACAGTGTAATACAAGCACTCAGCAGGGAATAACGTAGTCCATTCTTTTGCTCCATAGGCAAGCAGAGTGGTACATATATACAATGGAATATTACTCAGCCATTAAAAAGAACAAAGTGCAGCAATATGAATGGACCTAGAGAATGTCATACTGAGTGAAGTAAGTCAGAGAAGGAGAAATATCATGACATCCCTTATATGTAGAATCGAAGAAGAAATGATACAAATGAACTTGCTTACAAAGCAGACTCACGGACTTGGGAAAAAGAACTTGCGGTTGCTGCTGGGGAAGGGATAGCTAGGGAATTTAAGATGGATATGTACACACTGCTATATTTAAAATGGATAACCAATAAAGATCTACTGTATAGCACAAGGAACTCTGCTCAATGTTATGTGGCAGCCTAGGTGGGAGGGGAGTTTGGGGGAGAAATGGATACATGTATATGTATGGCTGAGTCCCTTCTGCTGTTCACCTGAAACCATCACAATATTGTTAATCTGCTATACCCCAATACAAAATTAAAAGTTTAAAGTTTGAAAAGAAAGACCTTGTGAGTTAGTGACTCACGTCTTATTTAAGGAGGTTTGCTGTCTCTTTTCTCATGGTTCCTGCTACCTTCCCTCCCTACACACAAGCACACACACACACACACACACACTTTTTAATTTAAACCCAGGTGGGTGTTAACTCCTGTAACATTCTCTGGACCTGAGTTCTTTCACTGACACCTTATTTTGCCCACTTTTCCTTTGGGGACTTGGGGGAAGTCTGATTCTAAGCTTGCAGAGGAGGGAGCTTCCTGAGGCTGTAATTCAAACTTGCCTTCTGTCTGCCCCAGAGAGACACAGACAGTCTGACCTGAGGGTGAGGTCACCCCAAGTGCGAGTTTCTCGAGGACGCGTGTTCTTGTCCAAGAACAATACTCTCACTTGTGACCCCAGCTGATGGTAAAGATGGAAATAATTCATTAGCGCTGGGGACAGCTGAGGCAGCTGGGGTGTTGCACATTCCACTGAGCTCCCCCAGAAAGACTCAGCACGGCTGTTTTTGCAGGCTCCCTGATTGCAAATCATCTCTTTCTTTTTTTAAATGGAAGTATAGTTGATTTACAGTGTTGTGCTAATTTCTGCTGTACAGCAGTGTGACTCAGTTATACACATATTTACATTCTTTTTCAATATTCTTTTCCACTATGGTTGATCCCAGGAAATTGGATGTAGTTCCCTGTGCTATGCAGTAAGACCTTGTTTATCTGTCCCAAATGTAGTTGTCTGCACCTACTAACCCCAGCTTCCCAGTCCTTCCCTCTCCCTCCCACTCTGCAACCACAAATCTGCTCTTGAAGTCATCTTTTGAGTAGATATACTTTCTTTCTAAGGAAGAAATGAGATGTTGCTACTGAAGAGGGACAAGTAGGGGAAATAGAAAGGTAGCCTGTTAACACTGGAGTTCCCCGAGGCCCCAGAGATCTGAAGGCACGCCAGATTCTACCCAGAGAGCTCATGGTTTGTGACTCCAGCTGCTGGTAAGTAGCAGGACCTGTCTTTTGAACACAAGTGTGAAGCAACCCTTTGTTCATGTGTTATACTGAGGAAGCATATACTATGTGCCAACCTATTTCAAGGGCTGGGAATAGAACAGGAAACAAGAAAGACAAAATTCCCACCTCCACGGAGCTTTGTGGGGAAGATGAGCAATACACAAGATGACTCATTCCCTAGTTCATGCCCTTGATGTTTCCAAGTGCTAAGGAGAAGCACCAGCGCAGAGAAGGGAGTTAAGGCATGTTGTCGCAGTTTTAGACACGGTGGTCTCACTGTGGGCTGTGGGGGACAGAAAGCCTTAGAGCCATTCTGAGGGTGGCGGTTTCTCAATATAAGAGTATAAAGGATATCGGACTTCTCGCTGTTAATCTGCAGGAAATCTCTGCACAGATTCACATTGCCTGTTCTTTCTACTCCTTTATTTTCTTCCTGGGACATAACCATATATATACTCATGCTTCTGAAACCCATAGGAATCTTAACCCATCCCTGGTTCCAAGTGGGTAAAAGAACCTGCTAAATAAGAATTCAGTTCAGTTCAGATGCTCAGTCGTGTCCGACTCTTTGCGACCCCATGGACTGCAGCGCTCCAGGCCTCCCTGTCCATCACAAATTCCTGGAGTTTACCCAAACTCATCTCCATTGAGTCGGTGATGCCAGCCAACCATCTCATCCTCTGTCATCCCCTTCTCCTCCTGCCTTCAATCTTTCCCAGTGTCACTGTCTTTTCCAATGAGTCAGTTCTTCGCATCAGGTGGCCGAATTATTGGAGTTTCAGCTTCAGCATTCAGCTTCCGTTTCAGCTTCAGTCCTGTGTGTTCCTTACAATGAACATACAGGACTGATCTCCTTTAGGATGGACTGGTTGGATCTCTTTACAGTCCAATAGACTCTCAAGAATCTTCTCCAACACCGCAGTTCAAAAGCATCATTTCTTCAGTGCTCAGCTTTCTTTATGGTCCAACTCTCACATCCATACATGACTACTGGAAAAACCATAGCCTTGACTAGATGGAACTTTGTTGACAAAGTAATGTCTCTGCTTTTTAATATGCTGTCTATGTTGGTCATAGCTTTTCTACCAAGGAGCAAGTGCCTATAAGAATAATCACTAGATAATAGGCTCTGGGTTTATCCACCTCATTAGAACTGACTCAAATGCATTCCCTTTTATAGCTGATTAATATTCCATTGTGTTTATGTGCCACAACTTCCTTATCCATTCACCTGCAGATAGACGTCTAGCTTGCTTCCATGTCCTAGCTATTGTAAATAGTGCTGCATGAACACTGGGGTGCCTGTGTCTTTTTTGATTCTGATTTCCTCAGGGTGTGTAAGTCAGAAAAAGAAAGACAAATACCGTATATTATTACATATATATGGGATCTTGAAAGACGGTACCAGTGATCTTATGTGCAGGGCTGCAAAGGAGACACAGATGTAAAGAACAGACTTTTGGACTCAGTAGGAGAAGGAGAAGGAGAAGGTGGGATGGTTTGAGAGAACAGCACCGAAACAATATTCATCACCATATGTAAAATGGATGACCAGTGCAAGTTTGAGGGGCAACGCTGGACACCCAAAGCCAGTGCTCTGGGACACCCTGGAAGGCTGGGGTGAGGAGGGGGGTGGGAGGGGGGTTCAGGATGGCGGGGACGTATGTATCCTTGGGGCCGATTCATACTGATGTGTGGCAAAAACCATCACAGTATTGTAAGGTAATTATCCTCCAATTAAATAGTCTTTTTTTAAATAAAAAAAAAAAAAGCACTGAAACTGAATACGTGGATGAGCCTAGACAGCGTCATACTAGAAGTAAGTTAGAGAAGGAGAAATATCGAATGACATCCCTTATATGAGGAATCCAAAAAGAAATGCTACAAATGATCTTATCTATGAAATGGAAACAGACTCACAGACAACAAAACTTACGGTTGGCGGGGGCAAGGGGCAGGGGACAGGGATGGTTAGGTAGTTTGGGATGGACGTGTACACGCTGGCATATTTAGAATGGATGACCGACAGGGACCTACTGGAGAGCACAGGAAACTCTGATGTTATGTGGCAGCCTGGATGGGAGGGGAGTTTGGGGGAGTTTGGGGGAGTTTGGGGGAGAATGCATGTGATTGGCTGAGTCCCTTTGCTGTTCAGCTGAAACTGTCACAACATTGTTAAGCGGCTCTGTTCCAATACAAAATAAAAAGATTTTATTTTTTTAAGAGTATGCATTGCAAAGGGACAACTGCCTGGGAGATGAAGTCCTGCAGAGCCAGCCTGCTGGGAAGTAAAATGGGGAGACCCACAGGACGGTGAAGTCACCTGAGGGTTCCCACTGGCTACAGGGCTGTGGAGCCCCACCCAGAGCCCTCTTACCAAACAGGGGGACCCTTCTCTGTGCTTGGGGAGAGCTGGCTCTCATCTGCCCCCTTGCAGTGGATGGAGAATGTTCTCCCACTGGTAAGAGCTGCCTTACTCAGGAAGTCATCTCTAAGGGGAACAACCCACCATCGGCTGATGGATGCATGGGTCCAAAACGAGCCCACTCCCCTCGTTTCAAGGAAATCAAACCAGTGGTGCCTTTTTTTGCCCCAGAGCCTTCCTGGACCAGGGCAGGGCTGAAGCGTACCCAAGTCTACCTCCTTATTCAGTCCTTCCTTCTTCCTTTTCTGTCTTATCCGTTCTGTACAGGTTTCTCCCTCAATAAACGGTGTGCCCTTGAATCCCAGCCTCAGAGTCTGGGCTTATGTATCATCACCATCTGTACTAGTTACATATTCTAGGTAACAAGTTACCTCCAAACTTAGCAGATTTAAAAATAGACCTGTGTCATCTCCCAAGGTTTTTGTGAGTCAGGAGTTTGGGAGCAACTTATTATAGAAAGCTCTTGTGAGGTTACCTTCAGGACATCAGCTGAGGCTGCTGTCATCTGAAGGTGCGACTGGGGCCAGTCTGTTTCCAAGATTGTTTACTCATCCCCAGCAAGCTGGTGCTCACCGCTGACCAGGGCTTTCAGTTCCTCGCCCTGTGTGGCCCTCTCTGCTGGGCTGCTGTGTTTTCATGGGATGGTAGTTGCTTCCTCCAGAAGGAGTGATCTAAGTAAGAGAGGCCAGAGGAGAAACTGCCATGTTTTTTTTATAAACTCACCTCTGAAGGCATATGCCATCATTTCTACAGTATCCTACTGGTTATACCAAAGTGGGGGCTTCCCCAATAGCTCAGTGGTAAAGAATCTATCTACAGGAGACATGGGTTCAATTCCTGGGTTGGGAAGATCCCATGGAGAAGGAAATGGCAACCCACTCCAGTACTCTTGCCTAGGAAATCCCATAGACAGAGGATCCTGGCGGGCGACAGTCCATGGGGTCACAAAAGAGTTGGACACGATTGAAGCAACTAAGCATGCGTTGATTACACAGAGGAGCCCTGCCCGTGGTAGGAAGGAGCTGCACAGAGGCGTGAACACCAGCCAGGCACTGAGGCTCTTGGGAGCCACCTGCTGGTCTGGCCACCACCCCACCCAAGGTGGACTCTGCGTTGTGATGGTGAATTCCTGTGATCTTAGGCTGTTTGCCCTCCCTTCTGTTGTTTTTTAAACTCTTGTGCATTTATTTTTGACCATGGGCCATCGTTGCTGTGCGCAGGCTCTCTCTCGTTGGGGCGAGCATGGGCTGCTCTTCACCGCAGTGTGTGGGCTTCTCATTGCAGCTGCCTCTCTCGTGTGGAGCACAGGTTCGAGGAGCGAAGGCTTCAGTCGCTGCAGCACGTGGGCTCGGCAGTTGTGGCGCACCGGCTTAGTTGCTCCGTGACATGTGGATCTTCCTGGACTAGGGATCACGCCTGTGTCCTCTGCACTGGCAGGCAAATTCCCATCCTCCGCAACGCCAGGGAAGTCCCACGTCTCCTTCTGGCACCCTGGATATTTTCCAGCAGCAAGCTTTTCCCTCTGAAATGGAGAGCTCAGATCCTAGTCTGGATGTCTCTGAAACCCTTGGCATCAACCGGTAAGCTTCACTGATTTCTCCATCTTTTGTTGTCGGTGTTGTTCAGTCATCAAGTCATGTCCGACTCTGTGATATGCAGCACGCCAGGCTCCCCTGTCCCTCACCATCTCTTGGAGCTTGCCCAGTTCATGTCCATTGAATCAGTGATGCCATCCAACCATCTCATCCTCTGTCACCCTTTTTTCCTTCTGCCTTCAATCTTTCCCAGCATCAGGAAAGATCCAATGAGTCAGCTGTTTGCATCACCTGGCCAGAGTATTGAAGCTTCAGCTTCAGCATCAGTCCTTCTAATGAGTACTCATGGTTGATTTCCTTTAGGATTTGCTGGTTTGATCTCATTGCTGTCCATCTTTACTGGGAAAAAGAAGCAACAGTATGAACAAGATATTGTGTTTTGATAGCTCTGCAAATACATCATCCCTCTAAACGTCGTCTCCTCATGGTGTGTGTGCTTGTTGAGAATGGTGGTGCAATCCGTATTAAATCTGAAACCTTATTCTCCCTTTGGGCTGCTGTGATCAGGGACGTTTGGTTTGGGCAATGTTAAGTGACTGGGGGAACAGTCATGCAGGATTGAGAAGTGGGAGATTTGGGCCAAGAGTTGTATTTCTGTTTTAGATACATGTCCAGTGTACAGAGTTTATTGTGAAATAGATATAACTCATTTTCCTATTGCTTTATCATTTTCTTCTCTTTCAGGAATCTAGGGAGAAGGTTAGAAGAAAATTGTATTAGAAATCTGGTGTGGGGGGTGGAGTCTATAGCATTGCTGTTTGGTGTGAATTACGGGTTTTCAGTGTGCGTGGTGTATATGGGTTAGGTTAATACTCATGGGCATCGATCTTTAATTTCCTCCCCGTTGCTCTCATTAAGGTCCCTTCCAGCAGCCCCTCACGCCAATTAGGCAGGCAGAGACACGAGGAGACGTACAACTAGGGCTTTGGCCTCAGACACACGTATGTTGCAGTCTCTCCTTTTATTACCCACTTACTCTGTGACTTTGAACAAATAAATTAACCTCTCTATGCCTCTGCTTTCTCATCTGTGAAAAAAGTAACAGCTACTCCCCTGAGTATCCTTGAGGATGAAATGAGATAGCCTGGACATCGCTCGAGAAGTGGAAGTTGCTATGTTGCACACTAGCGTCGTCAGTCACTTCCTGAGGACCTGCAGTGCTTGCTGAGCATCTGAGTAGAGAAGGGCTCCCGGGGGCCCGGGGCCTGTCCCCTTTGCTCTCGTCTTGGGCCCTTCCTTGGGGTCTTGGGGCCGGCGATGTGCTGCCGCTGGCTCCTGCCCCCTCACGGGAGCGGCCGTGCTTGACTCCTCCCGACTCTGAGCCCACAGGTGTTACACTGATGGCTTCAGCTCAGCCACGCCGTGTATTCACACCATGGCACGTGGACACCATGCGAGTGTTCACACCATTTCTCTATGAGCCAGAGCTCCTCCATCAGGAACCAGTCATCAGAGGTTTAACAGCACGTCTCTTCTCTGGGCTGTCGTTCAGAGAAAAACAACCTGAATTCTTGAGTAGCCTTGCTCTTCCTACGCCTCCCCAATGCAGAGGGTGCTGGTTCAATCCCTGATCAGGGAGCTAACATCCCACCTGCCTCGTGGCCAAACACCCAGAACATAAGCAATGTTATAACAAATTCAATAAAGGCTAAAAATGGTCCATATAAAAAATATGGTTTTAAGAAAAGGCATCCACAATTGGAAGGGAAGAGGTAAAACTGTCCCCATATGCAGATCATATGATATTAATACTATAAACAGAAAATCCTGAAGACTCCACACAAGAGCTATTGGAACTGATAGATAAATCAGCATGGCAGCAGGGTGCATATTAGGCAGGACTCTCTTTGGAAAGAGCATGGGCTATAACACAAAGTCCTGAGCTGCCTCCTGAGCTTGACCAAGCTCCTCCCTGTTCCATGGAAATGGCCACGCTCCAGATGCTGTTTCTCAGATCGGGGATGTCTTTTCCTCTCCCCTTCCTTCTGCAATTTCAGTCCACCATTTAAGATCAGACTCGAGCCTTACCTCATCCAAACAGTCCCCCTTAAATTTCCCAGGGCTTCTTTACATCCTCTTATCAGAGAAAGGGATAGACACTCTAAAAGTCGAATCACTGGGACCCGTTCATTTTGAGTCAGCCCTCATCTTCCTGAAGATTCTAGGCTTACGGTTGGGATATGGCAAAATAAAGAGTCCATCACAGTATTGCCCACATAGTGCTATGTTGGGGAAGAGTAGGGCTGGAGAAAGGAAAGGCATCTTGTCTGCACTAGTGGGTTTCAGGGAAGTCCTCCTCAAGGAAGAGGTGTAAACTGAGAGAGGAAGGGTGTGGAGATTCCCCAGATGGAAATGGAAGGAGGTGTGGTAGGAGTCGGGAAGTTCTAGAGGGAAAAGAACGTGGATGGGGGAGCCCAGTGCTTACAGATACTATGTTGACACAGAGGGGCTGAAGGGAGTTTCCTGAGGCTGGCTGTAGAGACTGGAGGCTGCGGGGGTGGAGAGGGGCCGTGGAGGGCCGAGGCGGGGCCGTCAGAGCCTTGGCCGCACCCTTAGATGCTGGGATGGTGTCCACAGGTGTGAAGCAGAAGACAACTGGGTGCGATTTCCACACTGAAGGATCGCTGTTTTGCTCAGTGTGTTTCTGTGTTGCCCATAGTTATCTTCCCAAATAAAGCATCACAGTTCCAAGTCTCCCTCTCCTCCTTCTAAAATAGGGTGAAAAGGTCACAATTTTCCTGACAAGACTGTCAGAGACAATGTGTAGGGAAACATAAGCCCTTAAAGCAGTCTACACACGAGAGGGGTCATTATCAATATTGGATGGAGAGAGTGGTCTCATAGATCCTGATGCACTGGGAAAAGCTGAGTTCACATCCTAGCTTTCCCACTCACTGCTTAGGAAAGCTGCTTAACTTTTAGATATGGCTGTCATTATTTCCATTCCATAGAAATGGTTCCAAAGAAGAGCTCCATAGTGCTTAGAGTGTGTGATTTTAGGACACTGACCGCCCCCTCCTCTGCCCCCGCCAAATATATGTTCCAACGTACTTTCCTTATGTAAGGACAAAACACATACCTACATCTTCTTAAAAAAATTACTTATTTATTTGGCTACACCAGGCAGGGTCTTAGCTGCAGCATGCACGTGGGGTCTAGTTCCCCGACCTGGGCTCAAACCGAGGCCCACTGCATTGGCAGTGTGGAGTCTTAGCCATTAGACCACCAGGGAAGTCCCCATATCTACATCTTAAAAAAACAAAACAGAACACCTCACTTGGGGGTGGGCAAGTCATAGCAAACTATGTCATAGCATTAAAGTAGATGGCGGACTCTTAATGGTCTCTCCTGCTGGGTTTGGCGTTAGGCCAACTAACTCAGAGCTGCCGTCTTCAATCTGCCTCTCTCCCAGCACACACATGCGATCACTCACTCACTCACTCTATCAGACTTCTGGATCCATCGGTCTTTGGAATGATGGTTCAAGTTCCCTAATGGATGTAAGTTTCAGATTCCTTACATCACTGTTCCTGAAGCAAGAGTCTCCTCCTGGTCCTGTGATAATCGACAAACTGGATCTGTGGGGTTGTTTGAGGCAGCCATGAGATGCACTCTGAGGTCTGAGAGTCAAGGGAGGTTTAAAGAAAGAAAGTTTGCAGGTTTGTGAAATGTTAACTAGAGCATTCTGGGGACCCAGGGAACTGTGGATCATTTTAGAACTTCTCTCTTTATTGCCAGGGATTTTCCACTGTATTACACATAGAATTTGGCACACATGTGCTAAAATATATGGCTTTCATTTTCTGGGATGGGATAAACCTAGAGGACAAGAGGTTAATTAAAAACAACAGGATGGAATGATTTCTCTTCCCACATCTAGGTCTAGGAAGAGCTCAGTGTAGTTAACATAATCTGGAAGCGTGATTACCCTCTGCTTATGGTTGAGATACAATAAAGAAGATGGAAAAGAAAACTTCTTATGTAATTGACAATGACGAGGGTCCCTGAAAACGATGATCAGCTAGAATAATTCATTCATGAGCTTTCAGTTTTGTTTCAAGTGTGGTATTTTCTGCACTGTGGTTTACCATGGGATTGGCTTTTATGTTGGAAATCTGGCTTATTCAGCAGTTGGCTCATCCCAAGAGTACCTTGTAGGTTTCTTTCAATGACTTAGTCCTGGCTCTGCAAAACCTTCAAGGTGTTCGGAGGTTGGCCAGGTTGCAGCTGTAGTTCTCAAGGAGGCAGTGTCGACGTCTCGAGGATGGCCTGTGAGTTTGGTGAAAGCAGAGTGCAGGTGCTTGCTCAGATCACAGACCCAGATGTCTTGGTATCTCTGCTTTGCTGTGGCCCCCAGCTTCCTGAAGGTGAGGTGATGACAGAGGAGGTGAGCCTGCCTTGCCTTCTGCCCTTCTCCTCCTTCCCTTCACTGACCGCGCGTGCACTGTGGCCCCGTGGATGAGCACAGCTTTGCTGCTCATCCTCTCTTTGGAAAGATCATACTTCTACCCGAGTACTTTCATTACACCCACATGTAATTCCTGTGCTTCGACTGTACTCTCGGCTCTCAGAACTGTAGACTAGGAGGAGAAATCCTTTGTGCTTAGGGGACAGTCAGAACCCTTAATGAGAGACGTAGGATGTCAGGAGGGGGCCTTGGAAGATGGAAGGACAGCAGAATACGACAGTGTCTGCCATAGAACGCTGCTGCTGCTAGACCTCCTCGTGGGGCAGCGGTGGACACAGAGGGGCAAGCAGGGAGTGAGGCGAGCTGAGGGGAGAGCTGGACACGTGCACAGGACCACAGGTGAAACAGAGAGCCAGGGAGAACGTGCTGTGACACGGGAGCTCAGCCAGGGCCCTGTGACCACCTAGAGGGGTGTGGTGGGGTGGGAGGGGGGAGGGGGCGCGTTTACAGCTGTATTGATTTGTGTTGATATGTGCCTGAGGCCGACACAATATTGTAGAGCAATTGCCCTCCAATAGTTGTATTTTGCTCTATACTTCTCAATATTGTACAGTTACAATCTTTGATAATTAAACACACACGCACAGAGAAGTATTCACCAAAGAAGGAATGAAACTAGTTGGATAAAAGGTCAGCTCAGGGAGTAAACAGAGGACAGGTGAACTTTTAGGCTTCATCTCTCAATAGACTAATCGTCATTTTCTTTCTCCAGTGAAATTCGTCAAGGCTGGCAATGTGAATGGTGAAAGTGAAAGTCGCTCAGTCGTGTCCGACTATACAGTCCATGGAATTCAATGAGGCTGCCAAGAAGAAGCTAAAGGGAAAATGGCACGTCAGCTCTTCCATTTTTACAATCTATTGGAAGGATTAAGAAAAAAATGCTCATATTTATTAATTACATTATTAGCCAAAAAAGCAAAAATGAGCTAGAGTACCCACAACTGAAGTATGATGAAACTGTTGATGGATAAAAATTATGCAGCTCTCTTAAATGACATCTGGGAAGAGTTCACAATGTAACTAATCTCATAGGAAAGAGTAAAAGGAAAACGTAGGAGCAAACATTTATATATAGATATAATCAAAATTATTTATGAGTGTGTTAGTCATTCAGTCAGGTCTGACTCTTTGCAACCCCATGCGCTGTAGCCCACCAGGCTCCTCTGTCCATGGAATTCTCCAGGCAAGAGTACTGGAGTGGGTTGCCATGCCCTTCTCCAGGGGATCTTCCTGACCCAGGGATCAAACCCAGGTCACCCACATTGAAGGCGGATTCTTTACTGTCTGAGCCACCAGGGAAGCAGCCCAAGAATACTGGAGTGGGTAGCCTATCTCTTCTCTGGGGTATCTTCCCAACCCAGGAATCGAACTGAGGTCTCCTGCATTGCAGGTGGATTCTTTAAAAATCATTTAAGAGGGACATAATAAAGCATAAAGAAAACACACCCATATGCCTCAAGGGTTATCTTCAATATTAATAATGGAAAAAAAAAGAATGGCAAAGATTTTAATGGGCTGGTGATTCAGGTGGAAGGAAGCTGGTAAAAGGTATGTTTGTAGGATATTCATGGAGCTCTCATCCCAGGCCTCCAGGAGATACGGATCTTATTTAGAATTATATCTGATGATTCAGATTTCTTCTACCAAAGCCCATTCAAGAAATTTCAACTTTGCCCAGCAACGCAGCAGCCCTTGATAAAGAAAAAAACAACAGCAATTTTAGTTGTATTGTTAGACCACACTGTGTGCCCTTCTTCAGCAACGGGCAGAGACATGGGGAATGAAGAAAGCCACACAGCGCAGAAAAGCCTCTCGCATTCCTTCTGTAAGTCCTTCTCCAAATTACAGAACAAAAACCAAAGAGTGTATCTGGAAAAAATATTCATGTTTGGTTTAAAGCAAAAGCAAACCAAAGCCACCACAATATTTTCTTCTCCCCTGAATGCTTATCTCCCTAATTGGGCTAGAAGAATAGGAGATCTGGCTCTAATATTGGTCCTGATTCTTGCTTACTGTGACCCTAGACCAGGGTCTCCATCTGGGTCTCAGTTTTCCCATCTGTAATATGGGTTGGTGTCAACTCTGAACAGCTGCAGACAGAGCTAGAGCCAACTGAACTGAAGAGCGAAAATTCTTAAGGAAAAGCAAGAGACCACAAACATCTTTGGATGTCTGTGTGTATTCTCATCTAACGTAACAATCTCTGAGTCTCATTTGCGCAGCAGTAGAAGGCAATATAATCAGACTTTGGCGTGGGACAGACATGAATGTCCAAGAAGCATGGGATATTTGATGGATCTACAAAGGCCCTTCCGGTCTTAGCGCCCTTGCATCTCTGGGGTTCCCACTTCTCTCCCTCTGAGATCTGCACTTCTGGGATGAGCATTCAAATCCAGGATTTTTTTCAGTGTCCATTGTGGCATGCAGGAAAGTTATTTAAGCTTTAGTCTTTCCTCTCAAGGCCAAGATCTTGATAAAGTGTCTTTTGCTCTTTAGGCAAAGCATTTGGTGTTTCCTCAGCTGTCAAGGATGGGAGCTAGGACTGGGTGAGAGAGGTAAAATCTAGTATCTATTCATCTATGTAGAGACCCAACCTCTTTCCATCATCCCCAAATCTAGGGCCCAGTTAAGATTTTTATTGATACTTTGGGTAAAAGAAAAACAAGAAAGAGAATTCACTCAATCGTATCCGACTCTTTGTGACCCCATGGACTGTAGCCCACCAGGCTTCTCCATCCATGGAATTTTCTAGGCAAGAATACTGGAGTGGGTTGCCATTTCCTTCTCCAGGGGATCTTCCCAACCCAGGGATGGAACCCAGGTCTCCCGCATTGTGGGCAGATGCTTTACCGGCTGAGCCACCAGGGAATGGCTGAGTGGTCTAAGGTGTCAGACTCAAGTTTCTACTTTGGATAAAGATAACACTAATACTTAGTGTAATAATGATTTGTGGTAATTTTATTCCATATTGGGGGTACAAACACTCATTATATTAGTAATGTTAACTGAATCAGTTAGGGTTTTTTAGAAGCAGCTTCTCTGGGTAATGAGCAGAAAGGGAATTTACTGGAAGCCTGTGGACTAGCTCATTGAATTGAAGGACTAATAGGACAGTCAGATCTTAGCAACTGCAGAAACCAAGGCTTGTTACGGGATGAAATAGCAGGATGTAATACTCGGCTTCTTCTGAGTTACAGTATTTACATGAAATCATCCCCATCCACTTAATTCAATTTAAATTGTCAAGAGAAAGAGTAGACAGTGCTGGCTGGGTTTTCAGACTCATTTCCAAGGAGAGGAAATGGAAGTTTCTACTTTTTTTTTTTTTTTTTTAGAACTTATGTGACCACCTACAAGAAGATGTTTACCAACACTTTATGTGTGTTTTTCCTAATCCTCAGCATAAACATTCAAAGCATCCATATATCTACTCTATAAACAAAGCCCCTGATGTTCAGAAAGCTTGAGTAGCTTGCACAGTCACATAGCAGAGCACTGAGATTCAACCCTGGGCTTTGATTCGAGTTGACTTGATGGTTCTCACTCATCAGTAGATATTCCCTTCACGATCTGAACTCTCCTTGGTTAACTCACAATGTACGATCTAAGGAATCTGATTATCTTTCTCTTAAATGTTACCAAGTTTGATATCCTGAATCAGAAAGAAGAGACCCAGTGTGACAGCACGTCTGGCTGCATGCCTACCCATTTTCTTACTCTTCTGCTCAGCACTCACTACACTGTTTTTCTAGAAACAGCCTGGCATTATGTTACATATTCATTTATTTTATGTCTGGTTCCCTACTTGACTCTATGCCCTTCAAGAACAGTTTTGTACCTTTGGTTCTTAATAGAGGCACTTGATAGATATTTCTTGACCCCACACCAGGGTCTGTTATGTGGACCTCAGTTTTCCTATCTGTAAAATGGGTTGAAACTCCTGTCGGGAATATAGTCATGTAACATGGAGCTGTGGACTCACTTACCACTCACATCTCACTTCTCACCCTCTTTCCTCAGCTTGATTCTGACAACAGAGTGTGAGGGTCCTGACAGGAGACCTCACTGACCAGCCCTTGAATTCTGCCTTTCCTTGAAACTCAACTTCATTGTCCCAGCAAGGACCTTGGCTCTTTAGGATCTTCTAGATGGCTCTTCTGGCATCCCACCCTGCTGACATTGCCCAAAGCATGGAGGCCAAGCTCTGAGACCCCATACCTGTGGCATCTCCATAGCAAAGCACACCTACGTACCTCTAATCGCCCAAGAGGAAGTCAGAGGTGTCCTCTCCCTCATTTCTCATGTCCACCCCATCTCCAACTCATGACATCCTTATTCTGCCAAGTCTCCCACCTTCCTTAGTCTCCAGGGCAACTAATTGTAGCTCAGGCCCCATCACCTGTCCTGAGTTTGATCTTGCCACCCTCCTTTCTCTCTCCCTGCCTCCAGTCTGATCCTCTTAGAGGCTCAGGAGGGGAGTTGGTAACCTCCCCAGGCACAAGTGGGAACCAGAAGGCCTGGGCATAGCAAGGCCAGAGTGAATTGCTCTGTGGAGGCCTTAGGAACAGGGCAGCACCTTGCAGGACATTTGTGGGGCCCTCCTCCTGCTGGGATGGGCTGTTCTTTACTCCCATTTCTGGCCACATGCCCCCCTACTCACCCCCAGCATCCAGCCACCCTGGACCACAACAGCTCCTCTTCTCCTCTACTCTGATCTTTATTTTTAATTTTGGAAAAAAAATATGAATAAGGAACGCTTCACACTGTTCCTCTCCACCCTCTGAAATCTTAGCCATATTTCAGGACCCAGTTCATCACCACTTTTTCCATAGTGCCTATCCTCATCTCTGTGGTCAAGATCCATCTCTCTCTTTGGGTTCCTATTACATTTTCTGCTTTCCCTAGAAGACAAATAGCATCTGCTTTGTATCATGTCTGGGGTCTGTCTACCCCACTAAGCCTGCAGCTCTCAAGTGAGAGTCTTCAGTCCCTTGCCAGAGAATCACTCGGGGCAGGAGACAGTTCCTGTTAAAATGCATGATTCCTCAGCCTCCCTGCAGGAGAGGTCACCTGGTCTCTTTAGAAACAGCATCCTCATTCCCCAGGGGACATTTCTCCTCCCCTGTTTGCATTCTGCGTAATCATGGAAGAGGCTTGGCTCTGTCTCATTGAGGGCTAGAAAGTGACACGTAGCATTCTCTCGCTGGCATTCTGATCATTAGGCAAGGAAACGATAGAAAAAAACTCCAAAAGATTTTGCCTGTTCATTCCACCAACCTAAAACACCCAGTGCTTTTCTGTATAAATTAAATTTTAAAAGGAAAATAAATTGAAAGAACTTATGATATCTCATGTCAGGACAACCTACATTATCTCATCTAATAAGGACAACTGAACATCCCAGTCTCAGAAAGGACAACTACTGGGATCAGGTTTTGTTGCTTCCAATGCAAGAAATAAAAGACCTACTGAATCACAGTTTTTAGGATGAGAACCGAGAAGTATGCTTTTGTATCAGAAGATCCCCGGTGATTTAAAAAAACATACGTTTTATTTTGGTATAGTTTTCGATTTTCAGCATAGTTGTGAAGATAGTAAGAGGTTTCCCTTATACACCACGCCATCCCCACCATTAACATTTCGCTTTTCCGTTAGTTCCTGCAAGTTAGAACACCCACGGCAGCACATTTGTCGCAACTAAGAAGCTGACATTGACCTTGCTGCTCGCTAAATTCCAGACTTGAATTTCATCAGTTTTTCCACAAATGTCTTGTGTTTGGATGCAGTCCAGCACGCCATATTGCATGAAGGCCTTCTGTCTCTCTGATCTCCTTTGGTCTCTGACTGTTTCTCAGCCCTTCCTTGTTCATGACCTTGGCAGTGGCGAGCTGCACTGGCTGGGTATCTTGTTGAGGGTCCCCTCCTAATGATGCTGACACTGACTGAGGCTCTGAGCATTTCGAGGACCAGGCTCATGTCTGCACCATTGCTATTACGTCCTGCCTGTTCTGTGAGTGCCTAGTCAGGGGCGAGAGCTCAGTGAATAGGTGTTGATGGAAATGAAGTTGGCCGCCTGTCCGGCCGCCCTGCCCTGCTGCCCCGGGTCAGGAACCAGACCTTGCCCATCCCTGCACCCCTGTGCCCCGCTTGACCCCCACACCGTTTGTGATGGGACTTGGAGGAGCTCCCACCATCTGATGGAGCTGAACGCCTTTGACTCGGGTGGAGGTTTCAGACAGACATAATCACGTCACTCCAGAGGAAAACGCTTAATCACGATCATCTGACCAGATTTTGACGTCTCTCTTTCAGTTCATTCATGAAAGTTTTGCTCTCAGTCCAATCAGATAAAAAGAAAGAAAGGGAAGGGGGCAGCTGGCGCTCTCTCATCAGAGCCGGGAAGACGGGTTCTTGCTCTAGGCATGTTTATAAATTTAAAAATATTTCGGATGCTTTGGTGATGCTGCTTATTCTGGTTCAGTGGGCAGGGGGAATGCACGGTGGGGGATGCGTGGTGGGGGCACGGTGTTCCATCTCGTCAAGCAGCTGCTGCTGAAATACGGTCCTCTTTTTTCTGCCAAAGGGGGAGTGCGGTGTGCTTGGCACTGCAGAGCGTTAAGCTGAACAGACTCAATTCACGCACTTCCTGGAAACAATGAGAACCAAAAGCAGTTATTGAGTAGAGCTTAGTGGATCTTGGTACTGTGTTAAGTGCTTTCCATACATAAATGTCTAATGCTGATGCCATTCTCTGAAAGCAGATACTTAATTTTAGTTCTGTTTCCTTTTGTTTTGTTGAGTCACTAAGCTGTGTCTGACTCTTTGCGACTCCATGGACTGCAGCACGCCAGGCTTCCCTCTCCTTCACGATCTCCCAGAATTTGCTCAAACACATGTCCATTGAGTTGGTGATGCCATCCAACCATCTCATCCTCTGTCGCCCCCTTCTCCTTTTGCCCTCTCTTCCCCAGCACCAGGGTCTGTTCCAGTGAGTCGGCTCTTTGTATCAGGTGGCCAAAGGATTGGAGCTTCAGCATCAGTCAGCGTCATCGTTGTTGTTCAGTAACTATGCCGTGTCCGACTCTTTGCGACCCTATGGACTGCAGCACGCCAGGCCTCTCTGCCTCACTCTCTCACTCAGTTTACCCAAGTTCATGTCCATTGAATTGGTGATGCTGGCCAACCATCTCATCCATCTGCTTCACTAGCAAATAGTCAATGATGATAGAATAGAGGCTTAGGAGGCCAAGGAGAATACTCAACATCAGAAAGCTCTCAATGGCAAAACTGGGGTGGAAAACTCAAATCCTTATGGTGTTCAAGGAAACATTTATATCATTCCTTTTGAGACCCTAAAGGCTGCCTGTCTCCTCTCCAGGTATATACACATATGTGTGCTCGTCTGCATCCCACTTGTCATTTTTTACTATGAAATAAACAAAACTGATATCTTAGCTCTTATTTTTGCAATTAAATGCACTTCATATCCAGCATTAAGAGAGCGTGGCACTCCTGTCATTTTGGTTCCTGAGACAGTTACATCAAAACCTCACGGGGAGCTTGTCAGAAACGCCTGTTCCTGGACCCCAGTTCAGACTTCCTGGATCAGAACACTGGCGGGCAGGGGGTGGGGGGGGCGGGGCTGGAGCTTCAAAGGCCAGCCTTGCAATTAATACAAAACTTACTACAACCTGAGAGCTTCCACCACAGGGAAGGATGCAGGCTGGGGAGTCGAGGCATTTGTTCAATTTCAGTTCTGGGACTTCCTAGCAGGTTGACCTTGGGCAGCTCAGAGCCTTGGCTGTTAAATGGGTCATTTCTGACTTTGCACGGTTACTATCAGGATCCTAAGAGACAATGTGGATCTGAGACTGCTGTCCCTGAGACCAGAGGTGTCTCCCAGTTCAAAACATACGAGAGAGAAGACCATGCCAGTGACAGTGTTGCTGTGATGTTTCTCATCCGACGGCAGGAAGGCTCAGAGGTGGCTTCATGCAACCACATGTGGTCCAGTGTGGTTGAAATAAATCCTAGAGGGATTTGAGCTGAGAGGAAAGGATTAATAGGAACACAGAAAAAAACAGGTGGAAGGTAATGTTTTACAGCACAGCCTCTAGACCAGGGTTTCTCAGCCTCAGCATTGTTGACATGTAGGGCTGGATGATTCTTCATTGTCAGGGACCGTCTCAGCCTCTTGCTGATATTGAACAGTATCTTTGGCCTTAACCCACTAGATGAAAGTGGTATCTGCCCCTCAGGATATCTCCAGACGTTGCCAAGAGTCCCCTGGGGAGACTTGGCCCCGTTGGTTGAGAACCAGCCCCCTAGAGGGAGACAGAACTGGTCCGAGTCCTGGCCCCACGCTTACCATCTGAGTGAACTTAGGGCAATGTGTTCAATCTCCTGAAACCTCGGTTCTCTTAGTTATAACATGGAAGGGGGATAATACTCTTAAGTCCCTACCCCTCCTGGCTTGTTGTAAGGATTACATGAGAAAAAGCATATCAAGAGTGGAGCAGAATTCCTGGCTTGGTGCTGCCTGTGTGCATGTATGCATGTGTGTATGTGTGTGAGTCTTAACAAGTCTTGGAATTTTGCCAGACTCTAAAAATTTGAAATACACACGCTTCCTTTTCCTCCTGTTTGCAGAAAGGGGTTTTCAAAAATCTGAGAACTCTTAACTTCAGGTCTGAAACCATGAGCCAGGGATGTTATCACCAGGGTAGGGGAGCTGAGAGGTCTGAGCTGAACCACAGACGTTCCTTTCCCCTGAACTCAGATTAACTGCTGCACCAAATGTTTAATAGAATACTGCCATTTAGACCCAGCTCATGCCAAAACTTTATTTCCTTCTGCGAGTGAAAATCCTTCATGTCTCCTTGATGGGAAACGTGCTGGTGGGACCCAGGAGCAGAGGGGAGACCCAGGAGGTGATTGGTTTAACTCTCCCTGGCCTGGCTGTTTGAACTCTGATCTTTCAAGAGAAAGAGAGGGGTTTAACATTTGGGACAAATTAACCAGCTTGACAAAAGCAAAACAGTTCCCCCTCTTAAGATGAAGTGCTCCTTAAGTGCCTATGCTGTTTCCTGCCCAGACCGGACATTCGTCTGGTCTGAAGGGACACTGGGACCCAACGTGTGTTGATGGCCAGCCACCTTCTCCTGTGGGCCCTGCTCTGCAGAGCTGAGTGATTAGGATCCGATAACGATCTCGGTGGAGCCTGAACCCAGCCTGAACCCAGAGTTCTCCGCCTTTCCTGCCGTTGCTGTGACGGCCTCGGTGTGTCCCCTCCCTCCCCCTTCCATTCATTTGAAGGGTTTCTCCTCTATTGTGTCCTGCTCCATCACCGTCACTCACATGTGACCACTGCATGGCACCAACCCAGTTTTCATGAAAAATAATCAACAGTGTAACTCCTTTCTTCTAGAATCCCTCCTCTAACCCTGTGGAGGGTCCCGCCTTGCCCCTGGTTGAAATGAGCATCACCAGGAATGAAGCTGATGTGTCTCTCCTCCCCCCCCACCTTCAGTGGCCTCCCACAGTGGCAGGATCATTTGTGGGTCCCCCAGCCTCTGATTGGAGATGTGAAGCTTGTTACCTTATAAAATGATGTGTTTCCTTGTGGGACGGTGTCAGCGGCTGGTCCCCATTGTGGCAGCCTGATTAGGTCCTTCCTAACACTTATTAGCATCTGCAGGTATTTACTGTGTTTCCTTGTTGCTTCATTGACTCCGTGGCCCCCTCCTCCTGGTCTACGTAAGCTCCACACGCAGACAGGCAGCTCCTTGATCCGATGCACGCTTGAATCCTCGGATGTTCTTCCTTGAATACTAGCTGACTCAAAAGATAAGTAAATGATGTGCTGTTTTGAGACAGACAGATCTCCTGGTGGGCAGACTTTATGTCTATATTCATAATTTGCCCCCAGCGTTTAGCCTGAGGCTAAAGACCAAGTAAACATGATGACTAGGGTAGGGGGAGAATACAGATTTGGGAGTCAGATAAGCCTAATGTTAAAAGCCCACCTTACACCACCTGCCAGAGTCTCAGGCAATTAACATTTCTGAGCTGTGATTCCTACCATCTGTGAAATTCGTTTTACTCTAGGATATCACCCAGCTCAGAGGTTGTGGAGATTAAGAGATTGTTATAAAGTATTTAGCAGTGCCTGGCACACAGTGGGTGTAAGTGATCTGAAGCACGTTGAGAAGGCCAGGTGATTATTACCAGCATGGTCGGGAGAGGCCCGGGGCCCAGGGGGAGGGGGTGTGGCCCAGCCATCTGTCGAGATCAGCAGATTGAAACGATCCACTCACTTATTCTTGAAAGACATTTTAGTCCAGCAGGAGTCTCCAGACATGAGCCCACAGCTGTGGCCGCATCAGGACCATGGGGCCCCACCCACTTCATTCACAGTGTAGAGTTCAAACGTGCATTGACGTTCCTTCTCCTCCAACTTATGGCTCCCTGGGTTTCTTTTTAATTAATTAAGTTATTTTAATTGGAGGCTAATCACTTTACAATGTTATAGCGGTTTTGCCATACATTGACATGAATCAGCTGCATGGATCCCTGGATTTTTAAGCTGTTTACTCCCCCAAGTGTGCCTGGATCCTGGAGGCTCTGCAAACACACGCGCACACACACTTGAGGCATTTGTCTGTCACTGCTCTAAATTAAGGACAAATCACAGTCAGCTTAAATCTCCCAATTTAATAAACACCAGATCCCCCAAATGTCAGAGATTCTAGTGTTTTGCAAAGTCTTTTAACTTGTGGCTCATATCTGAAACTAAGGGGGAGAAGCAGTAAATGACATGAAGTAAAGAGGGAGGAGGTGTGGAGGGAGCCCTTGGGTTGCTCATGAGGCCAAGAATGTGAGGGCAAGCGGTCTGGACCGTGTACCGGCCTTCTGGTCTCTGTGGACGCTGCCAGGGGTCTTCAGGCCTTACTAGGGCAGCACGGACTTCTGCAACATGATGAGCGGTTAGCTATTGAGCAACCAGGGTTTTCTTCACGAAGACATTTCCAGAGTGGAAGACTTCCAATTCATAACAGAATGTCAGCTCTCCGCGACCCAAGGCAACCTCATATACGTCTTCACCTTGCAAGAGTCTGTGGCGGTATTGACCGTGACTTGTACCATACCAAATACTAGGCTGCCTTTTTACGGTTGTTGGTGTTGTCCTAGGGAAGACCTTTTAAAGTAGTGGGTTTAGGGAAAAGGACGTGGGAGCAGGAGTCGATGCTAATCCTAGATCTTCCATAAAATTGGCATGTATTCGTTGTTTAAGTCATCAAGCCATGCCTGACTCTTTTGCGATCCCATGGACTATATAGCCCACAAGGCTTCTCTGTCCATGGGATTTCCCAGGCAAGAATACTGGAGTGGGCTGCCATTTCCTACTCCATGTAAAATTGTGCAGGTCCTAAAATAAGTCACTTCTGCCTCTGGACTTTTGTTTCCTTGTCCATGACCTGAGGAAGGGCTCAGATCATTTGCTTTAAAACTGTGGTCTGTGCCGACTGCAGTGTTTCTAGATATTAGACCTGTGCTCCAACCAGGACAGTCTCACCATTGCAGGATGAATAACAGGTCCCCCCAAATGTCAACCTCCAATCCCTGGGCCCTGGGAATACGTTCGCTTAAATGGTTAAAGGGACTTTGAAGATGTGACTGACCTTGAGATGGGGAATGATCTTAGATCTTCGTGATCACGAAGCTCCTTTTTCTCTTGAGGGGGCAGTAATTCCTTCTGTCTATTTTTTTTTTCAAAATTATTTTGTAATTACTAGTAATAAATATATGAAAATTATCACTGAAAATACATTTCAATTTTATTTATTTTTTTAATTTTTTAAAAGTTATATATATATATTTTTAACTTTATTTTACTTTACAATTCTGTATTGGTTTTGCCATACATTGACATGAATCCACCACGGGTGCCGCAAATCAATCAGTGTAATTCACCACATTAACAAATTGAAAAATAAAAGCCATATGATTATCTCAATAGATGCAGAGAAGGCATTTCAATTTTAATTATAAATACAGTTGACTTTTTACATTTATCTTGCAGCTTTACTAAACTCTTATTAGTTGAGGTTTTTATAAATTCTTTGAATTTTATATATAGATCATCTTACTATCTTCAACCAGGGGCAGGTCTATTTCTTTAAAAACATTTTTTTTTTTTAATCGAAAGGTAGTTGGTCACTATGAAAAGTGAAAGTGAAAGTCGCTCAGTTGTGTCTAACTCTTCACAACCACATGGACTATGTACAGTCCCCGGAATTCTCCAGGCTAGAATAGTGAAGTGGGTAGCCTTTCCCTTCTCCAGGAAGTCTTCCCAACCCTGGGATCGAACCCCAGCCTCCCCGCCATTGCAGGCAGATTCTTTACCAACTGAGCTGTCAGGGAAGCCCAATAGATGCATCTATAGACGCTCTAGACAGCGTCGCCGACTCAGTGGACATGAACTTGAGCGAACTCCAAGTGACAGTGGACGACAGGGAAGCCTGGCGTGCTGCAGTCCATGGGGCTGCGAAGAGTCGGACACGACTTAGCGACTGAACAAAGACATGTGATATTGACATTGGCTTACGATGTTTACCATGCTTTACGATGTTGTGTTAGTTCCTGGTGTACCGCGAAGTGATTGAGGTATAATATATATTCTTTTCAGATTCTTTTCCATTACAGTTGATGAAAAGATGAATCTGTAGGACCTTGTTTTTCTGTTTTATAGATAATATTTTGTATCTGCTAATCTCAAATTCTTAACTTATCCCTCTTTCTCTTTTCTGTTTGGTAACCATCAATTTGGTTTCTCTCTGTGAATCTGTTTCTGCTTTGTAAATAAGTTCAGTGATGATTTGGGAGAATGGCATTGAAACATGTATAATATCATGTAAGAATCGAAATGCCAGTCTATGTCTGATGCAGGATATGACACGCTTGGGGCTGACGCGCGGGGATGACCCAGAGAGATGTTGTGGGGAGGGGGGTGGGAGGGGGGTTCATGTTTGGGAACGCATGTACACCTGTGGTGGATTCATGTCAATCTATGCCAAAACCAATACAGAATTGTAAAGTAAAAATTAAAAATAAATAAATTAATTAAAAAAAAATTCCACATGTAAGTGGTATCATATGATATTTGTCTTTGTCTGACTTAGTGTGATAAACTCTAGGTCCCTCTTTGTTGCTAAAAATGGTGTTATTTCATTCTTTTTAGTGGCTGAGTAATATTCCATTCTGTGTATGTGTGTGGCATTGTGCCTTGTGAAAACTGTTACCCTTGGAGGGAATTCCCTTCTCTCATCCTCTCACCTCTTCTGAACAAGTCCCTCTTATTATCCAAGCTTCTTCTGAGACTCCCTCCTGCCCACCAGCCAGCCTGAGTTCCGTGCCCTCTCTTGGTCCCCAACCCCAAGTCAATACTCTCTGAGCTCATCTCTACATTGTCAAGTTGCCAGTACTTATTCATGTGACATACTGACCTGCGAATTCTTGAAGGGCTAAAAATGTCCCCCATTTCTGCTTCCATGGGTCCACCATGGTTCCCACACAGCAGGGCTCAGTAAATGTTTGCTGAATGAATAATGAAGGTTAAAAGATTTGAATGTGAAGATGCTTACCCTCTATTTAGGTAGCAGTTTAAATTCAGCTGACTGTCTTCATGTACAGAGATTTGTAAATAGACTCTTTAAAAGAAACTTGGGAGAAACATGGGGTAAGGGATAAATTAGGAGTTGGGATTAACACAACACATACTGCTATATTTAAAATAGATAACCAACAAGGACCTACTGTATAGCACAGGGAACTCTACTCAATTCTGTAATAACCTATGTGGGTAAGGGATCTGAAAAGGAATGAATACATGTATATATGTATAACTGAATCGCTTGAAACTAACACAACATTATAAATCAACTGTACTCCAATTAAAAGAAACTTGGAAAATGAAGGAATAATAACTGAGAGTCAGTAGAATCAGTCATGTTAAATGAATTCTGCCTTCCTTGTTTCAGAATATTAGAGCTATTGAAGGCTATACTACCTCCGACTTTCAGCAAGGCATATAATGATCATTGAGAAAAATCAGAAAAATAGGCCAGATTATGATATATTGAGCGACAGAGTTGGTATCCAAAATGAGGTGGATGGACCACGAGTAACTAGGTGTCTGATCAACAGAGAGATCATAAAAGCACTCAATTGGGCCATTGTAGAAGGGACGAGAACATCAGATGGAATACTAGACCAATTAACTTTTTAAATCTTTCTCTTCATTCCTAAGAGTTTATGATTCTACAAGAATATATATTCAATGCAGGTACCAGAATTCAAAAAAAGAAAAAAAAAAACACTTGATGCTCACAACCACAGCAGGTCTTCTGTCTTTTAGGACTTTATTAGCTTAATTCCAGCCAGTTATTTTTTTTATAGCTTTCATGAATCTAATTCAAAACACATTGTGAAGCCAAACATTTGCTGGGCTTGAGAATGTAACTAATAAAAAGGCAAAATACACCAAGTTTGCCAAACACTGCACAAGAGAAGTCTATGACACCAGCTCTAATGTGAGAAATCATAGAGCCTTATTTTTGTTCTCCCTTCTGATAGGAAACATAAGGGCTGTCTCATACTCTTGGAGAAAGGCCCTTGCAATACTTAGCAATGACTTTAAAAATTTCATTTATTATCAAATGAGAAGGCCCTTCACAGCATGGTGAAGACCTGGCTGTAATCCAGGTACTGCCCCTTCTCCTGGGAGCTCCATGCAAAGTTTGCCTCTCAAATTTAGTGTCTTTTGGCAGCCAGAGAAACCTCAAAGCCTGTTGAAAACCTGAAACCTCACGTCACACCCCTAAGGTGACTCCGAGGTCATGCAGGTGGCCGCAGAAGCACAGTCCCGAGGGCCAGTGGAGGTTGTGGAGTCAAGAACCTCCTCTTCCCTCTCCTTGTCTGGTGGCCACTTCCTCCCCATCTGCTGCCCCACGGGGTGTGCATTCGTGTGTGCTCAGCTGCTCAGTTGGGTCTGACTCTATGACCCTATGGACTGTAACCCTCCAGGCTCCTTTGTCCATGGAGTTCTCCAGGCAAGAATACTGGAGCCGGTTACCATTTCCTCCTCCAAGGGATCTTCCCAACCCAGGGATCAAACCTGTGTCTTCTGCAGTGGCAGGCTGTTTCTTTACCACTGAGCCACCAGGGAAGTCCAGTCAGTGTGCATATGGCAGCCAAACCAGTGCCCCCTATTCAGGAGATCTTGGCGGACATCCGGAAGACAGAGAACCCACCTGCCCATTCCTTTTGCAAGCAATGAATGGTTTTGTGAAGTGAGTAATGATTCCACTCTCCAACTAAGACCCATCTCTCCAACTAAGACCCATCAAACATATCCAAAGCATATTTTCTTTTTTTCTTAAAATTTCAGTTGTGCAGACTTAAGTGTCCTTTCCATAGCTGAGTTGGATAACTACTATTATACATTGGCTCACATTTCCTTTTTCAATTTCATGGCATCTCCTTGAAGATGACTTTTTACTGTTCCCAGCAAGAAGACAGTCTCCTTAATGTGGCTTCTGAGTCGAGGTCTCTTCAATGCTTCTTTAAACCTCTCATGCCTGCCCTGTTCCTTCTCCCTGGAAATATGCTGCTTTCTCCCCTGGTCAACTCCAATACATTCTTCAGATACCAGCTACTGTCAGTTCCTCAGGAGGGTCTCTCCCCCTACTCCTATTCATATCCAGTCACTGTGCCCTGGATTCACTGTGTACCTCTGCTTCTTAAGCACTTTCAGTTCCGTTCAGTCACTCAGTCGTGTCCGACTCTTTGCGACCCCATGAATCGCAGCACGCCAGGCCTCCCTGTCCATCACCAACTCCCAGAGTTCACTCAGACTCACGTCCATCGAGTCAGTGATGCCATCCAGCCATCTCATCCTCGGTCGTCCCCTTCTCCTCCTGCCCCCAATCCCTCCCAGCATCAGAGTCTTTTCCAATGAGTCAACTCTTCACATGAGGTGGCCAAAGTACTGGAGCTTCAGCTTCAGTATCATTCTCTCCAAAGAAATCCCAGGGCTGATCTCCTTCAGAATGGACTGGTTAGATCTCCTTGCAGTCCAAGGGACTCTCAAGAGTCTTCTCCAACACCACAGTTCAAAAGCATCAATTCTTCGGTGCTCAGCCTTCTTCAAAGTCCAACTCTCACATCCATACATGACCACAGGAAAAACCATAGCCTTGACTAGACGGACCTTTGTTGGCAAAGTGATGTCTCTGCTTTTGAATATGCTATCTAGGTTGGTCATAACTTTTCTTCGAAGGAGCTAGCGTCTTTTAATTTCATGGCTGCAGTCACCATCTGCAGTGATTTTGGAGCCCAAGAAAATAAAGTCTCTCACTGTTTCCACTTTTTCCCCATCTATTTCCCATGAAGTGATGGCACCAGATGCCATGATCTTCATTTTCTGAATGTTGAGCTTTAAGCCAACTTTTTCACTCTCCACTTTCACTTTCATCAAGAGGCTTTTTAGTTTCTCTTCACTTTCTGCTATAAGTGTGGTGTTATCTGCATATCTGAGGTTATTGATATTTCTCCTGGCAATCTTGATTCCAGCTTGTGCTTCCTCCAGCCCAGCGTTTCTCATGATGTACTCTGCATATAATTTACATAAACGGGGTGACAATATACAGCCTTGACGGACTCCTTTTCCTATTTGGAACCAGTCTGTTGTTCCATGTCCAGTTCTAACTGTTGCTTCCTGACCTGCATATAGGTTTCTCAAGAGGCAGGTCAGGTGGTCTGATATTCCCATCTCTTTCAGAATTTTCCAGTTTATTGTGATCCACACAGTCAAAGGCTTTGGCATAGTCAATAAAGCAGAAGTAGATGTTTTTCTGGAACTCTCTTGCTTTTTTGATGATCCCGCGGATGTTGGCAATTTGATCTCTGTTTCTTCTACCTTTTCTAGAACCAGCTTGAACATCTGGAAGTTCATGGTTCACGTACTGTTGAAGCCTGGCTTGGAGAATTTTGAGCATTACTTTACTAGCATGTGAGATGAGTGCAATTGTGCAGTAGTTTGAGCATTCTTTGGCATTGCCTTTCTTAGGGATTGGAATGAAAACTGACCTTTTCCAGTCCTGTGGCCACTGCTGAGTTTTCCAAATTTGCTGGCATATTGAGTGCAGCACTTTCACAGCATCATCTTTCAGGATTTGAAAGAGCTCCACTGGAATCCTATCACCTCCACTAGCTTTGTTTGTAGTGATGCTTCCTAAGTCCCACTTGACTACACATTCCAAGATGTCTGGCTCTAGATGAGTGATCACACTATTGTGATTAACCAGGTCGTGAAGATCTTTTTTGTACAGTTCTTCTGTGTATTCTTGCCACCTCTTCTTAATATCTTCTGCTTCTGTTAGGTCCATACCATTTCTGTCCTTTACTGAGCCCATCTTCGCATGAAATGTTCCCTTGGTATCTCTAATTTTCTTGAAGAGATCCCTAGTCTTTCCCATTCTGTTGTTTTCCTCTATTTCTTTGCATTGATTGCTGAAGAAGGCTTTCTTATCTCTTCTTGCTATTGTTTGGAACTCTGCATTCAGATGCTTATATCTTTCCTTTTCTCCTTTGCTTTTCACTTCTCTTCTTCTCACAGCTATTTGTAAGGCCTCCCCAGACAGCCACTTTGCTTTTTTGCATTTCTTTTCCATGGGGATGGTCTTGATCCCTGTCTCCTGCACAATGTCATGAACCTCTGTCCATAGTTCATCAGGCACTCTATCTATCAGATCTAGGCCCTTAAGTCTATTTCTCACTTCCACTGTATAATCATAAGGGATTTGATTTAGGTCATACCTGAATGGTCTAGTGGTTTTCCCTGCTTTCTTCAATTTAAGTCTGAATTTGGCAATAAGGAGTTCATGATCTGAGCCACAGTCAGCTCTTGGTATTGTTTTTGTTGACTGTATAGAGCTTCTCCATCTTTGGCTGCAAAGGATATAATCAATCTGATTTCAGTGTTGACCATCTGGTGAAGTCCATGTGTAGAGTCTTTTCTTGTGTTGTTGGAAGAGGGTGTTTGCTATGACCAGTGTGTTCTCTTGGCAAAACTCTATTAGTCTTTGCCCTGCTTCATTCCACATTCCAAGGCCAAATTTGTCTGTTAGTCCAGGTGTTTCTTGACTTCCTACTTTTGCATTCCAGTCCCCTATAATGAAAAGGACATCTTTTTTGGGTGTTAGTTCTAAAAGGTCTTGTAGATCTTCATAGAACCATGCAACTTCAGCTTCTTCAGTGTTACTGGTTGGGGCATAGACTTGGATTACTGTGATATTGAATGGTTTGCCTTGGAAACAAACAGAGATCATTCTGTCGTTTTTGAGATTGCATCCAAGTACTGCATTTCGGACTCTTTTGTTGACCATGATGGCTACTCCATTTCTTCTAAGGTATTCCTGCCCGCAGTAGTAGATATAATGGTCATCTGAGTTAAATTCACCCATTCCAGTCCATTTTAGTTCTCTGATTCCTAGAATGTCGACGTTCACTCTTGCCATCTCCTGTTTGACCACTTCCAATTTGCCTTAATTCATAGACCTAACATTCCAGGTTCCTATGCAATATTGCTCTTTACAGCATCGGACCTTGCTCTTTCACCAGTCACATCCACAACTGAGTATTGTTTTTGCTTTGGCTCCATCCCTTCATTCTTTCTGGAGTTATTTCTCCCCTGATCTCCAGTAGCATAAGGGTACCTACTGACCTGGGGAGTTCCTCTTTTGGTATCCTATAATTTTGCCTTTTCATACTCTTCATGGGGTTCTCAAGGCAAGAATACTGAAGTGGTTTGCCATTCCCTTCTCCAGTGGACCACATTTAAGCACTTAGTGATATTCTAATTCTCCATTCACCTGGGTGGTGACTGATTAGTGGTCTTCACTTCAACAAAAACTAATTGACAAGAGAGTTTCTATCTCTTTGCATATTTTTTCTCTAACATGTTGCATAGTCTTTAGCCTGTATTGAAAGCTCAAGCAATCTTTGTTGAATGAGTGAATGAATCCGGTCTAGTTGCTGCCATCAGCTGGTTAGTACACACCTCTCTGGGCTTCAGTTTTATTGTTGAGGTAAGAACACCTATACTTCCTCCCTTGGAGGGTTTGTTCTATCATCATGTGCACTACCACATAGCATTTGGTATATTGTAGGGACTAAAATACTTGCTGAAATAAATGGCTACACTTAAAACCCTTGGCAACATCGCACATTGGTGATGTGTCTTATGCCTTATATTTTCTCTTCACCCAGAAAACATCTCCTCTGGGATCTTCTTTTTCCCTTTACAATTTCACTGCTTGATGCTTTTCTCTCAAGGCCTCTGTGTCTGCTAGGTGTGGCTTTACAGTAATGATACTAGTATCTTACACTTGTATATTTCATATAAGTTTATGAAGTGCTTAGCAGCACTAGTCATTCATTCCCATCAGTAGGAGTGAATTGAAAAAAATCCGTAAGTTCACATACAGTGACTCTCCACAACTGCAAGTTCTGCATCTGCAGATTCTACCAACTGCAGAAAAAATATATATATTTTTTAATTCCAGGAAGTTCTAAAAAAAGAAAAACTTTGATTTCTTGCATGCCAGCAACTATTGATCTAGCATTCACATTGTATTAGGTATTGTAAGTAATGTGGAGGTGATTTAAAGTATAGGGGAGGATGTGGGTAGATTATATACAAATACTGTGCCACGTTATATAAGGGACTTGAGCCTCCGGGGATTTGGGTATCAGTGTTGGGAGTAGGGTCCTGGCACCAGTCCCCTCGCCGTGGACACTGAGGCAGAACTGTAATGGGGTATCTTATGACAATGAGAACAAACAGTTAAAGCTGCTCAGGACCATGTTGTTGAATGTAACAGACATGAAGTGGAATGCAAGAGAGGGACACCAGGCAGTTCATGTTGCATGCTCTCCTTCGGGTAAAGTGTAAAGCGAGGCTCAATTCATTTTAGCATTGGCATGGGGTAGTGGTTTCCTTGATGGGAGAGGTATTGGATGGGGGGTGAGGATGCTTCTAACTCAGGCTCTGTTTCTTGATCTAGGTGTTTGGTTACACAGGTGTCCTCAGGGTGGGGCAATCACCAAGGGGTGCACTTTTGAAAGGCACACTCCTCTAGGTGTATATTTTGTGTTAGTAAAATTTAGTGACTTGCTTTTCCATCCATGATCTAATTTCTCAATTGACCTCAACTCTGTGAAACTGACAAGTATGTTTCATCGCATTTTCAAGCAGAAAATGACCCTGGAGAGTAAATGCTTTCAAGAAACTCACATCTGTCACACAGGTTGTGGCTGAGATAGAAACCCAGCTCTTCTTTGTCCAGAGCTCTAAGGCTTAGACCAGGTTATCCTCAGCAGGTAACAGAATACTGTTTCAATGTGCTTGTCTCAGAAGTTCCTTAGGGGTGCTGTGTGTGGTGGTAGAAACCTTAGGTCATTGCTGAGGGTCTAATCTTGGATGGGGGAGGCTTATCTGACACACCCAGAGCCTATCAGGTTGGGCTCTTGGCTGCTCCCATTTCTGTAGTTAAAATAGAGCAGAGGGATATTCGATCACAGAGAGGTCTCCCACGTCAGCAGCTGATGACTCTGCAGGGAGATCCTAATGAGTCCCGAACACAGAGGCAGGGACCTTGAGGATGGAGCATGACACAGCGGCACAGATGCTAAGCAGCTGGAACTCTCTCTAGCACACCCAGTCAGGTCCCCAGTGAACACCGCTCTCTGTTCTTCTGCTTAACAGCCCCTGTGCTAATCCTCTAAATGGGAAGGCAAAGTCCTGGCTCACACCTCATCACGGAGGGAGAGAAGGAGGAGAAGAGATTTTGCAGGGTTCTTTAAAGACACAAGGGGCTTGGTGGTTGATGGGAGGTAAAGGGGTTTCAGATGTCAGGATACTACAAGAGTGGTCCCAGTTCATGGGGAAACTGGCTCTGGGATTCTGTGGGTGTGGAAGACTCATACAGCAACAAGGGTCATATGAAACGTTTGCTTCTGAAGATAGAAATGTATACAAACCTCATGAGATTTTTATCTTAAGGGGTAGAGCTTATCAGGTATCAGCTCCAGGGCTAGAATCCAAGGTTCTTGGCTTCTAGACCAGTGCTTCTCTTTCAGTCATCTGATGTGTGACATTGGGCAAGTCCATGTAACTCTCTGAGCAGGAATATGGTACTTGATTCTAAAATGTGTGGTTGTGACCCTGCTGGAGTTCAATGATGCATCCTAGCAACCACAGCCTGTTTGTGGAAGAGGAGCAGAAAAACAAGTTTGAGGGATCATAAAAACATGTTCCATTGAAGGGAAAATGAACATTCCACATGCTCCTTTGCAAAAACAACGGGCACATACCTCAGAAGATTTGACAGATCACATCTAAAGAGAATCCTTATTAAAGATGAATGCATAGCATTCTTTGATCTGAGAAATTTTTAGGAATTGAGATGATTTTTGTTTGCTTTTGTATCTTTTGATTTTCTTACTATTGGGTTGGCCAGAAAGTTCATTTGGGGTGTTCCGTATGATTGTATGGAAAAACCCGAATGAACTTTCTGGCCAACCCAATATTTTTCTCAGGTTGCATCGTATCATGGGACTCCACTTGGACCTCTTTTTGTGTTGGCTTTGCAAAAGAACAGTATTTTTTTTTTGTTGTTTTGTTTTGGAAAATTGAGGTTTCCTGAAATCTGGTTTTATTTTCCCAATAAAAGCACAAAAGTCCCTATTTTGATTTTTTTTAAACCTATCTTCACTTCTTCATGGGCGTTAATAAACAGTTCCTTATGTCATTAAGAAAAATGTGCTGATGCCCTTGCAGAAGTTCATGAATCAGAGTTCGTATTCCTTTCACACAAATATTCCAACTGGCCAGATTTTCAACCTATTTAGAGCAGTCCAGCACTGACTTGTGGACATTCATCTTACATTTTGAGTCAGACACCTCAGCTGTTGTCCTTAAATTTCAACGTATCTCGAAGCTTGCGTTTTTACCTCTGGATGGCTTCAATCAATATGATAGACGTGAAGTGCTGGCTGTTGAAAGTGGGTTCTCTTCTGGTGGACTACTGCTTACTTTGGCTTTGTCTCTCTCTTGCAATCTCATATTTTATTGAGTGCATAATTTCCTATCAGCTTCAGACACCAGAGTCACCAGCTAAGACAAAGTTGGGAGGCTAATCTTTGACAGTGGGAAATTTGATGGTGCTTTGAAAAAAACCCCAACCAACACACACCATATGCTGCCATCCGAAGGAAGACTTATGTCATGGTTTCAACTTTATGGCCTTCGATTTCAACATGACATGAGTGATGTGGAAGGGAAGTCCATTTGGATGATAAGAGGAGGATAATTTGTCCTGGGAAATTATTCGCCACTGTGATAAATAATCCCTGGCACATAATAACAGAAAATCTCAACCCTTGAACTGAATTATGTATAGATGGATGCCTCATAAACAAGGCAGAAAATACATTTTTTAAACTGCTGTGTTTGCAAAATCCTTTCACGTCCAGGCCATCCGCATTAATAATCATAAAGAAGCACATTTCCAAGCTCAGAATCGCATTCTTCTCCCCCTCCACGTGACCGAATCATGCACTTTAGGGAGAGCTGCTTTTGTGTGCACTCCATGCTTCTTCTTGTTTTCCTGGTGGATAGCTTGGAAATGCAGAGCGGGGTGGGGGTGGGGGGCAGATGGAGAAACCAGTAAGATAAAAAATGAAGTTTAGGAAAACTGAACTTTTTCTGATTAATCACCAAAGCAATAATGGAATGAAGAGATGAGTGGGTTTTTTCCTTCCTACACTCAGGGATGGTGAAGGGGGAATAATGTTTCTGTTCTTACTCATGAGCCATACGATCATATCTGGAAAAGTTGATGGGGAAACTGAACAGGATTTTTCTTTTGAAAGCCTGTGCTTATAAACGTTAAAGAGTTGGGTTTTCCAAGGAGGGAGGTTATCCAGGGGTTGGGAGACAGGAGAATGGTAATATACAAGACAGCATGTGAGGGTTCCTCAAGAAGGGGTAGGAATGGGGGGATGGCAAGGAAGTGATGGGGTGAAGCAGAAGCAAGATAAGATGAGCAAGTGAGGTTGGCTTGGGTCTCTTTTCAAGGCTGCCTTCTGGGTGAGGATGAACCTGGCATGGTACGTGATGACTCCGTGATGCCTACAGGTACTCTGTAGGTATCTACAGAGATACCTACTAGTTAGTAGGTTAGAGATACCTGCTAACTTTGAGAGGAGTTAAGGGTCCCTGCAGTCAAACACATGGTCAGTGGAGAAGTCCACTGAGAAGGATGTCTTTTTTCTGTGGGATACTGCCATGTTAGGCTGCCTACAGATAGCCGGCACCCAGCGATGGCATGGGTGTCCTAGACAAAGGAGCCGCAGTAATAATGGAAACCATCACAGTGGACCAAAATCAGGCCCCCAGGCATCTTCCTAGAACCACGCTTACCCGCTGCCCTTCCTCCATGCCGTCCCTGCTTCTGTTTATTATCTTAAGGTGCTGGGTAAGGTTTTGTGTGAAGGGATCCTCTTAAAAAAAATCACAGTTGGTGAACCGTTGATTAAGTTCAACCTCCGTATTCATCAGAGGCAGAGAATGTGACCGAGAAAGTTAATCCCCACCCATAGAGTAGGAGAAGGGAATACAAACCTGCTTAAGCAACCTTTCTAATCATCGCCACTAAGACGGCAAATACGGGAATGAGCCAGTTGGGTCTTGAGTTAGAAGAATGACCCAGCTGAGCCCGGTTAACCTGGAGTATCCTGAGAGAGATTAAAATTGCTACTTTAAGCCAAAAAATAATAATAACGCCAAGAGATAGGAGGAGGAGTTACATGGCAGGATCAGGTAACATTGCCTTGACTCCTCACAGGTTATCATGAGATCGAATGAGATCAAGTATATGAAGTCTTTTCATACAAAGACAAGCTTTGTTACCTCTGTCGCTTACCTGTTGAGTAAGTGCATCCAATACATATTTATTAAGCTTTTATGACACTTGCATCATCTGTTTAGAGTCACCCTAAAAACTGACTCTAGAACTCCTATTTCAGAAAAATTATGGTGAGATGCTGTTAGGTTGAATTCAACAAAAAAAGGTTACCTGGAATTTGATACCAAAAGAGGACTGTAGGGTTGCATGGAAAGAACTAACCTGTGGGTTAGAAGGCAAGAAAGGTATAGAATGGGAAGAGGATTTGATTCAAGCCCTGAAGAACTAGCTAGACTCTAGGATCTTAGAAGAATGTCTGGGCACTTTCAGTTCAACTTCTACTCAACTGTAGGAAACCCCTGGGTGTAATTGCCCCAGGGATTATCTGCTTGAGTTCTCAAGGATTCTTCCTCATTCTTTCTTCAACACATGCAACTTTATGAAACCATGCTTATCTCCATTTCCAAGAAGGACAAAGCTCAGTAGTCAGTGACCTGCATGTCTGCCCAGGCAGTAAAGTTAAACTTTGCAAGCAGATCTAATGCTTTGAAATCACATCGGCCAGGGTTTGACTAACTGGCTCTGCCACTGCACTGCTGGCAATTTATGTAACCCCACTGAGCCTCAGTTTGCTGGTGTGTAAAATGGGGATCATAACCATAGATTCCACATGGAGTTATCATGAGAATTAAAACAGAGTTGCTAGACAGTGTTGTGAAGTACCTCAAAAAGGGTTTTCAGTGTCCGGGGGAGGAAACATAGGCTGGAGACCGAGAAGACGTGTGACCTTTAAAGAGAGGGAAGTGCCATCACAAGAAACAGAGGAGTGGGGATTAGATGGGGGCAGGGTCTGCGTGTCCAATCTTGTCTGTTTCTCACGGCAGTGAACTTGCATTTCTGTGGGGTTTGCTCAGGGTTTCCGAGTCTCAACACTGTTGATCCTTGAGTGTGTTGAAGTGTTAGCTGCTCAGTCCTGTCCGACTCTTGGGTGGCTTTGTAGCCCATGAGGCTCCTCTGTCCATGAAATTCTCCAAGCAAGAATACTGGATTGGGTTGCCATTTCCTCCTCCAGGAGACCTTCCTGACCCAGGGCTTGAACCTGGGTCTCCTGCATTGCAGGCAGATTCTTTACCATCTGCTCCACCAGGGAAGCCCCTGTTGACCCTTGGGGCTTGATAAGTTCTTTCTTGGGGAGAGAAGTACGGGAGCAGGGGCTGTTATGTGCATTTACAGGAAATTTAAACTGGCCTCTACCGGTTAGTTGCAACCTGTGACAATCAAAAATATCTCACTAGACACCGTGATGTCCTCTGGGGAACAAAACTGACCCCGGTCAAGAACCGTCAGTCTAGCCATCGCCTGGGCTCACTCTCTGCGGTGACGCACGGGGCTCTCCTGTGAGAAGCTCGATGCAGACTTTCCCGTAGCGGCTCACAGCTGGAAAGTCCTTGAACGACTTCACCGGAGATATGTAATAACTCAGTCCAAGACTGTCTCCCCCCACCCTTAATTCCCATGATTGTACAGTGTTTCTTCTCAGTTTTCAGCTCTGGGAATTTGTCTTTTTCTCACTCGCCAAAGCCGTAGCTCAGAGCAGCCATCAGAGAATGATTAACACTGTCTGTCTCTGCTATTGAACAATCGCAAGGTAGGTATGTCCTGGGTACGGTTTGAACTTACTCTGTGACCCCAGTGAAAGACAATGTGGTTTATATTCTTTAACTGTAAGAATTTTGTGGGGATTATTTTTCTTCATTTTGTTTTCTTTTGCAGCTGTTAGGAAAACTTTCTTTGTCTCCCTCTCCTGTCGTCATTCTCCTATGTCACTTTAAATAATCACTGGGAATTTCAGGGAGGGCTGAGGGAGGTCTTCAAGGGGTCACCTGGTTTACATGTGTCTGTATGGATGGTCTGAGTTTGGTCTAGCTCCAGGGGAGTGAGATGTGTCCCTTACGGTCTAGGCTCCTGGATCTTAGTCTTGGTGGGGAGAAGAAAACCTGGGTATATATTTGGAATAGCTGAAGGGCAGGGTGTTAATTAAACACCAAGTAAGCATCTCATGCCATTGTCTCAGCCCTCATGAAGGTATCATGCGAAATGGGAATCATAGTAATTATACTACTGAAAAAGTGAATGGGGCTCAGGTAAGTGGCCCGTATCACTGACCCTGTGTCATATAGCTAATAATCCCACCCAGGGATCCAACCCCAGGCTGTTATGCCACAACCTCTATCCATTCTGCCACTCAACGTGACCTCCACGCAGACAGGAGCTAGTGCTCGTGTTTTACCCTCTGTGCTCATATCCTTTCTTTCCTTCACTATTAATGCTATCAGAGCCTGAAATCCCTGAAGAGACTCCTTTGCAGGATCCGGCAGGAAGGACCAGGCAGTGAGCTGAGCTGCAGAAAGCCTGACCGAGCAGGCTGGTCAAGCCTTGCCTCGTCTTGACACACACACCATATACTCAGGATTCACCAATAATGGGTGGCGATGGAACGTGCAGAGGTGGATGGAAAATCAGGGAACTGGGATTCAAATTCAGGTTTTGTCCAGATAACCCTGGGCAAGTTATCTCTTGATTTTCTCTTCTTTGAAATGGGAATGATGACCAGAATTCATGGGCAAGGAGAGAACCTGGGAGAAAGGAAGTGCTCCATAAATGGGTCCTTGTCTCTTTCGGCTGCTCCTCATTCTTCTTATCTATCAGGCATCAGTTTGAGTGTCTTCACCCACCTCTCCACATCTTTGGCCTGGACCAGTGATGCCACATGTACCAGCAGCATAGTACCAGCTCGCTGTGTAGTACCAGCTGAGACCCTGCCAATTTCTAGGGATGCTCCCAAGAAGCAGGGCTCTTCTCCCAGCACCCGCTGGTCATCCCAAACTTTGTCCCTTCTAAGTTTGGGGGATGCTCTCTCTCCCCGAGCTCTCTCTTTCCCTCTGCTTCCTGTCTAAAACACTCCCATCCCCTCTGTTGGGTAGGTTCCAAAAGTTACCATGTTGTTTCGTCTTTCTTGGGACTTGGGATGGGCAAAAGGGATGCCGATCACCATTTTTTAGAATTTATTCATATCTGAATAAACAAAGGCTTTGTTTTTGTTTTAGGATAACTGCAGACAGCTGGCTCCTAATGCAAGCATAGGTAGGCGAGGTCTGACCAAGTAAATGTTTCCAACTTATATTTATTTAATCTAGAAAACATTTCCACAGGGCATATTCTTTTTCCAGGCACTGTTCTAAGCACCTGACGCATTTTCAGGCATATACTCCTCATAAAGAAAGCCAAGGAGGCAGGTTCTTTTATTATCTCCATTTTCTAGATGAGGAGATGGGCACTAGAGAGTGAAATAACTTGTCTGAGAGGCCACACAGCTAGGAAGTGATCACCCTGACTAGTAAGGCTGTGATCTAACCACCATGTTCAACCCTTGTGAAGACACCTGTGTGAAAAGTCTTAAGCAGGATAGAAAATCCGGTAATTTATTACCAGATGTAAGATGGTGACTTAGCTGCCTATTACGAAGGATAAAATTGCATGAAATTGAGACCTGACTGTTCTTATTCTATTGCTAAAAAAAAAGTGTACTTTTTAATGCGTGTGAGCCAGCCCCAAGAGCTTCTACTGGGGGAGCAATTAGAATTTGCAGACCACCGCTGAAGTTCCTTCAGCACCATATGTCTGGGGGAGGGACTCAGGGCAGCTCACTGAGTGCTTCCTCTCTCGATGCTTTTTCCATCAGGCTGGAAGTGGAAGCAGGGGACTCCAGCCTCAGTCCTCTGCATCTCCCCCGACCATACACACTCAGAAATATCCCCCTGCCACACACACACACACACATGTACACACACACACACACATGTACACACACATGTGTGCGCACACACACGTGCACACACACACCCTCCTCCTCTATTCCCCTAACTCTTCCTCCTCCACAGAACTGGCAAAACAGACCCAGGGGTTTTGTCTGTTGATTTTCATTCGTTGGTCATTTAACAAAATCTCAAAATAAACCTTCCAAATAAATTGCATAAGAATTAAGGGGTTAAATATAAAATTATAAAGCAACAATTTGGATTTTAATTTAAAAGTAATATAGGTTCATTGTAAGTTGGGGGCAAAAATCAAAGGATCTAAAGAAGAGAACACAAATCAATCATGATTCAACCACCCAGGAATTTTCACTATTAGAGGGTGTCTTGTCTCCCTGCCTTCCAGGATGCAGTGTATCCATCCATCCATCTTTCTATCTCTCTAGCTCGCTTTGCCACACCCCATGTGTGTATCATGTATATAATTTTATTGCTATCCCCATTGTATAAAGTCGTTTGAAACCTGCTTTTTTCATCCAGCTTATCAAAAACACCTTTTAAAATCTTCTGGTTATGTTTTTAATTATTTTGTTGAAAACCCCATAAAATGAACAAACTTTAAACATTTTACATAATGAAGTGCTTAAAGTATCAATAACACTTTTTCATTTGATTAAATAGTCTCTGAAAACATCCTCTTGGTTAACTACCTGAGTGGATGAGCCACAGTTTTTACACGATAGCTCTGCTTGTTCCATGTCTAGCTTATTTCCAATGTTTATGCCAAAATAATAAACATTTTTCTATATATGTCTCTGTCTGAGTTTTCCCATTTTTGTTTTTTTTTTTTTTTGTCTGTGTGAATATTTTTGTTACATAGTACAGAGAGAGATGTTAAGTTTAATTTTCTTAGGATAGATTTGGGAAAATCACTGGGAAAAAACAAAAGACATCTTTTAAAGGATTTTATGCACATTATAAAATTATTTTCCAGATAATTTGTACCAATTTGCACTCCATGAGAAGGAAATCAGAGTATCTGTTTCAGTTCTCTTTTGCTAAAAAATGTTTGACTTTTAAGTTTAGTTGATTTGATAAGCAAAGAAGAAAATCTCATTTCAATTTGCATTTTCTAAAAATTCCTGATTAAGCTAAACACATTCATGTCATTAGTCATTTTTATTTATATTTTAGGTATTAGTTAAAGTTTTATTTCCTATGTAGGTCTTGTTTGAAGTGTCTGCATTTTAAGTCAAATTTTTCCAATGGAATTTTGAGGCTTTTCTTGTAAATTTTAATGAGCATATTTACTAGTTTACTTGTCTTTTAAATTTATTGACTGATTTTTAACACATGTTTTTGGATGGAATGCTCTGTCCCTAGTCTTCCATAGTTACTTTAAAAAATGCTTATGCCTGAGCACATCTTAGTGACACTTAGAAACAGATACTTTCTTTCTAATCTTCAAATACTACAAATTGGATATTGGACTTCTCTGTTGGTGCTCCCATATTTCTTAGAAAATACATACGTCTCATATTGTTTGTCTCTCTGTCTTCTCAGTTTGTTTTCTTGGAGATTTCCTCAATCTTCAGGTTTTTCTGGGGTATTCTTTCTTTGTACATGTTTTATGGATATTATAAGTTTTTAAAATTTCTTCAAAACCTTATTAAAACTTTGCTTTTTAGTTATCTTCTGTTCTCTGCGTCATCTTTATCTCCTCTAGGGTCATTTTTCTTTTTCTCTTTATCTTGTCTTCTCTAATTTCTATCATCAGCTATCTCATGATTGGTATTTAATATTAAGCTAGGGCTCTGTGTATCAAGCTGGGGTTTGTGCATGGTGAGCTTCACATTTGGGTGGCCAGAGGCATCAATACCAGGCTCTTCTGTTGCTTTTTCCTTTTTCTCTCCCTCTCCCTGGCCCCCTCACTGCTGATCCCTGGATTTCAATCTGTCTCAAGTTCTTATCTCAGGCTTTATTTTCAGGAGAACCCAAGAGTCCTCAGTAATTTCTCTTCCATCCCCTTCTTTCTTTGTTTTTCTATCTTTTCTGAAGACTGCTCTTCCGTTCTCTTTCATATTATGGAAATACCCTTAGAGACAGTGTTTGCTCTCATGTTAGTGTGAGCTCAGTAAGGAGAGTTTTGAGTATGCTATTAAATTATTGATATTTTCTATCAATGCATTTTAAAAATTGCTTTTGAGTTTAGAGTGCCTGCTGCTGTACTCCTTTTGAGGGTAGGATTTATATCAGTTTCTGCCTGCTTTATATCCAGTCTGCCTGATTCAGAAAATGTTTGTTGACCAAACAAACATACTCTCAATGTCCTTTGGTCAAAGGTCACCAGAAATAAACCTGAAGTTGAACCAAATAGGATTTATTAACTTGCTACTAATATGATGAGGTAGAATGCGTTAGGAATTGTGGGTTTTCTCTGTAAGAAAGAGTTACAAGGCTTGTGTTATTTGATGGTGGGAAAGTTCTAGGAAGCTAGAACTCTCTTCATGTCTAGGGCAAAGCCCTGGATGGATGCTGTCAGGATGTAAAGATAACTCTGTGATTACATATCTTAATAATTTCTAACTATTGATAGCAAGCAAGTGGAACAAAGCAAAGCCCAAACTAAAATTGTAAAGAAGTAGCAGTCACTTATATTTGCCAGGAGAGGTGATATTTGGTCTTCTTAAGGCGTGAATGAATATTACTATCATTACCACTTTTTGTTTGAAGAGTGTGGTGGTTTTTGTTTCTGCTCAGCCCTGATTATGGAGTGATCCATATGGAGTGATCATGTTTGTTTTGCTCCATTACGATCATTTCCCTAATGTTGGGGTTCTGTGAAATTGTTTTTTCTCAAGAAGAATATATCACAACCTTCTGCCAGTACCAGGAGGCTCTTACCAACACCAAGACATGGCTGACTGTTCCAGCCCAGTCCCCAGATGTCAGGACCTGCCTTTCTCTTTCTCAATCTTAATGAAAGTTCTTTGCAAATTCTGATGTGATGTAATGTCCATGCAAGTTTGCTAGAGAGGTAGTATTACTATATTATTGATGTCAGCAAGTTTTAGAGTCTATTACACTCAAAGTTTGAACTCTGGTTTTTCCATTTGCCAGCTGTGTCTTAATTCTATTAAACTATCAGACTGTTCCAGCCCATATAAATGGTGATAATGGTCCTCATGGAAATCTTGTATAAGATAGTCATTGATAGAATAGAATAGTAAAGCTTCTGGCAGACTGATCCCCAATAGACACATTCCCAATGTATCTTCTCTTCCTATCCTTTCTTTTCCCAGCTTTAATAAGAACATTCTCTTGAAAAACTATTGTTCCTAATAGATCCACCTGCCCTTGAATAGCTATGAAAACACCCCTCCCCACAAACTTCCTTTGCACCTCTCCTCCATCATCACCACCATCTTCCTCTTAGTCCTGCTTGTATGGTTGGTTTTCACTCTGGCATATGGTTGGAAAGCTGAGAATTTGTTTTCCCCAATTCAGATTTGTATTACATGTGAAATGTTTTGAATCTTTATTTTTTGTTTTGCTTTAGAAGGCTGGTTATAATTAATCCTGCTGTGCTTGCAACAATGGAAAAGCTGATAGACTCTTTAGAAGCTGCAAAAACCCAAACACAATCTAAAGTATTTTCTCAAAATAACGTACTTGTGACAATAATGTGTTATATTTAACTTTGAGCATCACCTTCATGGGCATAATTTTAGCTAATTAAAAAAATACAGAAGGGTTTAGAAAAATGGGTGTGATCCTACAATCATGTGACTGAATTTACAAACAGTGTGTACATGTAACAGCAAATTTGCTCTGGTGCTTTTGGGGTTGCACCAGAACCATATTCTGAGAAAGGATTTGAGTGTAAGCATTCCATGTGGGACAGGATAGTTGAGATAGGAAATGTGAAAGTGAAAGTCACTCAGTCGTGTCCAACTCTTTGGGACGCCATGGACTATACAGTTCATGGAATTCTCCAGGCCAGCATACTGCAGTAGGTAGCCTTTCCCTTCTCCAGGGGGCCTTCCCAACCTAGGGATTGAACCCAGGTCTCCCACATTGCAGGTGGATTCTTTACCAGCTGAGCCACCAGGGAAGCCCAAGAATACTGGAGTGGGTCGCCTATCCCTTCTCCAGCAGATCCTCCTGACTCAGGAATTGACCTGGGGTCCCCTGCATTGCAGGCAGATTCTTTACCAGCTGAGCTCTCAGGGAAGCTGAGACAGGAAATGGAAGACAGCTAATAACACACAATCGCCGTCAACAAATCTTGTGACCACTGGGTCTTAACTTCAGAGGAAGCCAGTGTGGAACAAATACCTCCACGTAGCTCTCCTGAGATGGAAGCACCTGGAGCACCTATTCACTGATTTCCTGAAGTCATTGGTTAATAGATGCTCCCGAGGGTAGCAGAAGCCAGTACTACTGTGGCAAGGGTCAGGGCGTAGAGTTGGAAACCAATTGCTCCAATGCTGAACATAAATTTACATTTGGGTCAGAAGTGACCTGATCAGATTGTCTTCTTGCAAATGGCTGACAGCTTTTGAAGACAGACTTTCAGGGAGTAGCCATGGTTGATGAGAAAGACCAGGATTGAAAGCCGAATGGACTTGTTTCCAGCTTTCTCATGTCGGCCACATCACTTGACTTCGCTGGGCTCTGGCTCCCTTCTGTCTTCCGAGGTCTTAGCCAATGTCATACGCAGGCACCATACCTGGTGTGGCGAGAGACACTTCCTAGGCACTCGAGAAGTTGTCATTTACTTTTTATTTTCTTCCCAGTAAAGTAAGGTTTTTTGCCATCAAACACATGAAATGATGCCCCATATGGCTAATTATTAGAGGAATTGCAAATCAAACCTGCAATGAGGTATCACCTCACACTGGCCATCATCAAAAAGTCTACAAATAATAAATGCTGAAAACTTGTTTCAAACTCCATGTTCTCCTTTAGTTTTCTCTCAATCAGTTCTGAAAGCTGTTGCTGGTGCTGCTGCTAAGTCGCTTCAGTCGTGTCCGACTCTGCAACCCCATAGACGGCAACCCACCATCCTCCCCCATCCCTGGGATTCTCCAGGCAAGAACAGTGGAGGGGGTTGCCATTTCCTTCTCCAATAATTCTGAAAGCAGATGGGGCCAAATAAACTTTCTTTTCTTCTTTTATTTATTAAACTATAGTTGATTTGCAATATTATGTTAGTTTCAGGTACACACCTTCAGATTCCTTTCCATTATAGGTTATTACAAGACAGTGAATATAGTTCCACATGCTACACAGTAAACCCTTGTTGTTTATTTCACAGAAATGATGTGTTATCTATTAATCCCATACTCCTAATTTCTTTCTTCCCTTCTTCCTTCCCTTTTAGTGACCATTAGCTTGTTTTTTATGTCTGTGAGTCTGTTTGGGAAATAAGCTGATTGTATTGGTTTTCAGATTTCACATGTAAGTGATGTCATACTTACATTTGTTTTTCTCTCTCTGACTTACTTCACTTAGTAGGATAATCTCTAGTTGCATCCATGCTGCTACCAGTGAATTATTTCATCCTTTTTATGGTTGAGTAGTATTCCATTGTATATATGCACTGCGTCTTTAGTCATTCATCTGTCGATGGACATTTAGGTTCTTTCTGTGTTTTGGCTCAGAGAAGGCAATGGCAACGCAGTCCAGTGTTCTTGCCTGGAGAATCCCAGGGACGGGGGAGCCTGGTGGGCTGCCATCTATGGGGTCGCACAGAGTCGGACACGACTGAAGCGACTTAGCAGCAGCAGCAGCAGCAGCATGTCTTGGCTATTGTGAATAGCGCTGCTGTGAACATAGAGGTGCATATATCTTTTTGAATTCTAGTTTTGTCCCGTTATATGCCCAGCGGTGGGATTGCTGGTTCATATGATAGCTCTATTTTCAGTTTTTTGAGGAGCCTCCAAACCGTTCTCTATAGCGGCAACACCAACATACCAACAGTGTAGGACGGTTCCCTTTTCTCCTCACCCTTTCCGGCATTTATCATTTGTACAGTTTTTAATGATGACCATTCTGACTGGTGTGAGGTGGTACCTCATTGCGGTTTTGGTCTGGGGCTTCCCTGGTGGCTCAGACGGTAAAGAACCTACCTGCAATGTGGGAGACCCGGGTTCAATCTCTGGGTTGGGAAGATCCCCTGGAGAAGGGAATGGCAACCCACTCCAGTATTCTTGCCTGGAGAATCCCATGGAGAGAAGAACCTGGCAGGCTACAATTTGCATAAAATTTAAAAATTAATTTCTAGTCTTTAACTATTTTATTTTAATCTGAAATGCAACCCATCTCTGTGTAATGGGGAAAAATCAGGTAATATTAAAGAAAGCATTTATTTTGCTTCCATTATTTAGATAAACAATTTATAGCTTGGTTAAAAAATATATCATCTTCTTAGTTAAGATGTAATTATGTCCCAAGATCTTCTAGTTTAAAAAAAAGTTACATTTTTTTATAGAGAAACCTGAGAAGATACAAGAGCACCTTTAGGACAATAATGACCAAAAGGTTTAACAAAATGTTTCTTTTTAAAAAATAATTTGTTTTAATTGGAGGATAATTACTTTACAATATTGTGATGATTTTTGCCTCAAAATTGCAACCTTACTCCCACGTTTCGAGATCTGGGACAGTCCAGTTTTGAAAAGAAGTATATAAGCTTGACAACAGAGTGGAAGCATATAAAAACTACAAACCTATTGAAGTTTTTCCCCATCAGAATCACTTTACAGATGAAGTTTCACAGACAAAATTTTGTATGAGGTCCAGACAGTGTCCAGCATGATTTTCAGGGCTAACAAGCAAAACTGACTGTGCATTTTTGCAGTTTGTCCCAGGCTACTTATGTGTGTTTCTTCATGTGTTCCAATGATCTCCTCTGTGGCACCTCCCTTGTTTGCTTAGCTTCCACTTCCAGCAAACAAAATAGCCAAGGGTCTCAGCTGCTTTGTGGTGCTTCTGGTTTCATTCACAAGCTCTGCTCACCCAACTGCCTTCCTCCTGAGTTAGAACCCTACCCCTGTGTTGGGCTGTAAATCACAGATGGACTTGTTAAATAACACAAAATGTAACACACGACACTTCTCTCCCCCAGCTACCAATTTGTCTTGCTCTTTATTAGAAGGTCCTGGGATGGGAAATCCTCTAAGATGTTGCCGAGGTCTGGGGGAGTTACGTTGCAGGAGGCTAAAAGGTCTGGCTGCCAAGAAGGGGACGAGAAAAATAAGTGCAATTTTATGACTTGGCTCTGCTGAGATTTTAAAGTGGGAGGACTTTCTGAAACTCCTGCACATTTCAGCAGGTAAGAATTCAGCTTCCAGTTATGACTAGGATCAAGAGATGCTTGGAGTCTTAGCAACCTTCTTGCCAAGGCATGGCTTTCTTTCTTTCTTTTTTTTTTAAAAAAAAATTTCTTGCAGTATATTTGATTTACAATGATGTGTTAGTTTCTGCTGTACAGTAAAGTGACTGTTACACATATACATGTATCCACTCTTTTTTAGATTCCATTCCCATACAGGGCACAACAAATGTAGAGTTCCCTGTGCTATGAGTGGGTCCAAATTAGTTATCTATTTTGTACATAGTAGTGTGATTATGTCAATCTCAGTCTCGCAATTTATCCCTCTCCCCCCTTACCCCCTGGTAACCATAAGTTTATTTCCTATACGTATAATTCTGTTTCTGCTTTGTAGACCTATTCACTTGTACCCTTTGTTAAGATTTCACATACAATTGATGTGATGCTTGTCTTTCTCTGTCAGACTGACTTCACCTAGTATGACAGTCTCTAGGTCCATCCACATTACTGCAGATGGCATTATTCTGTTTTTTTGTTTTTTTTTTTTTTTTATGGCTGAGTAATTCCCTGATAGCTTAGCTGGTAAAGAATCCGCCTGCAATGCAGGAGACCTGGGTCTGATCCCTGGGTTGGGAAGATCCCCTGGAGAAGGGAAAGGCTACCCACTCCAGTATTCTGGCCTGGAGAATCCCATGGCCGGTATAGTCCACGGGGTTGCAAAGAGTCGGACACGACTGAGCGACTCTCACTTTCACGTCAATATTCCATTGTTTATATGTACCACATCTTCTTTATGGCTTTACTAAATGGTGGATTTCCAGGTTCTGGTTAAATATAATCAAGGGTGAGAGTTCATTCTTTCTCCAAACCTCTTGAATGAGGATCATGCTCTCTGGTCGTAAGTGTTGTAATAAAAAGCATAATAGCTGACATTTATTGGGAGCATTTTTAATGTGTCCTACCCATCCTAAACTTTCTGTTTGTATTATTTATATACCGAGAAAGGTACTAATGCTATTTCTAGTTTACAGACAAGGAAACTGAAACTCACAGATGTCAAGTTATTCACCCAATGTCACACAAGTTCAGATTTCTTAAACCTAGTCTCTAAACTGGTCTCACGTATGGCCCAAATTCCTACTCATTTTTCCAAGCGAAGCCAAATTTCTCCTTTTCATCCTCTCCCATCCCTTCTGTGTCTGTTTTCACAACAAGCACATAAGCCTCTTCTCTTTCTTACCTTCATCCTAAACCTATTTACAGGACACATCTATGGACCAGCGCCTTTACAAATACCATCTGCTGCTGCTGCTGCTGCGTTGCTTCAATCGTGTCCGACTCTGCAACCACGTAGACAGCAGCCCACCAGGCTCCCCCGTCCCTGGGATTCTCCAGGCAGAACGCTGGAGTGGGTTGCCATTTCCTTCTCCAATGCATGAAAATGAAAAGTGAAAGCGAAGTCGCTCAGTCATGTCCGACTCTTCGCAACCCCATGGACTGCAGCCCGCCAGGCTCCTCCGTCCATGGGGTTTTTAGGCAAGAGGACTGGAGTGGGGTGCCGTTGCCTTCTCCAACATACATCATCTGGTTTAACCAATATGGCTGTCCTATGAGAAAGTTGCTAATACTTTCATATTTCAGAAAAATAACTTACAGTACTTTCTGTGCTCCCGGTTCTATGCAGAGATGACCAACAAACCCTTCGGCTCAAGCCTGAGTTCATCGAAGGGAAGGACTACCCTTGGTCCACAAGAAAAGATTCATTCCCATCTCTTCATTTGTTAAATATTGGATTTATTGTCTGGACAGCCTATGATAAAACCTTGGCTAATCATCTCAGAGTTGATGAATTTTTCGTGTACTTTGGGTGTTATTCACTTGGCACTTAATATACAGAGATATGCTTTTGCCAGGAACATATGTGGAAGATTCAGGCAACACCTGATTCCTTTCTGGGCTGTGGTTTGGCAGATCCTGATGTGTGAAATTGTTGTATTTCAAGGAATACACACTGGTTTTCTAGAGGTGTCTTCGATTCAGTTCAGTTCAGTTCAGTCGCTCAGTCGGGGGATAAAAAATGAAACACTGAAGTCTGTTTTCCCCTGTCCCCTCTTTGCGGGTCCTAGAAGTTCATTCTGGACTTGGCTGCTGAATCATATTCTGCAGTCCCTCTCTCTAGCGATGAACAATCTCTGCAAGTTTCAGGTCAGCGTGCAGAGGTAGTAAGTCATTTTCCCTGCTGCTTTTCTTGGATTCCCCCAGCAGGCTAAGCGACAGGAATTTCCCCTGAATGCATAATTTACAGTCTTCTCACCGATGATGGATTTACAGTTTCATGGTGAAAATGAAGCCCTCATCCCAGCTACCAACTGCTTGGCAATTACACTTTTGGAAAAAGACATGTATTTAAAATCACATTAAGCTTATTTTCCAACCTAGCTTTGCATTTCACAAATTACAAACTGTTTATGCTTACAGTTAAAATATTGGATTAACAAATTGTTAATACTTTAAATATTTTGATAACTCCTTGATAATGGTAAAGAGAAATTGTTCAAACAGGAAGAATCTACTGCAGATTCTCTTTTCATAGAACTTCATGATTTAAAAAAATGCCCAAGAAATGTACTTTGGCCTTAAAGTTTAAAAATCCAATATAGACATCATTTTAAATGATTTTTCCCCTTTAATGTTTCCTGTCATTAATTGACATGTTTATTTTTCTGTGTTCATCTTGAGATCAGCCCATATGTTCTTTAGTATATCATGGATATACACACCGTGGATACTTTATCATTCACCACTCAAACAATATTGAGTAAATGCATTCTGGGGCGGGGGGATGGGGGGAAGTGAGCTGCAAAGTGGATTTCTGTACATTGAAGTTCATTTTCTTATTTATTCTCAGCTTAGAGCAGGGACTCTCTCCTAGGAAAATACTGAGATCCTTCTCCCCCACCTACCACCCAATCCTTGAAAGCAGAGCAGCTCATAAGACTGGAAATAGCTCACCCTACACAGTGCAGAATTGTCTTGTATCAATGGGAAAAATATTTTCCTGTCCTTTATTCCTTCCTTTCTTCTATCATCCTAAGGACAGTTCATCTAAGCCAGAGTTTCTCGGCCTCAACACTGTTGACATTTGGGACCAAATACTTCTTTGCTGCAGGGTACTGTTCTGTGGCCTCTCCCCACTGAACACCAGTACCAACATCCTCTCCAGCTATGACAACAAAATATCCCCCCGACATTGCCAAAATCACCTTTGGTCAGGGGCTTCCCTGGTGTCTCAGACGGTAAAGAATCTGCTTGCAACTGGGGAGACCCGGGTTCAATCCCTGGGTTGGGAAGATTCCCCTGGAGAAGGGAATGGCAACCCACTCCGAGATCCTTGTCTGAAGAATCCCATGGACAGAGGAGCCTGGTGGGCTACAGTCCATGGGGTCGCAAAGAGTTGGACGTGACTGAGCAGCTAACACTGACTGACTGGCCTTTGGTCAAGAACCACTGGTTTAAGCTTGTGCTTCCTTCAGCATCTGGAGTTAGTAAGGGCAGCATTAAGAACCCCGTGGGTTGCTGGTTAGCTGAACTTGTGTGGTAAGGGTCTGTGTGTCAATGATTTCTCTTGGGCAGTGGTTGATGGAGAAGACAGTATGGTATAGTGGAAATAATACTGCCCTTGGAGTAGGCACCCCCTTCTTTTTTTTAAATTAATTTTTATTGGAGTATAGTTTCTTTACAATGTTATGTGTTTCTACTGCATAGCAAAATGAACCAGCCATCTGTATACATATACCCCTCCTCTCCTTTCAGATTTCCTTCCCATTTAGAAGTAGAGTTCTCTGTGCTATAAGGTATGTTCTCAATAGTTATATATTTTACACATAGTGTCCCTATCTTTTAATTGCAAAGTCTCTAACAGTTTTCCTAACCTTTCTGAGCCCAAGTTTCCTTTTCTGTAACCTGGAGATAATCATCCCTGCATTGATACTCCTGACTCAAAGTCCACTGTAAATATTTAAAAAAATGATGCATATGAAAGGCCTTGGCAAACCCTAAGGGGTTACATAAATGGGTCACTTGTCCAGCAATATATTGTCAGGTTGTAAATGCAAAAAAGATCATGACAATACATTCATTAAGCCCAACACTGTTTCTTCTGTTCTGGCAAAGCCATGTAGAAATTACTCACATGCCCAAATTACAGTTTTGCTGAGCTTCAAAACAAATGCACACGTATGAGTGCATATAATTCGGTGATTGTATAACTTGGACAACTATTTAGAAAACTGGGGAAGAATGGTAAAATCTGAATTTGACCATTTCTAGCAATGCTTCAGAAATCCTACACAGGGCTTATATATGTCCAGAAGTAAAGAAATCAGGCTTGCTCTTCATCAGAATGAACTCCTAGTGCACTGTGGAAAACAGTATGGAGGTTCCTCAGAGAACTAAAATAGAGTTACCATATGCCCCAGCAATCCCACTCCTGGGCAAATATCCAGATAAAAGTCTAATTTGAAAAGATATGTGCACCCCAGTATTCACAGCAGCCAAGACACGGAAGCAACCTAAATGTCCATCAGCAGATGGATGAATAAAGAAAATGTGGTACGTATATATGGTGGAATATTACTCAGCCGTAAAGAATGGAATAATGCCATTTGCAGTTACATAGATGCACCCAGATATTATCATACTAAGTGAAGTAAGTCAAAGACAAATATCATATGACATCACTTATATATGGAATCTGTTTTTTTAAAAAGAGTACACATAAACTTATTTACAAGAGGCATAGAAAACAAACTTGTGGTTCCCAAAGGGAAAAGAGGAGAGGGAAGGATAAGTTAGGAATATGGGATTAATAGATACACACCACTATATATAAAATAAGCAGTAAGGATTTACTGTATAGCACATGGAACAATATTCAATATCTTGTAATAACCTATAATGGTAAAGAATCTTAAAAATTATATATATGTGTATACACACACACACACACACATACCTGAGTCGCTTTGCTATACACCTGAAACTAACACAATATTGTATAATTTTTTTTAACAGTATAAATTTTTATTTGCTCAAGAAAGATTTTCTCCAATGAAACTATTAAAATTATAATCAACTGCTGTAATTGTATAATTTTTTAAGAAAAGATGTCTTTGGACTTCCCTGGTGGGCCAGTGGTTAAGACTCTGTACTTCCACGGTAGGAGGCCTGGGTTCCATCCCTGGTTGGGGAACTAAACTCCCCTGTGCCATAAGGGGTTTTTTGTTTTAAAGACTTTTTACTCCAAATGTAGTCTCTACTGCTGTCTTCCAAATTAACTGAAGGGAAAATGGCCTGGATTTTGCCATCTCCCATCTATTTAAAGCTGAGGGAGAGCTTCTTGAGAACGAATGGTTACCACTGTGCATTCACAGTTTAAAAAGACAAATCTGGGTTCAAATCCTGTTTCTCTGTTACTACTGGGAGGATGTCAACATGAACAAGTCACAGGAACTGTATAGCCATCAGTTTTCTCATTCATTACGTGGAGATAATAATGCATATTTGGGGGAGCTGTTGGGAGGATGAGAGGAGAAAAGAGCGTTAAAAGGCAGATGACTAATACCACAATAGGTACTCCTCAGGCCCTGGACTGTTTCTATGAGCGCATGGTTCTGAACTTCACACAATTGTAAAGGCAAATATGAGCGAGCATTTTATTCTTAACCCCAAACTTTCTTCATGTGACTGAGAGAGCAGAGAAACAGTCCATTCTGGTCATTCATCACTATTAACTGCACTTGTGTGGAAAAATAATCACAGCCCACCCGCCTCTTGACAATCCATGTCCCATGTTGCACCGAAGATGGGACAGAGCCTCTGCGATGGGAGGGCTTTGGAAAATTTGGAGGAAGAGACTTCTGGGGGTGCGGGGCAGTGAGGGGAGGCAAGGCCCTGAGTCAAACACTGCCCAGGCATCAGGTGCGCCGGGAAGCATTTCTGTGTGTTGTTTCTTGTTTTTAAGACAAAAATGAGTCATTGGGTGGTCAGCTGCATTCAACTCTTCATCTTCTGGGTGGTGGTTGTATTCTCTTTGTAGAGCTCTTTGAGGCAGAAAACGTAGGAAGTGCAGGGAAAATTCAGTACCTATCCTCACCTATCCCAATAGACTCCTTTGAGGACAAATATTTTCTCTCTGTGTGTGTACGTGTGCGCACGCACTCGTATCTAGTTGGTATAACACACAGACCCTGGAGTCAGATGGCCTGGGTTCGACTTTGCATCTTATCAACTCCATGTCTTGTTTTAGTTACTTCATCTTCCTCACCCTCTATTTCCTCTTCTTTCTAAACCTCTACTAATAGAAGCTACATTAGAGCACTTTGGGGGAAGATTCAGTGAACCAAGATATGCATAGTATATGGCACAGAGCCTTTAATAGATGTTTGTTGTTGTGATTATTTCACACGGCTTTGTTGTTCATGTTCCTGGAATGTCCTCCTTCCTCCCAGAAACCTACCAAATTCCTATCATTCTTCCAAACTGAGCTTGACTCTCGCCTCCTTAGAGAGGTCATTTCTGTCCCCACCGCCCTCTCCTTTGGCTCCCAGAGCACCCAGGGCTCATTGCTGTTTATGGAGTGTCTGTTGGACCATGGATCTGAGGATATGAAGCTCTGTAAAAGGTGATTGGCACAGAGCAGACAGTCCATCAGTAAATGCATGGACGAGTAAGTATGGAGGATGGTCCCAGTGAATTCTGTTCAGTTGATTCCATCAAATGGAAGGAAATGGATTGAGGCTAACGAGCAGGCAGTTCCTCCAACTGACTGTGGAAGAGTTTAAGAAATTGGCTCGGCAAAGGCATGCAATTTTTTACATTCATATACCTTTAAGAGAGCTAGCCAGCTAAACCCAGAGCAACAAGGATGCTAATTAACTCTGATTAGAGAATTTATTCTCAGTACTTTGTAGAGGAATAGATAATTGTAATGTTTGTAGTGAACAAATCACTTATTATCTCTTTGAGGCATTCCCTCTTGGCTAAGCGCTCTTTGATCATGGAGACACATACACACAGGCGATCATGTATTAGTTTTACATATGAAAGCCTTGGGTTCCTTTAATCCTTATGGGACAGAAAGATTTATCAGTGGAAAACAGATCTGAACCCTTCTGACCTCACCTCGACACAGAAATCCTTAATTCGGGTATAACGACAGGCTGGAAAGAGCAAATGCTTTTAACTAACGTCAACACACTCTGGCACTCTTTGTAATTAATCAGGGCAGAAAATTTGCAGACAAGAGAGTAACATAGGCCTCTGCAAGTCATATTCCTGTCTAATCAGCAATAGCACACACTTTTTCTTCACTCCACTTGGCGTTTCAAAAGGACCATCATTTGAAAATGACAACTGCTATTGTTAGGAATCACTGGAAACTTGGTCAGCCTTTGAAGACCTAGTGTTTATTGTTGCAGGCAAGGAATGGTAATGCACTTTGGTTTCAATTAGTTATCCCAAATAATTCCCCCCTAGAAACCACTAAATCCAGGCCTCTTACTGTGACAAAGCCTGTCTCCATTAAATCTACGTATTATTTTATAACAAGAGAGTGTAAAAGCATGAAAAAATGATGGCTGGGAATATAAATAAAAAACACAAATGTAAGAGTGGGAGTGTAAAAGTGAATGATTTTATTCACGTGCTCAAAGAGGCTGGCTCCACATTCCCAGCACGTGTGACTACAGTCCCCACCATAGTGAGAAGCCATCAGGCTCTCACCGGGATAGAGTTTGAATGCTTTTGCAGTCTTATAATGAGTTGGTAAATCCACTTAAGACGACATCTTAAAGGTAGCATTTTTTTAGTGAATCGGAACACTTGAGAATGGTTCTCAGATTTCTAGTTAAGCCATTTTTATTTTATTTTATTTTGGCCACACCACATGGCATGCAGAATCTTAGTTCCCTGCCCAGGGGTTCAACCAGTACCCTTTGTACTGGAGACACAGAATTTCAACCACTAGATGCCAGAGAAGTCCCAAGAGGTTATTTTTAAATATCTTCCGTTACCTTAGATCAGCAAAGAAACAGTGAGACTTGGTAGAAAGACTCACCATGAAGAAGCCCAAATGTTAGCTTTAAGGATGTTATTTATATTTATACTTTAAAAGGGTCTCAGGCTCTTAAAAAATCAGGGTAAAAAGCCCCCTCTGTAGGTTTCTTTGGGGATCAAACGGTATTGTACTCATAAAGAGTCAGAACACAGTAGACACTAAATGATAGTGGCTGTTATGTTTTGTTATAACCATGAGCAGCTCACGTGTATTCTAGGTAAAAGGTAGTGTCTGTAAGAATAGATTAGAATACATGGGCCAGAGATGTCAAGGAAGTGGGTTGTGTGAACTCAGATGTCTTCTCTAGCTTTTCTGTAGAAAGTGCTGATGGTAAACTATTTAACAACGGGTAGAACGTGGGCACCACTCAGAGTGGATGCTGCTCTCATCTCTGGGGGATGGGAATTGGGGGCCATCCGGGCCAGGCTTTAACCCTTCGGTTTCTGGATCACCTGGAGATGTTGTTTGGGGCACCAGGGGCATCTAGGGGCTGTAGAGAGAGGGCAAAAGCCTTGGAGGAAGTGACTCTTCATCAGACCACTCGGTTTCTATCAGATGTAGAAGCATTTCAATCCTTAAGTAACCAGTACAGACTTATCAGTGCCTATTGGCTGTGAAGAAGGCTGAGCGCCGAAGAATTGATGCTTCTGAACTGTGGTGTTGGAGAAGACTCTTGAGAGTCCCTTGGATTGCAAGGAGATCCAACCAGTCCATTCTGAAGGAGATCAGCCCTGGGATTTCTTTGGAGGGAATGATGCTAAAGCTGAAACTCCAGTACTTTGGCCACCTCATGCAAAGAGTTGACTCATTGGAAAAGACTCTGATGCTGGGAGGGATTAGGGGCAGGAGGAGAAGGGGACGACAGAGGATGAGATGGCTGGATGGCATCACGGACTCGATGAACGTGAGTCTGAGTGAACTCCGGGAGTTGGTGATGGACAGGGAGGGCTGGAGTGCTGCAATTCTTGGGGCTGCAAAGAGTCAGACACGACTGAATGACTGAACTGAACTGAACTGATTGGCTATCAGCCTTGTCTGTAGAGGAACTAATCATGAAAATACTGCCACCCAGGTGCCATCCGAGTCCTGTGACATGTGCTGTGTTACACGGTATGAGCTTAAGTCCATGTAAGGCTGCTGTGGCGGGGAGGGGCGACTTGTGAAGGGCAGGGAGCAGACTGCCAACTTCTGCTTATAATGGGCCAAGCCTGGGACCTAGACCTGACTCTGCTATGCTTTGCTTAAGTCAGACGGCTGCTGAGTTCGGATTCCTCTATCTGCTTGGGGCCCTTCGCAATCCAGAAGCTCCTGTGATTGCATCGCGTGGCAGCGCCACCTTCAAGATCACAGTTCATGGTGCCCAGGTAGGACTGGCATCACCTTAAGGACATTGTGTGCTCAGCTGCTAAGCTGTGTCTGACTTTTTGCGACCCCACGGGCTGTAGCCCACCAGACTCCTCTGTCCATGAGATTTCCCAGGCAAGAATACTGGAATGGGTTTTCATTTTCTTCACCAGGGATCTTCCCAACCCAGGGATCGAACCTGGGTCTCCTGCATTGCAGGCAGATTCTTTACCATTGAGCCCCCGAGAAGCTGTGAAGGACGCTGAACACAACCCAAATGCACAGCTTACAATTACACTTATTGGTCCTGCCTCCTCTTCCAGTCACGTTTCTTGTCCACTTTAGGATCCTTCTCTTAACTCCCCTGGTTGGAGGTCTATGTGTATGTACACGAAAGAAGGCAAGTACTGTAGGGAAAGTATGCTTTTCTTCCCCCAAAATGTTCAACAATTTTTTCTTTCTAGCTCTTTCAGCACTTTGTTGCTTGCCTCAAATTTATTTCTGGTGAGCAAGAAAAAAGGGAAGAGGATACTGAGCTGATACTCAAAATATTTTCTTTGGCTAGTAGGTTGAAAAAGGAAGACTAGGAGTGTAAAATGGTGCAACCACTTTTGAGAGCTGTTTCACACTTAATTGAAAAGTTAAACAGTCACATACACTACAACCCAACAATGCTACTCCTAGATACTCACCCAAGAGAAACACAAGCATACCTTCACGCAAAGACTTGTGCATAATGGTTCCTAGAAACTTTACTAGTAAACACCCCCCCAAAGGGAAATAATTCATTAAGAGATGAGAGGATCAACAAACTGTGGAATGTCTACGTAATGGAATACTACTCAGAAAGGAAAGAAGAGTGAAACAGAGACATTCTGCAACATGGATGAAGGTCAACAGCAGTATTTTAAGTGAAAGTCGGATGAGAACGGCTACCTGCAGTATAATTTCTTTTATGTGAAGTGTCCAGAAAGGGTAAACTCCTATAGAGATCAGTGATTGCCAGAACCTGGGGTTAGGAAAGCTGACTGTGAATGGAGAAGGAGGGAAGAAGTCTACACAGACTCTGCATTTTATGGCCTGTAAGTGACAGCTCATAAAGTTGATCTAGAATATTTGCACAAACAGTATTCAATGCACAAAAAATTTAATAGTATATTTTGTTCAGGGAGGCTGTGTACATGTTACCCAGAAAGGACCTGGAAAATTGCAGGCTCTCAGCTTGTCTTCCCTCTCCTTCATGGTCCTGCCAGCCTCCCACGCCCCTCCTTCCCTGTGTTCTTCCTCCCTCTTCCCTTCTCCATCCATCCATCCACCCCACATTATTTTCTGCTTGACAATTCACCAGTGCTAATCTTTGCTAAGGTGTGAATGGCCAACAGGTGTCAATGTGCAGTCGCTCTCAAGGGTCTCTTAATGAGGAACTCTTGAGATGGTCTCTCTGTGGCCTTTGTGAGGGATTGGTCCCTGGGGATAGAATTTTTTTCTATGTCATAGACTTTGAAAGAGGGCTGTTATTAATTAGCCCAATGTATTCTTGGCTGGGGAAATGTAACCATTTATTTAGTAGAAAAACAGACATAAATCTCCAGATAGGCACTCTGTATTAATCAGACAAGTGGAATTTCAGGCTTTATTTCCCATGTTGGCTCTTTGTTGCTATAGGAGGGAGGGTAGCATTTGTGGAAAGAACATCACCTTTTAAGTCAAGCAGACCTCAGTTTGAGTCATAACACTGCTTGTTAGCTAAGTGACAGGGAGCTCTGAACTTTGCATTCTTACCACAACTTGACATTTGGAAACCAAGCCTGAGAGAGCGACGTGAGCTCGGCTCAAGAAGTTCACCATGAAATAAAGAAAAGTCTCAGTCTCCGGGGTGAAACTAGAAACTCGTGATTGTGGTGCTCACTAGTCCGGGGACATCCAACTATTCTACAGGAATAGTGTCTGAATCTGTTGGTATTTTTATTATATTTTTTACATTTTTATTTATTTGATCTTGGCTGTGCTGGGTCTTCATTGCTGGTGGCCTCTTCTCTCACTGCGGCCAGCAGGATCTGTTCTCCAGGTGTGATGCACAGGCTTCTGGGGCACGTGGGCCTCAGGAGTTGCAGCATGAAGGCTCAGTGGTTGCAGCTCCTGGGTCCTAGAGGACAGGCTCAGGAGCTGTGCCTCGCGGGCTTCGTTGCTCCGCGGTGTGTGGGATCTTCCCAGATCAGGGATCGAACCCTTGTCTCCTGCCTTGGCAGGCGGATTTTTTTTTTTTTTTTTTTTTTACCACTGGGCCACCAGGGACTCCCCTCCTATGATATTCTTCATTAAGGTAATACAGACACAACCAAAAGTGAATTATAGTTAGGTTAGGTAATTGTCTGATTAGTTGCTTTGGGCTGGAACTAAAGATCCAGAATGCTTGTTAACACTTCTCACAACTGACAGTCATGAAGCACTACTTTGTTCTTCCAAATGTGTCTTGATGTATACTGTTCTGATAATCACAAAGGCCCATTGAGGAAGGGGTCTAATGATACCATGCATCTCTATTTTAAAGGAAGTAACAGGAGCCTCGGTATGTTAAGCAGTTATTCAAGATGCATAACTGGTTCATGGAGAAGGCTGGCCCACTTTCCTCATCTTCACTGAGCACTTTGTCACTGAATAATGCTCTCTGTCCTGCCAACCATGGATTTCCAGTGTCGTCCCTTGCTGTGGTCTTTGTGGTCATCAGCCAGGGCCCTTTGGGCTGTGTTGGACATTACAGGTCTGAGTCACATGTCACACACTAGGACATCTTTGCATTCAGATGCAGAAGCATCTTTGTGGCGCTCACACACCAGATCTTCCTGGTTTGGTGAAAAGCACTTGGGGCTTGGCTATAGCAGACAGACTCAGGTCGACCTCCCTGTCCTCATGTTCTCTATCTGGATTGTTGCTGTTCAGTTGCTCAGTCATGTTTGACTCTGCAACCCCATGGACTGCAGGCTTCCCTGTCCATCACCAACTCTTGGAGCTTACTCAAAGTCATGTCCATTGAGTCAGTGATGCCACCCAACCATCTCGGCCTCTGTCGTCCCCTTCTCCTCCTGCCTTCAATCTTTCCCAGCATCGGGGTCTTTTCTAATGAGTCAGCTTCTCTATTTGGATAATTTTATGCAAATTTCTTATCACCACCAAATCTCCATTTCCTCATCGTTCAAACAAATTCCATTGAGAAATGAAATAACATATGCACAACTCCTGGCCTGGAATAATCGCCAACAAATGATGACTCACCTTTTCTTCCTCCCTTCCTACGCATTCCTGGCCAGGCTTCATCCTACAAGAAAAGTAATCGTCAAGAGAGAGAGGAACAGGGTCAAGAGGGAACCTGCTTCTGCCTCCTCCTCGGGTGCTTTGAGAGATCTTTGCAGTTTATTATGGTTATTTTCTGCCAATGTTGATAATTTTGAGGAGTTTTTTAAGATGCAAGAATAGCTTTTAATTCTCAGAGGAGAGGCTGAGGGGAAAAATGAGACAGCTGGTTTGTTTTCAGTTCTCCATTGAAACAGCACCTCTGCTCCTTCTTGCTTTGTCTGCAGAAGGATTTTGCTCTTCTGTTCACGTAAAGATCAAAATTTAACCACTGATTTCTCTCCAGGGAAGACTTATCAGAATTTCTGGAGGGTCTGGGTTGGAAGCGTTCCTTCTCTCGTGAGCTGGAAGGAGTTTGAGAGATTAGAAGGCACAGTCTTTTTATTTCACAGATGAAGAAACCACTTGGAGAAGGGGAAATGTCTTGTCCGAGTTCACTCGGGGAGAAACTCAAGCAACCTTTTGGTTCCCTTGAAACCTGAGGAAAAATAATGAAGAATAAAAATCCCAGGGGTGATTCTTTGACATCATCTAATAAGCCTTTTTAATCACTTTATCAAAATTGGAACGTATCCAGAGGAAACAAAGCTCTTTAGAAGAAGTTTAGAGTCAGGACTTTTACTTACTTCTAAGAGTGATTGCTAAGCACAATTAATTTACTTTGCAAACCTTTTCTTTCTAGAGGAAGGCCCATGGATGTACTTCTAGGGAACTGTAAACCTCTGTAGAACTTTCTGTGTTTTTCCTGATGAGAGGGTCAGTTAGATTCTAGAGCCCCCAGATTCAGCCAAACATAACCTTCCTTCAAAGTCTGTTCTACAGGATAACAAAGAGACAATTTCTTGAATATCTTTGGTTTTTAATTCGAGAAACTTCTGGACATTTTTTTGTTAGACAAGCTTAAAATCAATTCATGTATGTGGTCATCAGTGGGAACTGCAGAATGTGCAATGGAAACTCCAGTAACTCATCTCCTCTCCTGAAGTTTGATTGGGCAGCAAAGAAGAATCTAGTAGAACCTTGCCCCTCACCTTGGACCAAGGGTCCATCCCAGGACCCTTGTCCATAGTCATCAGCAACACATCACTTCTGGCTACATGACATTACTTCCCCTCTTACTCAGCCTTCTCTTTTCTTCCTCCTTTAGGAAGTTTTCCAAGGGCATTTTTATATCACAAATGATTTATTTACATGGTGATTTAAAAATTCTACACTTAAACAATATGTGACCACAGTGTGTGTGTTTGTGTGTTTACCTTACAGACCACTCCAGTGTTCTGTCTTATTCCTGTCTCCTCTCCTAGGGCTGTCTTTATCCAACTTGCCCTATTCTTTTCAACACAAGAACCAATGCCACCTGATATACTTTGGGAATGATTAATCCATGGACATTTTGGATACTGGGGGCTTCCCTGGTGGCTTAGCAGTAAAGAACCCGCCTGCCAAAGCAGGAGACAGGGGTTTGATCCCTGGATCAGGAAGATACCCCGGAGAAGAAAATGGCAACGTAGGCCAGTGTTCTTGCTTAGAAAATCCCACAGACACAGGAGCTACAGTCCATGGGCTCACAGAAAGTCAGACACAGCTGAGTAACAGAACAACAGCAATAATTTTGGATACCTCATGTTTTTATTGGTAGTGACTGGAGCTGTGAAACACAAAGATGGACCAGATATGTTTTTTGGCTGCCATAAGGATTACAAGTTCATTTCCTGTCCCCCACCATTCACCAAGCACCCGGGATGCTCAAGGTGCTGGGGATATGAGAAAAAAAAAAAAAACTCCACTAGGCTTGCCTTCAACCCAGCCACCGTGTTCTGCGTATGTACGTTACAAAACAGGTGACTTGGATAGTTTAGGTTTCTCAAAGTCTGAAATGTAATTAGCATTTCTTATTTGAAAGATTTAAAGTGTGAGGAGCAGGGCGGCCTGTCGGCTGGTCATGATGAAAATCCCTTATAAGCTAGAGGTCCTGCTGAGGAGCCGTCCTCTTCAAGGAGCCTTGGCCTCTGAGTGTCTGCCAAGATCGGCAAAATCGGATCTCATAAATCTGTGCTGAGTCACCCTCCCAGCATCACTCTGGCCCCCCAAATTGGCAGGTCCGTGTTCCTTCCCCACCATCAGCTTGCCGGGAACCCCGCCTCTGTCTGCTGAGCTAGGCGTCTGTTTTCATGCAGGCTTCTGGGAAAAGGCTGGTGGTGTGTGGCTTGTCGCAGGTCCTGGAGAAAGTCCAGCAGCCTTGTTCATTTTTCTCCATTAGGTCTTTTGGCCAAAGGATCCGGTAACTGTGGATCAACTTTACCAGGAGAGCATTTCCACTTGCCAACGTGTGGAAGGTCAATTTCACAGCCGCCGCCTTCACAAAGGTATGGAGTCCTGTATAGCCCATTAAGCTTCTGAAGAGAGATCGGAGGGGTTTGATGGGAGAAATAGGATGTAGGAGAGAGCTGGCAAGAAGCTCCTTGCCTCCAAAGTAGAGCTCTAAACACACCAGCCAGGCACATCCCTTGGTTGTCTACCCACTGCCTGCCTCCCATCTCACCCCTAACTTCTCCTCTCCTTGTTCTCCAAACTTCCATTCTGAACTAGGGTTGTACCTTGGTATCCCTGGGGGATTTGTTCCAGGAGTCCCTCCCCCTCCACCCATGGATACCAAAATCCAGAGACACTTAGGTCCCTTGTATGAATGGTACAGTATTTTCATATAACTTATACACATCCTCTTGTATACTATAAATCATCTTTAGATTACCTATAATACCTAATACATGCACATCTATATAAGTACTTGTAACTACAATGCAGATAGTTGCTGGCACATGGAAAATTCAAGTTTTGTTTTTTTGGATTGTCCTGGAATTTTTCTTAAAATATTTTTTGGTCCGCAGTTGGTTGAACCCCTTGTGCAGAACGCAGATTGGAGGGCCGACTGTACGCCCATCTTGTTTGTTCTCAGTGCTAGGACTTGGCACGTGTATTAGCTTCATCTGGACGGTTTTCCTCTTCCTATTTGGCTAACTCGTGACTCTCTTTGTATGTTTTCTGCAGACCTTCTTGAACCCTTCAGATGAGATAAATATGCTTCTTCTGTGCTCTCGTAACCCTTGTTCTTCCCCTGATAGAAAATGTCTTTATCCCCCTTAAGGCAATTGCTTATTTTTCTTTGTAAACTCAATTGTTTTTAGTGCAGAATTCAATAAGTGCCTCTTGGGTATGTATGGAAGTAAGATAAGATACTGGAAGATATCTTGTGATATGGAGTCAGTATTTGAACCCTGTTTTCCTGCTGTGTGAGCTTGGGTATATTACTTCATGTCTCTAAAACTGCTTCCCTGTTTTCAAAATGGTTTTGGTACTGCCATCCTCGTAGGACTGTTGTCAAGATTAAAGGAAAACTTTAAGATGCAATTGATATGTTTTTTTTTTTGCAATTGATATGTTAATGGCATAGATGGCAGTGATAGTTTTCTTGGGTATATACTTATCTCCAAACTCATCAAATTGAACACATTCAATATGTACAGCTTTTTGTATGTCAATCATACCTCAGTAAAGTGGTTTAAAATAGTAAAAGGAGATAGTGGACATAATATAATGGATAGATATTATTCATAAATATTAAAGGTCCATTTGTATGGAATGGGCAGCAACAATTTTAAAGACTGTACCTCATCTTCTAAAGGGATAAAGGAAACAAGATCCTCAAAGGTAGGCATTATAGAAGTTAATCAGAAGTCTTAAAAGTAAGTAATTATTTTTATAAGTATTTGCTGAGCGTCTTCTGAGGACCCAGATCCAACGCGCTTAGCAAGCCTTTGTTGCAGTTGCTCAGTCCCTAAGTTGTATGTGACTCTTTGGGGACCCCACAGACTGTAGCCTGCCAGGCTCCCATGAAGACAAAGGGAGAAGACAGCCATCAATAAGCCAAGGACAGAGGCCTCGAGAAAAATCGGCCCTGTTGACACCTCGATCTCAGATTTCCGCCATCCAGACTTTATTAAGCCCCCCAGTCTGTGGTTGTTATGGCAGCTCATGTGGCTTAATTGTGTCTGACTCTTTTGCAGCCCCGTGGACGGCAGCCCACCAGGCTCGTCTGTCCCTGGGATTCTCCAGGCAAGAACACTGGAGTGGGTTGCCATTTCCTCCTCCAGGAGATCTTCCCGACCCAGGGATCGAACCTGTGTCTCCTGCATTGGCAGGCGGGTTCTTTACCGCTGAGCCACCAGGGAAGCCCCCATATGCACTATCTTGGCACAATTACTTTGCAAGTTAGGAATTAATATCTCCATCCTATACATGAGAAAGTGTCTAGAGGAGAGTATGCAACTTTCCCAAAGCCACGAAAGTTGTAGACTTAAGCATCTGGACCCGTGTCTGTCTAGTTTACTGTTTCACAATCCAGCCCCTCCCAAGGGAGCTGTGGCAGTATCGGCAGGCATTTCTCATTGTCACAGACTAGGGCAGGGGGCGCCACTAGGGATGCAGCGAAACATCCTGCAATGTGTGTGACAGCCCCTCCCCACCCACGGAATTATCCAGCCCCAAGCTCCAGCGGTGCTGAGGTCCAGAAACCCCGGTCTGGTTTCACTGCACTGAAGCTTTCCTTCTTGGCCCCCAGAGATAAAATGACATTTCATTAGTGTGACTCAGACCATGTGCAGTCATGTAAGAGGGCAGCGCCATTTCAGAAAGTCCTTTGCACCAATCAACTCAAATGACTCTCGTGCCCTCTATGAAGGGACGGAATAAAAACTGGCCATGTAGACATTTACACACTGAACAACCCTATGAGAACTTTGGCCTGTTTCTGGTTGTAAAGCTCCCCACCCAGGATTCTTGGATATAGGAGGGCTGTGGAGTGTTGGAAGAAGAAGGAATCCAGACAGAGGTTAGCTCCACCCCCTGCTCTACTTTAGTGGCTGATCATCCCTGGGAATCCTCACTGATCTCGCAGCATCCCTTTTCTGTATCTGCAAAGTTGGGGTGTTGATGGCTGACCCCAAGACATGCAGATGGTGTGGTATAGGCAACAGAAGGGTTACCCCAGAACACGGCAGGCACGCTGTAGGGCTTCCGTGTCCCCCCAGTGAACACGCCCCTGCTTCGTCCCCACGCTTCTTCTTTGTCAGACACCTATCCTCTCGGCCACGTAAGCAGCAGGCAGGCCCGTCTTTGCAGCCTGGCCTCGGTCCTGACTCCAGCATGAGCTTGAGGAGGTGGTTATATCTCTTGGCCCAGCAAAAGGCTTTTCACTGCCTAAGATTGTTGGCCTCACCACTTCTTTCCCTCCAAAAGGGTGAAAAAAAAACAGGGGGGGGGGGGGCGGTGGTTATGCAGACTGCATCCTCTCTGTGGGGAGGTTTGGATTACCCTAACATGGACTTCAGATAATTAAGGAGAAAAAATAAAGTTTCATTTGCCCTGGTGTACTTCTCTGCTTGAACAAGTGTTCCTCATTAACTAAGTAATTTTTTTCACCCTGAATGGCAACTGCCTCTTCACACTAGCACAGAGTTCCTCATCTAAAGAAGTGTTTTAAAGAATTGAAAGGGAATATATTTCAAGAATAATGGTGAATTCATTGTTAGCAGAAGAAGAGAGTCATCCTGGATGCAAACTGCAGGCATGGACTCCAGCAGCTGTGGGCACCAGCTATGTGATCCGGATGAGTTAGTGTCCTTTCTGAGAGCCAGAACTCCTAATTCATAGAGGCCTTTTCAAGATGTTCCTAAGTCTCTCAGAAGTGTCGCCATCCTTAAGCAGTTGCTCAAGTACCTCACTGTATTATAGATATATGGCAGTCTAGGTTTCCCTTTTGGCTCAGCTGGTAAAGTATCCGCCTACAAGGCAGGAGACCTGGGTTCGATCCCTGGATTGGGAAGGTCCCCTGGAGAAGGGAAAGGCTACCCACTGCAGTATTCTGGCCTGGAGAATTCCATAGACTGTATAGTCCATGGGGTTGCAAAGAGTCGGACAGTCGGACACAACTGAGTGACTTTCACTCACCCAGGGAGTTGAAGGTGTTGCCTCAGTAACTGGGACTGGTGGGAACGGCTGATCAGCATTCAGGATGTTTCCCAGGCTGCATTGCCTGCGGATGCATGAGGTACCAGAACGCTTTCTGATGGACCGCATGGGAGCACCTAGACTTCGTTTTGGAGCCAGGAGACAAGAAGGAAGATGTTCCTCTAGACTCCTCTGTTCAGTGTTGTGGGGGCTGAGATGTGACCCTACTTGCCAGTGAGTCTGTCAAAGTTTCATGGATGTTGGCAGCAAACGTGGTATTCCTGGGTCAGCGACCAAGGACTTCACGACTCCCGGCGTAGCAAGCTGTCTGAGCTCTGTGTTTGTGTCCACTTCCCTCGCCCTGGCACTCACAGGGCAGTGCGAGAGGGCCAGGTGACACGTACACCAGTTGTAGGGTTTGTCACAGAAGCAGAAGCTGATCTTTTCTGCTGGATAGTAAGCAAGCTGCCCCTTGCTGCCACGGGAGGTATTGTCTGTGTCTTCTGAATCTGTCTGCTGGACATCCTTTAGGAGATGCCGCATAAACAAAGGCAGTCAGTGCCCTTGCTCACAAGATGTAAGACTCGTGGAAGACTGCCTCCTAATGGACTGCCTACTCCTGCTCTGTGTTCAAGTTATAAAGCACTATGAAAGTGAAAGTGAAGTTGCTCAGCTGTGTCTGACTCTCTGTGACCCCATGGACTGTAGCCTACCAGGCTCCTCCGTCCATGGGATTTTTCAGGCAAGAGTATTGGAGTGGGCTGCCATTTCCTTCTCAAGGGGATCTTTCCGACCCATGGATCGAACCTGGGTCTTCCGCACTGTAGGCAGACACTTTACAGTCTGAGCCACCGGGGAAGCTATAAAGCACTATAGACGCAGTTTAGAGACCACTAAACTACTCTGCTCTCCTCCCTTTTGCCCAGCCCCTGTCCTGCTTTTAATTCAGAGACAAGAGTATGGTGGAAAGAACACAGTCCTTGGAACTTAGTGCAGCTGAGATAGCTGGTGTTCACACTTTGATCTGCCTCTGATTCATGATGGAGACTTGGGCGAGGGACTTATTACTTCATATTTATTTATTTTATTGTTTATTCAGTTGTGCCGGGTCTTAGCTGCGGCATACAGGCTCTTTAGTGGTGGCATGAGGACTCTCATTTCCGGCGTGTGGGATCTGGTCCAGGATCAAACCCGGACCCCCTGCATTCGGAGCACAGAGCCTTAGTCACCCGACCACCAGGCAAGTCCCAAGAGCAAGTGGCTTATTATCCCCGAGACTCAATGTTTTCATCTGTGAAATGGGGTTAAGAGTGCCTACCTCACAGGGTATATATGTGTGCATCTAAGAGGTGCTGAGAGAATCCTGCCTGTATTTATCACCTGCCTTGGCATGTGACTGCACTCTGGCCCTGGGTCAGTCAAAAGAGGACCAGATGTTTTCTTGTGTGGCCCTCATCTCTTCAGAGAGCATCAGGGTAAAGGCTGGCCTGAGAATGAGTGACATGTAATATTTTGAGCAAAGGTGCACAAACAGAAGCTGGCTTTCCCCAAGCTTCCCGCTGGGCTCCTTAAGGAGGAAGCTCACATGTCATCTTGGTGGGAGGCTCGTAGCGGGCCAACCTCTCCTCTTCCTCAGTCAAGTAATTTCTTTGATTTTTATGTGGAGCTAATATCCTCTGACCCGGGTATTCCTTTCTCTTTTGCACTAGGCCTCGATTTATCTCATGCAGAACGCGCTCCGCACTCCCAGCCTGCTCCTCCTCACTTATTTTCCCCGTCGTCTGCGCCTCCCCCGGGCCTGGCCCTCAGATGGCTCCCACTTGCCTCCACCTTTACTGTATCCGCAACTTATCAGTCACTGTCAGCGCCTTCCCCGCCTTCCTTCCCAGAGACGCCTGTCTTTCTTCACTTTGGAGGGCTGGGCGGAGCGGGAGGCGGAGAAACCGGACCTTCTGCTCCATGCCTGGCTCTCAGAATGGAGATAGCTGAACTCTCCTCCACTGGCCTGCTTCTGCTTTACCGATCCCTATTGTCTTTGATTTCTCAGGCAGGGCAAGGCAGATTGAACCTTTGGCTCCTTTGAAGGGTCCAGAGTCAAGAAGACTTAGAGGGCTGCTGTTGGCCAGGGCTCTGGCCCTACCTTCACCTTAATGAGTGGCCCTGCCCCATGAGTTTAGCATCTGTTTCCTCAGGTTCCACGTTACCATTCTGGCTGGTGACTGCACAAGGAGAAAAGGACACAGCTTCTCAGCCTAAAATCTCCTTTTTCATGTTTAGCTGGTCAGTCGTGTCAGATCCGTTTTTCTGACAACTTATGAGTATTGGTAGTGATGGAAAAGGAAAGTGTTAGTTTATTCAACAAAACGAATCGCCAGTTTATCTATCTCTCCATCTCTCAGTTTATGTATCTCACTACCTATTTGTCTACCTGCCCATCCATTCATCCATCATCTCTATATATCCATCCATCTATCATTTTATATATTTATCTACCTATTTGCCTATCAATCTATTTATCTGTCTCTGTATTCAGTTCAGTTCAGTCGCTTAGACATATATGACTCTTTGTGACCCCATGGACTGCAGCACGCCAGGCCTCCCTGTCCATCACCAACTCCTGGAGCTTGCTCAAATTCATGTCCATCAAGTCAGTTATTTCATCCAACCATCTCATCCTTTGTTATTACCTTCTCCTCCTGCCTTCAATCTTTCCCAGCATCAGGGTCTGTTCCAATGAATCAGTTCTTCACATCACGTACCAAAGTACTGGTGCTTCAGCTTCAGCATCAGTCTTTCCAGTGAATACTCAGGACTGATTTCCTTTAGGATGGACTGGTTGGATCTCCTTGCAGTCCAAGGGACTCTCAAGAGTCTTCTCCAACACCACAGTTCCAAAGCATCAATTCTTTGGCACTCAACCTTCTTTATGGTCCAACTCTCACATCCATACATGACTACTAGAAAAACCATAGCTTTGACTAGATGGACCTTTGTTGGAAAAATAATGTCTCTGCTTTTTAATGTGCTGTCTAGGTTGGTCATAGCTTTTCTTCTAAGGAGCAAGCATCTTTAAATTTCATGACTGCAATCATCATCTGCAGTGATTTTGGAGCCCAAGAAAATAAAGTCTCTCACTGTTTCCACTGTTTCCCATCTATTTGCCTTGAAGCGATGGGACCAGATGCCATGATCTTAGTTTTCTGAATGTTGAGCTTTAAGCCAACTTTTTTTACTCTCCTCTTTCACTTTCATCAAGAGGCTCTTTAGTTCTTCTTCACTTTCTGCCATAAGGGTGGTGTCATCTGCATATCTGAGGTTATTGACATTTCTCTCGACAATCTTGATTCCAACTTGTGCTTCATCCAGCCTAGCATTTCTCATGAGGCACTCTACATATAAGTTAAATAAGCAGGGTGACAATATACAGCCTTGACATACTCCTTTCCCAATTTGGAACCAGTCCATTGTTCCACATCCGGTTCTTACTGTTGCTTCTTGACCTGTATAAAGATTTCTCAGGAGGCAGGTCAGCTGGTCTGGTATTCCCATCTCTTTAAGAATTATCCACAATTTGTTGTGATCCACACAATCAAAGGTTTTGGCATAGTCAATAAAGCAGAAGTAGATGTTTTACTGGAACTCTTGCTTTTTCGATGATCCAATGGATATTGGCAATTTGACCTCTGGTTTCTCTGCCTTTCCTAAATCCAGTTTGAACATCTGGACATTTTCGGTTCATGTACTCTTGAAGCCTGGCTTGCAGAATTTTGAGTATTACTTTGCTAGCATGTGAGATGAGTGCAGTTGTGCAGTAGTTTGAACATTCTTTGGGGCTGAAATGAAAACTGACCTTTTCCAGTCCTGTGGCCACTGCTGTGTTTTCCAAATTTGCTGGCATATTGAGTGCAGCACTTTCACAGCATCTTCTTTTAGGATTTGAAAGAGCTCAGTTGGAATTCCATCACCACCACTAACTCTGTTCATAGAGATGCTTCCTAAGGCCCACTTGACTTCAGACTCTGGGGTTTCTTGCTCTAGGTGAGTGACCACACCATTGTGTTTATCTGGGTCATGGAAATCTTGTTTGTATAGTTCGCCTGTGTATTCTTGCCACCTTTTATTAATCTCTTCTGCTTCTCATAGGTCCATATCATTTCTGTCCTTTTTTGTGCCTTTATTGTATCTCTGTGTTGGACATTCTATTTCAGATGACCTAAATATTACTGATTGAAACAATGGCATTGAGGATGAATGTCTGTATACTCTGTTCTTTTATTTCTGGTGAGGAGATGTGTATGGTTCAAAGTTTTATGGACATTCATTAGTTTCCAGCTTCTAGAAATTCCTGGCATTCATGGCATTTGCTCTTTTGCCAAACATGGAATATCTATCCTGTGGGTTTCAGATCAACACTAACAAATAGTGATTGGCCAGTCAGGGTTTTGGTATTAGAATCTTAGGAGAGTTTTGGTGTTAGAATCTTAGGAGTCTCATTCAGAACCTTCTATTAACTGGAAGCTTTTCTTTTCTACTTCAAGAAGAAAGTTTCATTTTTGCTTTGGAGAAAGGTACAAAGCAGTTCTGAGGTCAGGGCATTTCTCCATTCTTTTGTCGGTGAAAGCGAGAGATGGCACGAAGGATCTGGCATTGCCGCAGTTCTTGTGAGAAGAGGCAGAATCGAGACATGCTAGCGGTGGGTAGCAACAAGTGGGAGAAGCCACTGCAGAGCAGAATAAAGAGGGAAGAATAGAGCAGAAGAGGGAAAGCAAAGGGAACGACAGCCGTCGTGGAAAGCCATGCCTTTATCAGAACAGTACTAGGGAGGAGTGCTGGGCCACGGGGCAGGGCAGGGCAGAAGGCTCACTTTCTGAGAAGAGTCAGATCTCAAGTGCTGAACTAAAGCTGCCTGAAATCCTGGTTTCACTGGTTCTGGAGCAGCACAAAACCCAGGGTGGCTCAAGTGACCCTGTCACACAAAGAGAAGGGGTATGAGGTTTAGAGGTGTGAGGTTGCAGATCTGCCCTTGGGCACTATAAAATTAAGAATTGTTACATGGGTTCATTGTTGTTTTTTGAACAATATCAAGACAGATTTTAAGCCATGAGTGTAGAAACAGAATAGGTTGCTGGTGACTTATTGAAGCACTTCATTTCTGGGAAACATCCATATGAGATGTGCAGGGGTATTTTTTTTTTTTTTACCTTAGGCGTTTTATCTAATGCCGTACAATGGACAGTCACAGCAGTACTTGCTGAAGGAATGAATACCAGGACCAGACTATAGGAGAAGTTCCCAGTTATTGATTTGCTTTCATCTTCAGTCTAATAACGCTTAGTTGTCTGGGTCATTTTCTAATAGTGGATGAGGTGAAATATACTCTGAAATACATTGGAGATTCCATTTCCAAGATGATTCATCGTACTGTAAGTTTGTACTTTAACGATTACAGAGAAACTTGGCAAGAAAGCAATTCTTTAAAGCATAATGATAATGAATCGAAACACCATTGGCCTGAGTGTTTAGCTTAGGGAAGTGATAGCTTCCCTAAACATAGGGAAGCTATCCTAACCAGACAGAGAAGTTCACACTCTGGGAACCCACCTTCCGATTACAAGGATGCCATTTTTCTCTTTGCCTCTCACGTTGGAATTGAAGTTCTTTTGAAGACAGATGTATCCAATTCAGACTCTTAACACATGAAACACTCTGAAGAGTCAAAGGTGTTCAGGTTTCTAATTTCTGGGTGAATATGTTGGAACGTCTCACCAACTACAGGATGGCTGGGTACTGCAAACATTCCTGCTGAGGTTCAGGCAGCCAGAAGTTCAGTTGGTATTTGCATGAGCTGAAAAGAAAGGTCAAGGTGAATCGGGACTAGCTTGAGCACTAGGGAAGGGCTTCTCTGCTCTTTCATGTACTCTTCCCAAGGGTTCACTGAGCATTGCTGGGGGGCCCTGTTGCTGTACCCACAGAAGAGGAAAACACAGCTAAGCACCAAGGGCTACAGAAGCACAGTGTATGTAGCTGCTTAAGTGTCGTAAGGATTCAGAGAAGGCTCTTAAAAGGAAGAGTTGTTATGGATGGACTGAATCCCTGTGTTCCCCCACCAAACATATGTTGAAGCCCTACCTCCACTCCCAGTGGGATGATATTTGATGATAGGGATTTTGGGAGGTAATTAGGCTTAGATGAGGTCATGCGGGTAGAGTCCTCATGATGAGTCCTTCTAAGAAGAGGAAGTGGAAAAGGAAATGGCAACCCACTCCAGTATTCTTGCCTGGGAAATCCCATGGACACAGGAGCCTGGCGGGCTACAGTCCACAGGGTCGCAAAGAGTCGGATAGGACTTAGCAGCAAAACAGCAGCAGCGAGAAGAGGAATAGACACCAGAATACCCTCTCTCTGCCAGAGGAAGTACAGCAAGAATATTGCTGTCTGCAAGCCAGGAAGAGGAGCCCCACCAAGATCAAATCCTCTGCCACTTTGAGCTTGGACTTCCCACCTTCCAGAACCATGAAGAATGAATGTCTGTTGATTAGCCCACCCAGTCTACGCTACTGTGCTGTAGCCCCTCAGCAGACCAAAGCAGGCTTAGCTTTTGATTTCAGTCTTTTAAAGATGCAGATACGTTTAACAAGCAAGAAGGAATATTTTTAACAGAGAGGAGAACACACGTAAGGGAGTGTGGACAAGCACAGCATGGACATCACATCTAACTCTATCCTCTTTGTGACTGGATGATATGGTGAGAAAAAGAAAAGAGGGGTGAAATGGTTCCAACTGTGGAGAGTTTCTGTGCCAACCCGAGGAGTGTGACTTTGACTTACGGGCGGCTTAGTGGGTTTCATCCAACCATGCCACACCCCTAGTTTACTCTTCTGCATCTGCACCTACATTTCTCATAGTAATTGCGACAGGGTGAGCTGAGGACAGCTTATTTATCTGTTTCTTCCACTAACAGAGAATTCTTGAGATCACAGATTGTATTTTTCTTTTCCTTGTGGGGGTGGGGTTCCAGGCAAAGCCTAACATCTAGTACCGTTGTTGTGTGTGCATGTCCAGTTGTGTTTGACTCTTTGCGACCCCATGGACTGACTGTAGCCCACCAGGCTCCTCTGTCCGTGGGATTTTTCCACGCAAATATACTGGAATGGGTTGCCATGCCTCCTCCAGGGGATCTTCCCGACCCAGGGATCGATCTCGCATCTCTATGTCTCCTGCATTGGCAGGCAGATTCTTTGATGCTAGTGCTGCCTGGTAGGAGTTCAATAAATAAGTATCCAATAGGTATTCATGTCAAGACTTGGAGGAGAGTTGACATCTCGACGGGGTCCTGGATAGAGCTGAGAGGAGAGCTTTGGAGGCAGTGAGAAAAGCAGGCATGATGGCCATAAAGCCTGTAGACATAATGTGTTTGAAGACAGAGAAGGCTTATAGAAGGGGAGTGGTCTATGGGAATGCTGGAGATATGGGGCTCGAATGCCTTATATGGAAATGCATTGATCTCAGATTCTTCCTTTGCTTCAAATGCATTCCTACAGCAAATAGTGATCGTGGCAGGTGGCCTTGTAGATGGCCCCCTAGGGTTCCCAGTTCCTGGTACTCACATCCTTGGATGATATTCCTCCATTGAGTGTGGGCAGGACTAATGACTTTATTCCAACAAATAGAATATGGCAGAGGTGGTGGTAGGTCACTGCGAAGGTGATTTTATAAGTAGATTGTGATTGCTTTCTCACATTCTCTGACCTGCTTCCTTGCTTTCGTAAAGCAGACTGCTCTATTGTGAGTTGCCCTCAAGGTGAGGCCTTATGGTGAGGCCTTATGGCAAGGTCCTGAGGATGACCTCTTGCCAACAGCCAGATAGGAACTAAAGGCCATCAATCCACCATCCTCCAGAACTAACTTCTGTCAACAACCACATGAGCTTGGAAGACAGTCTTTCTCCAGTTGATCTTTCAGATGAGATCTCAGCCCTGGCTGGTTCCTTGACTGCAGGCTTATAAGACAGAAGGCCCAGCTATGCTGTGCCTGGATTCTTGATCTATACAAACTGTTGTTTTAAGTCACTAAGTTTGTGGTCATTTGTTATGTAACAATAGATGACTTTCACACAGTGATGTTTCAAGGTCCACTGAGACAGAAGGGAGTTTATGGGACGAGATACAAGCTTCAGGGTGGCCTAGCCATTCATCAGCTGCTTCCAGGAGCTCTGGGCCTGGCAAATTTCTGGGTGTGACCCTGTTGTGATGTTAGCATAGACCCACGGCAGACAGCTCTGGCTTTGTGGAACTTGGGAAAGAAGCTTCTCCTAGAATGAGTCAACCACTCCAAATCTTTGTTCCAACTCTCATGATCTCTAATAAGGACGTCTTGTGGGATCTTTTAGCATCACACTGGAAAGGAAGCACCTGCTTACATTTAGCCAACATAACAAAAGAGCAACTGCTGTCAACCTAGCCTAGAGGGTTGAAGCAAGAACTTGGCAAGACCAGACAGAAGAAGTTTAAGACAAATATCACAGAACTCATACAGAAACTCGGTTTTCCAGTGACTCTTTTCTTGGGTCTGAAAGAGTCTGAAGATAAATGCAAATAGCAGAGGTCTTTTCCTCTTTCTCTTCTGTTCTGTCTCTAAAGTTCAGTGGAAGGGATCACTCAGGACTCAGCTTACTGTATAGTATGGCCTGAACTTGAAAGAAAACCAAAAACCTAGTGGATGCCAAATATTTCTTCCTGATTCGCCCTTAATGCACTTCTGAACTTGCCTAAAAGGCTGAGTTTCTCTATCCAAATCATGTCTAGTTGATACCTTAACATTTTAGTTGGAGTTTATTTAGAGTCATAGGGTTTGAATTTCGCTCCAAGTGAAGTATTTGGCTCTGACCTGTGTTTGGGAGCACGTGCTGGGGAGCTTTTCCCCATATAGCATATACGTAATTGCTTTGATCGCTTTTATATATTAGGGTTTCAGGTAAGACAACACTTGAAAAACGCAAAAAGACTTATAGTGAGACAAGAATAATAATAAAATTTAAAGTGCTCCCGAAACCACTGATTTTGAGCATCTGCAAAAGGTGCGGGCCCTTTATACCATGATGGAGTATACTTAACTCAATATTTAAAGTATACTTATTAATGTAATTTATTGAGTGCTTACTGTATACTGTTAGTAGCTCAGTTGCATCTGACTCTTTGCAACCCCATGGATTGTAGCCTGCCAGGCTCCTCTATCCATGGAATTCTCCAGGCCAGAATACTAGAGTGAGTAGTCATTCCCTTCTTCAGGGGATCTTTGAGACCCAAGAATCAAACCTGGATCTCTTGCACTACAGGTGGATTCCTTACCATCTGAGCAAGTGGCTTTTAGTAAAATCAGTCACGTTTTCTGCTTCCATTTAATGTAAACAAAAGTTGATCATCAGCATTTATATACTTAATTTACATACTGATAGCTTAGGTTAAATTCTAGAGGGTTTTACCCTGCCATCTATTATTGACAATTTTCAAACTCTTGACCAATATGTAAAATTAGTCTTGGTTTACCTAGGTCAAGGGAAACTTCTATTTAGATGGCTCACTTCTTCCAACTCGGACTGTTTCCCAGTTGCTGTGGACAGCGTTCATCCTTTGAAAAGCATGAATATCTGCTTTCCTATATGGAGATCATGACTATCATGGATTTTTGGGGTGGGAATCTGCCACCCACGCTGTACTTTCTTTTACTTTCTATTCCTCCAAGGAATAATTGTGAATCAGAGAATAACTATATGGAAATCAGAGCTAAAACAGCCTATAAATCATGCTTGTCATCGTTTCCCCAAACTCTAGTTGATTTATGATACACCCTAATGCTTCATTGATATGGCCACACCATTCTCATGATATGAAATCACATACGAACACCATCAGGGACCACTTAAACACTATACAGAGGGAGAACTAAAAACAAAACCCAGTCAAAGTTGGAGAGCTCTGAGACAAGTATGGGATGCAAAAACACAGGAGTGGAAAATCTGGGGGAGGCTGGAAATAAATATGCACATTGCAGAGAGCAAGGAGGGCAATCCTTTAGTCAACATGGGGTTATCTAAGCTAATGGAGAACGAAGGGGTTCACACCAGTGCTGAGATGATCGAATGCTCATCTCTAGGTACAAAGATGTCCCCCATGACTTCGTCCTGGGGCACTCTGCGTTGGCTCTAAGCCAGGGAACAGTCAAGATTAGCGCCCAATCAACACTGAGTGAAGGTTTCCCTTTGGCAGCAAAGCATGTTGGGAGAAAGCTAAGAGGAAGGAAGTGGGCTAGAGGAAGTGAAGCTGACCAATAGTCCTCCTCCACCCTTTTCTAAGCTAGGCCTTGGAGAGCTGAGGACGAACTGGGAGAATTGCCCCATATCCTTGTCCACCCAGATTAAAATTGCAGAGCTGGGATTCAGCTTCCAGCATCCATCAGCATTGCCCCAAGAACCCATTTCCTCTGATGAGTCAGTCTTGAGGCTTGCTTTCCAGTGGAATGTACTTCATTAAAATAAAATCTCCAAGTCTCATCTATTCCAGAAGTCTGTCTGGGGTAATTTTCTAAAATACTGCAACAAAGAGAAACAGTCAATGATGAAGTCATGAAGGGAGCTAATGGGAAACCTAACTGTCCTCCTTTTGGGTTGCCATGAATTTTCCCTCCCTCCAGGGCACGTCCGGCACCCACTAAAACCCATCACAGCAGCTCAGGAGCTGGGCAGAGGCACAGAGAGGAGGCATCTGGGTGCACTTGCCTTTGCCAGGGCAGCCCCGTCTCTTCCAGCAGTCTGTCATTTCCAATTGTGAATGATTTCACCGGTGATGATTATTGGGAGATGATTCCACACTTGTGGGTCTTCTCCCTTCACATATTCCGCCTCTTAATTTGTTTCATTTGCCTGGTTACTTGTCATCACTTCAGAAGCTGAGCAGAATGTCTTGGTCAGATGAGTTCAAGTCCTAGCTCTGTTTCTTAGGAGCTATGATCACGTTAGCTAATATTCTGAGTCTCAATTCTCTCACCTGTAAAATGGAGATCATAATAGCTGGTTCGTAATGTACTTATGGGAATTCAGCAGATATAAACAGTCTGGTGTGTGGCTCAACATTCAGTAGGTATGTAGTATGACTCTGTGTGTGTGCACGCGTGTGTATGTGTGCACGCATGTGTGTGCATCAGTCAGGGTTCTCCAGAAAAACAGAACCGATGGGGTGTGAATATCTTCCTTCTGTCGACTGAAAAAAAAAAAGCACAACATGAGAGCTGAGAGTTAAATTTTATTTGGGGCAAAATGAGGACTGCAGCCCAAGAGATAGCACCTCAGGTGTCTCTGAGAAACTGTCCCAAAGAGGCAGGGGGGAAAGGTCAGTGTACATGTGATTTTGGTGAAGGGGGAATACATACAATCAAGCATATATTTTTCCAGACAGTTTCTACTAGTCTTGTGAGGCTTTGGCTAGTCAAGAGGAACAGTTGTTACCGCAAAGGATTTCAGTACTTTTCTAGATACAGGGATATACAAGAATTGGGCTCATAAAATCAGCTCCTGAAACTATCTATCTGAAGACCTGTCCTGCCAGTTTTTTCCACATCCACAGAGTGCCTCATTTCTGCTTTCCACCCTGAACTCCTTTCAGGGGTTGTTGAAGGTCAGCAGCTGCAGTAGCACATGATTTAATCTTTAATCCTTGCAGAGGTAGATGGCAAGTGCCAATTTGTAGCTGACATTTCTTTTCTTTTCATCATCTGTCTAATCTGTCACCTAATTACCTAATCTATCCTCTATCGGTCTAAACTATCATCTATCCATCGAGGTATTTTTTTAAGGAGATGGCTTATGCAATTGTGGAGGCTTGGTGAATGAAAAACCTGCAGGGTAAGCTGGCAGGCTGAAAACCCAGGAAGAGTTGCACTTTGGGTCCAAACACAGACCCGGCAGAGTTCCTTCTTTCTTGGGGGAAGACAGCCTTTGTTCTATTAAGGCCTTCAACTGATGGGCCTTCAACGCCCAATCACATCATGGAAAGTCATCTGCTTTAAAGTCCATCACTTTAAATTGTTAATTTTGCCCAATAAACACCTTTGCAAAAACATCCTGAATAATGTTTGATCAAATATCTGGGCACCATAGCACAGCCACACTGACAAACGAAGTCAATCATCACGATGCACATGTATTTAAAATTAGGACACGTAGGGCTCCTTAAATGCATCAAATAATTATATGCATCAGATACTCATAGGCTTCCTAATAGCTTTAGAGTAGTCACTGACTTTGTGTGGGAAAAAAAAATTTTTTTTTTCAGTAACTCTGGCCGGTCATTTGACCCCACATTTTGGATCTTTTGAAATTTATTCCACTCTGGTTGTCTGATTTGTCCATGCCAAATCTTGAGTTAAGCAAAATCTCCTCTCTCCTGCTGACCTGAAGCAAATTTTTTTTTGGAGAAAAAACAGAAAAATGAAGCATGTCTAGGCAGAGATAGATGCTGAAGAGAAAGTAAACCCAGCCACTCTTTCCTCAAAGAGACATGTGATTGTTCTGGAACTGTAAACTCCTCATTTTGGCTTTGTTGGCATCAGGCCATGGCTTTGATGGAGAGACCAAGTGGCTTGCTGGTTCCTTGAGGTCTATGGGACTTCTCGGCCTGGATAGTGAGCTATCCACTTTATTACCACCCTGACCATGTGGAGTGTGTTTCCCTATCATGGTGGTCTTTGGACCCCCTTGAAATGAGCCTTTTACATATATAACAATAGGCTCAGTCAAAAAGATTCTCACACCTTCTGATAGAGTCACATACGTAACAAAGCCATTGTGTATTGTGGGTCTTAATCTCTATAACTTGCCTCTTGGCTTTTGAGACGTGCTTCTTGGCTTTTGAGACGTTCATCTTGGCTTCCTCACTTGTCTGTCTGAGATTATGGTGTCTCTTGGTGTCACTAAATTATATGTCTTTGACCACACCCTTGAGCTGCTTCCATAAAGAGATATGCTGAAGGAAATGCTGTTCTTCCCTGGCCCTCCCCATTCTTAGGGATTTTCAGGCTCTTCTTGATGCCAAAACCCATCTTGGAAGATGCGACTGATATGGAATGAGACAGGGCAAGTTCGATAGACAGGTTTTTAGATAGTTTTGGTTGCTGTAAGACAGTTATTCCAGATTGACCACATTTCCATATATTCCGCTGTGTGGGAGGTTTCCCACAGTCCCACATCGCAAATGTTCTTCTGGTGTAGTCAGTGTTCCTACCTTTTCAGCTATTTCCATCTCTTTTTAGCATGCATGTGAACAAGGGAAGATTTTCTCTCTCATCTGCACACGGCCTCTCACATGTTTGGGCCATTTTCCTAAATTGCCTCTGTCTTTCCTACAAGGCTGCCTAACAAACTCTTACTCATCCCACAAAGTGTAACTCCTGCCAGGGTGCCTTCCCTAGAAGTCCAACTACTGTCTTCTCTGTGTTTCCATAGAATCTATATATGCCTCTATTATAGTTCTTTGCAGATGAGTGTAATTATCAGGTTTGTGTTTCTCTCCCTTCTACACTATAAACTCTGCAAAGAGGCAACGGGGAGTCTTCATCTTTGAATCTCCATCATCTGGCACAGAGAACAGCAAGAAGATCTTTCACAAAAGTTTGTTGAATGGACAGATGTCTGGAAGGAAGGAGCTGTGTGACGATCTCAGCCAGTCAAAGTTCTAAGGCTGACTTTACCACCAATTTACTGTGTGACACTGAGCAATTTGCTTGCTTTCTCTGGTTTTCCTCATATGTCAAAATGAAGGTGACTTTTAGTTGATAGGCAAGTTCTTTCCAGTTCTAATAATCTGTACTTCCAGCATGCTACTAAATTTCTATGAGGCAGGTAGCTTCCAAACAAAGATTCCTCACTTTTGTATGGTCTTAGCATCCTTCAACAAGCCCATGCTGTTATACCACCTGGGACCCAAGAAAATACCTGGCTCTTTCAATGATGTATGTTTACTGCCTGATTCACTGGGATGAGAAAAAGCAATATTAAACTCTCAGAAAGCCTTCTCTTTAGAATTCACATATCTTGTGAAGGCAGCTTAGCAGTATAGTCAGCACCATATATACCTTGGTGATACCAACAGACACCAAAATCTGAGAAATACAAGTGGGGAAGCCAAAATGAGTGGATCAAAAGCCAAGGGGCAAGGCATGGAAAGCAAGTCTTGAGACTCATATACATCCAGTATTGGAAAAGACCTAAGGTCAGTGGCTTCACCCTGGAACAGACATCTTTTCCCAGTGGAAAAGATGTACCTACTCGGCTCCCCTCTGCGATGTTAAGCTCATTACATGCTGAAGCAGTCCATGCAATTGTTGAAACACTGGAAAGGAATGATGGTCAAATTCTACTCAAATTCTCCCAAAGCTGGAGCCCACATTGTTGGAGAGTGAAAACAGCTGTGGTCTTAGGTACTCATATGCTCCAGCAGTTACAAGTGTGTGTTCCACAACTAATTGCCATGAGCACTATCGCTGAGTGAGCCACATGCCAACTGTGTGGCTTTGTGCACAATGCTAAACCTCGCTTGACCTCAGTTTTCTCACCTGCAAAGTGGGGGTGATTGTAGTATAGCTATGAGGTTTAAATGAGATGATACATACAAAGTGCATAGGCAATGATTAGCATAAACCAATGACATTTACTGAAGACATACTACTTCTTGTAGCACATCAACTGCCATCCAGAGGCTCTTCATGTTTCTTTCTTCAGCCGATTAAGACAAACACCAAAATATGTAGCCATCACATGCATAAAGATTGTGAAAAGGGGGTTGCATTTGGAATCAGAGTAATTGGTTCCAAGTCTCAGCTCTCCCAGTGTCTGGGTTGCCCTTCATCAGTCATTCTGGGTATCAGTCTACCTGTAAATGTAATTTTCTTAAAAATTTTTAAAACAGATGAATGCATGTCTATGATAATTTTTGAATAATAAGTTCCATTGCTTGTTTTCCATGATCATAATGTGTGAAACTTCCTAGGCTGGAAAAGAAAACTCAGAGCTTCTGGTTATTGAACTGAACTTGTTGCTGGGTCAATGTTACCCATTTTGTAACAGCCTTGAACAGCTTGAACCTTGAACTTTCCACATAGAATAAGTTGCTTGAACAACACTAAATCTAAGCAGTAAGATAATTTAAAAATCATTCCAAGTGTGTGTGTGCGTTTCCCCTGAGAAAGTCTGGTCTACACATTCCCATTTTCCAGCCTCCTCACAATACTCATGTACCACAAGCTAAGAGTTACTGTCCTGTGAGTCCGTGCCAGTGAGGAGGATGAACCTAGAGCCTGTTATCCAGAGTGAAGTGTGTCAGAAGGGGAGAACAAAGTTTATGTATTAATGCGTACATGTGGAATCTAGAAAAATGGCACTGATGAACCAATCTGCGGGGCAGGAAGAGAGGTACTGAAACAGAACAGACTTGTGGACACAGCAAGGGAAGGAGACACTGGAAGGAGTTGCGAGAGTGGCACTGAAACGTATACCTTACCGTGTGGGAAGCAGATAGCGAGGGAGAAGTTGCTGTATAATACAGGGAGCTCAGCCCAGCGCCCTGTGACAGCCCAGAGGGGTGGGAGGGGGGTTCAAAAGTATAGGTACAGGGGCTGTACGTATATTTATGGCTGATTGATGTTGTTGTATGATATGACTCAGCACAACATTGTAGAGCAATTATCAGTTCAGTCAGTCATGTCCGAATCTTTTTGACCCCAGGGACTGTAGCACACCAGACTTCCATGTCCTTGACCAACTCCTGAAGCTTGCTCAAACTCATGTCCATCAAGTCGGTGATGCCATCCAACCGTCTCATCCTCTGCCGTCCCCTTCTCCTCTTGCCTTCAATCTTTCCCAGCATCAGGGGCTTTTCCAATGAGTCAGCTCTTCGTACCAGGTGGCCAAAGTACTGGAGTTTCAGCTTCAACATCAGTCCTTCCAATGAACACCCAGGACTGATCTCCTTTAGGATGGACTGGTTGGATCTCCTTGCAGTCCAAGGGACTCTCAGGAGTCTTCTCTAACACCACAGTTCAAAAGCATATATTCTTTGGCCCTCAGTTTTCTTTATAGTCCAACTCTCACATCCATACATGACTACTGGAAAAACCATAGCCTTGACTAGACAGACCTTTGTTGGCAAAGTAATGCCTCTTATCCTCCAAAAAAAAAAAAAAAAAAAAAATCACTGTCCTAGAAGCTCTGAATTTTCTTTTCCAGGCTAGAAAGGTTCACCTCATTATGCTCATGAAAAACAACCAATGGAAGTTGTTATTCAAAAATTATTGTGGACACATGTTCATCTGTTTAAAAAAATTACACAAGAAAATTACATTGGTGGGAACAGTGGTGCAAAATTTCATAAGCTGTTTTTGTAGTATATTTAAAAATAAGTGAAAGTCAACTAACAGTGGAATAAAAGCATGGTGGGTCATGATCAATACTCATTATCTTACAGAGCCTGGGCACGCACGGTATTATGGTGTATTCATATCCTCCACCCAACAAAGAATTGAAAAATCATTAGCCCACAAAAGTTCCATCTGTCCGTAGTGTCTGCAATAGTTTTTCCTTCTTCTCCACCCATTCATCAATGGCTGCATCTTTCCCGTCTTATCGGGATCTACTTTACCCCACTGCCCATCTCAGACTGGATTTTTTTTTTTTTTTTAAGAGGCTTGCAAATACCTGGACAATAGGCTTTGTGAGCTGGATGGCTTCTTACTTCCAGTCCGCCGAGACTGCATCTTTGCCCCAAATTTCCTTAGCTTCCACCACACACACCCCTACCCCGCCCCACCAAAGGAAACAATAGCTGTCAGCCTCACCAAGCTGTGTGTTTCTGAGATGCAGCTGAATAATCAATTACTGGGTGAGTGTATCTGAGTTTTCCCTGGCTGCCTTCCATGTGCCTTCCAAACTTCAAAGTGTCCAGGAGCAGGTCTGCAGGGCCCTCCTCCCAGACCTTCTCACCATCCTGTCTGTCACTCATCCCAAACCTCCGAGGCAGCTTCTGCCATCACCAGCCACAGTTTCGCTTGACCCATCCTTTCCACAAGGGGTCTGGAAAGAAAGACCACTGTTCCCCCGGAAAAGGGAGGAGCTGGAAAGGAGATGCGGCGCAGACAGCAGCATCTGGCAACTTTGTGGCTCAGGGCAAGAACCAGAAGCTATGAAATACAGACTTGAAAACAGGTTTTCTTTTCATTTTGGTAAGTTAAGTGGCTATGGTACAACAATGCAAATAGATCTGAACTGTGAAGACCTGTGAGGAAGCAGAACCTTGAATGCACTCCTGCTTGCATGAGCCCAGAGCCGGACACAGTTAGGAAGGGCAGGGTGTCTGTGCTTCTGGTTGTTTGCGGAGTTTACTGTAAGAAAAGTCGAAGAATATCAAGTGACTGAACAGAGGCAGCTTGCCAGCTGTGAGAGCAAGCTGGGAAACCACTTAAGGAACAGAAAAATTCTTGTCTGTGACGACGTCCAGTTTTTCTGAGTGTTGGTGTGGATATTTATGTCACTCTGGGGAAAATGATGGCACAGATCGAAGCCCTTATAGGAGGGTGGTTGGTGGGTGGATCAGACAGCAGGTTGTAATGGTTCGATTGAAAAACAAACACTGTTTATGTAACAGGTTGTGCACCCAGGCCAAAAGAGCCTTGTTAGGACAACATTTGCTAAGATGTATAGTTTAACAGTTTTTGCATTTTTCGCTAGTATTCTTGGGCTTCCCTTGGGGCTCAGCAGGTAAAGAATCCACCTGCAATGCAGGAGACCTGGGTTCGATCCCTGGGTTGGGAAGATCCCTTGAAGAAGGGAAAGGCTACCCACTCCAGTATTCTGGCCTGGAGAATTCCATGGACTCTATAGCCCATGGGGCCACAAAGAGTCGGACATGACTGAGTGACTTTCACTTTCACTTTCAAGCTGAGGATTCAGACAGACCTGTGTTGAGCAAGTTGGGTTAACGATTCTCAAAATCAGCCAGCTCTAGAGAAAAGCCAGACTCAAGGGTTTTCATCTGTCAAATGGGAGCTCTCCTTGTTCCCTTCACAGAGGTCTGGGGTGGAGGCAAAATGAGATAATTACCAGCTGCCCAATAGTGGGATTTTAAAAAATGTATTGGAGCACAGTTGCTTTACAATGTTGTTAGTTTCTACTGTGCAACGAAATGAACCAGCCATCTGTATACATGTATACCCTCCCTTTTGGGCTTCCTTCCCATCCAGGTCACTGCCAAGCACTACACAGGGCAGCTGTGCAGTATCTTCTCAGGAGTTGTCTATTTCATACACAGTACCAATAGTGTATGCATGTCAATCCTGATCTCCCAGTTCCTCCTACCCACCGCTTCCCCCCTTGGTATCCATACATTTTTCTCTATATCTGTATCTCTATTTCTGCTTTGTTAATAAGATCATCTATACCATTTCTCTAGATTCCACATATATGTGCTAGCATACGACATTTGTTTTTCTCTTTCTGGCTTACTTCACTCAGTCTGACTCTCCAGGCCCATCGATGTCTCTGCCAATGAACAAACTTCATTCCTTTTTACGGTTGAGTAATATTCTATTGTATATACGTGTACCACATCTTTATCCATTTCTCTGTTGATGGACATTTAAGTTGCTTCCACATTCTAGCTATTGTAAATAGTGCTGCTATGAACATTGGGTGCATGTATCTTTTTGAATTCTCTGAGTATATGCCTAGTAGTGGGATTGCTGGGTCATGTGGCAGTGGGATTTTGTTTGTTTATTCAGGGCTTCTAGAAAAAGTGATAAAGTCCACTAGGTAACATTATGTGTTTGAAAAATCTTTGGAAGGAATCTTTTTTTTTTTAGTGTCATTATTTGGCCTTTTTTTGCCACCTTATTTTTTTAATTGAAGGATAATTGCTTTACAGAATGCTGTGGTTTTCTGACATACACCATCAAGAATCAGCCATGGGCACACCCGTATCCCCTCCCTGCTGAAGCTCCCTCCCATACCCTCCTCATCCCACCCTTCTAGATTTCCACAGAGCCCCTGTTTGAGTTCCCTGAGTCATACAGCAAATTCCCATTGGCTATCTATTTTACATATGGTATCCTTAGAAGGTATAATAACAGCAAAAAGATTATAACTATAAACCAAGGACATAGTTACTGAGTTTCCACTAGATATATACAAGGCCCTGGGAACTAAGATTTCTTGCTATTTCATGCATCATAAAGCGTAAGAAGCAAATTAATTGTTTCCTAGGTTGAAACAGTGGAGGGGAAAATAGAGGGTGACTACTAATAGAGGGTGGGAGGTTTCTTTGAGGGTAGCAAAAAACGTCTAAAATTAGGTGATGGTATGGGTTGTATAATCCTCCAAATATAATTAAATACAATGAAATGTACACTTTCAGTGGGTGCACAGGATGGTGTGTGGAGTATATCTCAATAATGATGTTCAAAAGCAATGGAGAGAAACAGGATAAAGCTAAAAGAAACAAGAACAAAGCAAACAACCAAAAACAAGCATTGGGCAGGAATATACCATATTGGCTTGGTCCCTATCCCTATGGAGCGTCACGTCTTAAGGAGCAGCCACACATTTGCTAACTGGCCACATAAAGAGGGGCCTGGATAGAGAATAAATGAGTGTAAATCAACTATGCTTCAATGGAATAAATTTTTTAAAAAGAAAAACTGGGAATAGGGCCATGATTCTACTGTAGCTACTGGAAATCACCCCATAATAAACAGGTGCCTCTCCTTTGAGCAGTGGTCCTCCCTGAGGCTAAAGACTTACAGGCTTCATCACCAGCCAGTTTTGGCCCTGGGACTCAATTCTGGCCAGTGGCGTGTGAACAGAGGTCATGTGGACACGTTTTCACGTCATCCTCCTTAGAGCAAGATCTGCTTCCTTTTCTACTCTCCCCGTGGATGGGAAAACAGCTCCAACCTTGTGAACTTTGTAGATGGCAGAACCTCAAGTTGGCAGTATGACCTACTTACTGGTCTAGGAAGCCTCATTGACTTGTATTATTTCTGATGAGAAATCTGATACATCCTTATCTTAGTTTTTCTGTCCATACAGAGTTCATTTCCTCTGTGGCTGCTTTTAAGAGTTTCTGTTTATCTCTGATATAAGCACACTTTGTTTATGATTTTGATGAGTTTAAGCAAGTTTTGATTGAGATGTGCCCTTGTATAATTCTCATGTCTCTTGTGCTAGGGCAACACTGAGTTTCTCAGATCTATGGAATATAGTTTTCATTCAACTCAGTTCAGTTCAGTCGCTCAGTCGTGTCCAACTCTTTGCGACCCCATGAATCGCAGCACGCCAGGCCTCCCTGTCCATCAGCAACTCCCAGAGTTCACTCGGACTCACATCCATCAAGTCAGTGATGCCATCCAGCCATCTCATCCTCTGTCGTCCTCTTCTCCTCCTGCCCCCAATCCCTCCCAGCATCAGGGTCTTTTCCAATGAGTCAACTCTTCACATGAGGTGGCCAAAGTACTGGAGTTTCAGCTTGAGCATCATTCCTTCCAAAGAAATCCCAGGGCTGATCTCCTTCAGAATGGACTGGTTAGATCTCCTTGCAGTCCAAGGGACTCTCAAGAGTCTTCTCCAACACCACAGTTCAAAAGCATCAATTCTTCGGCGCTCAGCTTTCTTCATAGTTCAACTCTCACATCCATACATGACCACTGGAAAAACCATAGCCTTGACTAGACAGACCTTTATTGGCAAAGTAATGTCTCTGCTTTTGAATATGCTATCTAGGTTGGTCATAACTTTTCTTCCAAGGAGTAATCGTCTTTTAGTTTCATGGCTGCAATCACAATCTGCAGTGATTTTGGAGCCCAAAAAAATACAGTCTGACACTATTTCCACTGTTTCCCCATCTATTCGCCATGAAGTGATGGGACCAGATGACATGATCTTTGTTTTCTGAATGTTGAGCTTTAAGCCAACTTTTTCGCTCTCCTCTTTTACTTTCATCAAGAGGCTTTTTAGTTCCTCTTCACTTTCTGCCATAAGGATGGTGTCATCTGCATATCTGAGGTTACTGATATTTCTCCTGGCCATCTTGATTCCAGCTTGTGCTTCTTCCAGCCCAGCATTTCTCATGATGTACTCTGCATAGAAGTTAAATAAGCAGGGTGACAATATACAGCCTTGACGTACTCCTTTCCCTATTTGGAACCAGTCTGTTGTTCCATGTCCAGTTCTAACTGTTGCTTCCTGACTTGCATATAGGTTTCTCAAGAGGCAGGTTAGGTGGTCTGGTATTTCCATCTCTCTCAGAATTTTCCACAGTTTATTGTGATCCACACAGTCAAAGGCTTTGGCATAGTCAGTAAAGCAGAAATAGATGTTTTTCTGGATTAAGTTGGGATAAAAACACAACTGGCCATGATCGCTTCAAGTATCTTCTCCCACGTATCCTGTTAATTTTGCAGAATACAATCACACATCAAATAGGCTGCTTGAAGTTGTCCTTCAGTTCATTGATAATCTTTTCTTTTTCTCTTTTTTTCCTCTGAGTTTTATTTTGAAGAGTTTGTTTTGCTAGAGTTCCATGATCATTAATCTTTTCTCCTGTTACATCTAATCTGAAATCCATCTCATCCAGGGTTTATTTCATCTTATATACTATAGATTGCATCTCTACAAGTTCACTGTGGGTCATTTATCTATATATATATATATATAAATGTCTTTTTCAGTCAGAGTCATCTTCAATTAAAACCTAACTTCTGAACATCTGGAATATAGTTATAACTGCTTTAGTGTCTGTGTCTGCCAGTGTTAAACATCTGTGTTGGTTCTTGATCCATTTCAGCATATCGATTAGTCTCAATTCTGGCCCTATTTTCTGGTTTCATTGTGGGCCTGGGGATGTTTGGAAGCCAGCCATTGTAAATTTCACCTTCTTCGGTGATGGATAGTTTTGTCCTTCTCTAAGTGGTTTTGAGAGTTTTATAGGATGCCGTGAAGTTACTTGGGAACAACTTGATCACTTTGGAACTTGGCATGGATGGTTTCCTAGGCAGGTCTGGAGCAGCACTCAGTCTAGAGCTAATTAGCTCCCACTGTTAAAGCAAGATCTTCCTCTCCCCCATGCCCCATGAAGTATGAGTTCTCACTGGGGAAAAGGCCATTATTCCTGGCTCTGTGTGAGTACCAGGCAATGTTCCCTTTAATGCTTTCAGTGGTTCTTTGCCTGTCTTAGGCAGTTTTCTTATAGGCTTGTACTGAGTTTTACTCTATGGAACACGCAGGAATGAGTATCTCTTTGGGGGCTCTCTCTAAGTGCAGCTCTTCTCTCCCTGAAACTCTGCCCTGCATATACGAGTCCTGGTGGTCTGCATGCTGCAGCCGCCTTGGTCTCCCTGGACACTCAGCTCAATGGTCATCTAAAGAGTTAAAGGTTTCTCCAGGGTTCCCCCTCATCAGAAGCAGACTGAGGCAGTAACAGCATGAGCTTCATCTATCTCCCACTTCTCAGGGATCACTCTCTTTGGTCACTTGAGGTATAATGCCTTAAAAATAGTTTTTCTGTATATTTTGTCTTTTCGTTTGTCAGTTTTTTTTTTTTTTTTTTTCAGGTGGGTGGGTAAATCTTGTTCATCCATCTTGTCTGGAAGTAAAAGATATGCTTCCCAGGATCTTATTTAATCTTATCAATGAGCCTTTGAAAGAGCTAACCCCACCCCCATTTACCAGAAGAATACGAGGTTCAGACAGGTAGCATAACCTGTCTTATACCGTTTGTAAGCAGTAGGGCCCGGATTTCATCCCATTTGTCTCTTGGAAAGACTTGTTTATACAAGTCCATGTGCTGTGTATTCCCATCACTTAAAATGCTCTAGGGTGAAAGGAGAGGAATTGGGCTTGAAAATAGGCTCCAAGGTACTCTTTGGAACCCCAGAGGCCAGTTCCCTGCTCCTTTAGGACCTGGACATTAAGTCAGGATGGAAATTTGAACACATGGTCCAGACACAGGGACACTGGCTATCATCTCTTCCTTTCTCAGAGCAATCTTCTAGCTCAGTGGGTCTCAAAGTTGCAAACAAACAAATGAACTCTTGACTGGAGAGAATATGCAAAGTCTTGAGTTACGAAGAAAAAATTGAGAAAATAAAGAAAAGACTGAAAATTAAAATACTTGATTCTGGCATGTGCCCCCAGTAAGAACCACCAGCATCTAGAAATTAATCCTTCAACATGGAGAATTTCATACTGAGTGAAATTATCCAATGAATGGCTCAGCAGGTAAAGAATCTGCCCGCAGTGCAGGAGACACAAGAGATGCAGGTTCGATCCTGAGTCAGAAAAATCTTCTGGGGGAAGAAACGGCAACCCACTCCAGTATTTTTGCCTGGACAGTCCCCTGGACAGGGGAGTCTGGTGGACTACCACCCAAAGTGTCACAAGAGTCAGACACAACTGAGCGACTAAACACACTTGAATACAAGTGAAGGTGTACCATTAATTTTACTCTCAACACTCTCTTTTCTTCCTTGGATGTGCTCCCCTCCCTCCCTGTGGGGCAGCTGAGACACAGTCAGGCATATCCTTCAGACCCAGCTGAGCATAAGAATCGCTTTCCTCCAACTGTGGCCATTGGCTTTTAGTTCCATGCCCCGAGCTGAGACATTCCAAGTTCCTCCCTAGGACTTTGTTCATCTAGGGCTGGAAGAAAAGGGTTTTATCTGTGGGGACACAGAATTAGAAGACATGAATCTGAGTTATCTGGGAGCCATCTCTTAAACCATGCAAAGAAAACTTGTGTGCAGTAGAGAGGATCTGATGACAGGCAAGAGAAGCACAGCCAAAGACTGGAGTACAGCAGGGCTGGGGGTAAGACATCAGAAAATGTAGGTCCTCAGTTTACCCGTTCATCATCTCCAGGTCCCACAGTGCCTGCAGCCAGTGTTTGGACCTCCCAGTTGCCTGATCTGGTAAATCCTATTCTTTTTTTTTTTTTTATAATTTATTTTTTTTTTACTTTACAATTGTGTATTGGTTTTGCCATACATACTTTTTAAATTGGTTTCTGCTAGGTTTCTGTTACTTCTGACCAAGAGAGTCTTTGTGCATACAAAGGCGAATTTACTCCATTCAAAGACTGTGAATTAGTAGGGGAGCTGGAACGAGAATGCTGCTGTTTCAAATACCCTAGGCAAGAGCGACACTTTAGGACCTCTGTTTTTTTTTATGACAGGGTGAGCAAAGGCTGCCCCATGCACACAAACTGATGGTTTTTATTGTTGTTGGCATGTATATGTCAGAACCATAGCAGCTTAGTACCAGCTCATGCTAGAGGCATGGAAGATTCCTTGCACAACGTGTAGGGAAAGATCTTGTTACAGTCTCCCTTTGAAAGATGAAGAAGCGGAGGCTTGAAGAGGTGAAGGGCCTCAAGTCCAGAGCTGGTCGGTGTTAGAGCCAGGATTCTCGAGTGAGGGCAGCCTGACTTCCCAGCCCTGCTCTTGGGAGCTGCACTCTCTTGCCCCTGAGCGTGTGTATCCGAAGCCTTCTGCTGGAGCACCAGGTGACGTCAGGAAGTGATCTCTGGCTCGTCATCAACAGTCTAGTAGGAATTTTCTTTCCGTATCAGGCACTTTCATCCAGATTGCTTCCTTGAAGGATGAAAGAGGAAGTCTCACATCAGAGTAGAAGAGGAGAGAGACACAGGATTGCTCCCCTCTTTTCATAGCTCTTCAGCCAAATGATTCCTCATTTGATGTTGGCATCATGTAAGAGAGTGCCGGTCAAGACAGCTGAGAGTGAGCTCTGGTACACAAGGGAATATTCATAACATACTCTTCCAGAAAGATGTATTATCCCATCTCAGGTGTCATTCTGGCAGAATTTACATGTGATTCCTGCTGATCTAACGAATTGGAAACAAATCAATGTGCTTTTTCTTCAATGACACCAAAGCACTTATTTTTAGAAAATTGTCAGTTGCCCTGATTATCATCTGAGAAAAGAAAAGCCCAAAGGGAAAACACTGAGGTCAGTGCAATCTTTGCAGTGTTCCGTATCTGAATACATACACAGCATCCATGAGTCAGTCATATACATGTCACTCTCAGTGGAACGATGCCTGTTTGGACAAGTGAGACTGGGAAGCAATTTTCCTTAGGGTCATTTCTCATCTAAAAAAAAAAAATTGGAGTTGGGGAGAGGTGAAAACGTAAGTGGACTTTTAACAGTCAGTGGGACCAAATCTAATAAATAAAATGACACAGACCCCTCCGGCATTTGTTGTAACGGCTTTGGCTTTTATCAGCAGTAGGGTTCAGAACAGTCTTGCTGGGACAGCTGAGGAGAACTCAGTAGGGGCTGCGTGTTTAGACAGGGTGGGGCTGGGAACAGTCACAGAAGGCCCACCCTGGGTCTGGGCTGTGGGAACAGTAAACACAGCGGAGACTCCCATGTCCCAGGGAGGAAGAGGCCATCACCAGGCACTTGGGAAGAACAGAACTGCAGGCTCTCCTGTGGCTTCGGGTGCTCCTCCTCCCTGAGCGCATCGGCACGCGTCTTTCTCACACACCAGATGGTCTCTGCCTCGGAGCCGGCAAGCTGGGGCTCCTCCTCTCCCAGTTGGCCAATACCTACAGGCTAGAGTTCACAGGAAGAGTGGATTTGGAGCTGAGCAGAGTGGCAGAGTGCCCCAAACCTGCTTGGGCAGCTTTACTGGGCAGACGGTGAACAGGGAGCCATGAGTCCTTGGGTTGGCTCCACTGCTCACTATGTGAATCTGGGCAAATCTGATGACCTCTCTGAGCCCCAGGAATCTCATCTGAAAAATGAGCAGGTACCTCCTGAAGAAAAACCTTTGAGATGCTCTAATTAAAACAAGCCATAATTCTAAAAAAAAAAGAGAGAGAGAGAGAGAGAAAGGAACTGCCAAGAGACCATTGTTCTATTGTGTGTAGAATGTTCCAAAGATTCAAAATTCCCTTCATTTGTTTTTTGCCCTCGGGTTGGAAGTAAAGGAGCAAAAAGTAGATGAGAGGGAAACAAGAGAGTCCCTCAGGATTTGTCCAGAAGACCCTGTGTACTAATATTTACTTACTATTTGTCTTTAAATCAATTCACTTTTTTTTCCCCACAATAGAAGTACTTACAAAGTAATACTTATATCATTTGCTATAATAAAATTTTAAACATTGTATTATTTTCATTGTATTCCCCTCCTCCCCCATTACCTTCTGATGAGACAGTGTTGCCTGCCAAAGGTTCTAGCCCCAGGCTTGTTCTTTCTTTAATGCTTGCTAATCTCTCTTTTTAATGGAGAGGTATTAAACTCTACTAGTTCTGAGCCAAAACGCTTCCCGCTGGTGCAACCAGCAAGTAAGAAAAGGAGTCCCTTTTCAGCTCTGTGCAGTCCTTGAGATTTCACTGTTAACTTTGTTCATGTGCTTCTGAAAATCATCTGAGTCTGAAAATCACTACCAATGGTGCCTAGAAACCATTCTCCACATTAGGGAATGGAGACTGCAGGTTCCCCCATGCCTAACCAGAAGTCCAATTCAACAGTTTAAGCCTTGCTGGGTGAAATCAGTCCTGGCCATTAGAAGGATTTCCTTGCAAAGGGCAGGATGCCGTACTCTTATCACCATTTGCTTTGGTTTTTATACAGGTCTTCCATAGAAAGTAATTATTCTCAAACAATTCTGGTCTTGTCCAATACTTCCTGGAGAGTGACAGAACAGAAGCCTCAGTCGCTAGGACCACGCTTTTGGACAAGCCATCCCTCTGAGCCATTTTGGAAACTCATCAAGCTTCTTGGGAACTGGCAGAGCTTACATTCCTACATACCTGCTGAAGTCAGGTCCTTCCTAATCACACAAAACATATGTGAGAAAGTCCACAAATTGTCAAAATACTATACGCAGCAGTGAAACTTAGAAGCAGAGAGGTTTGATAGAAAAATTCCTGTTATTCTTTCTAAATAGTACACTTTAATATCAGAGTGTGTTGGTGGGCAGTTGAGGAGGATGATACTGTGAAATGTTTTGTTGATAACGGCAGGAAATACTGCTGATGGGTAATGAACTTCAAGTGAACAGGAATGCAAGGATGTGGGTCTTCAGGACTGTGGCTGCTATCTTTTCAATTCTTTTTGGAATTTCTGGATCTTTCTTTGTTTTTTCCTAGTCTAATCAATATTTTTAGAGTATTTTACCCAACAATAGAAAAATACACATTCTTTTCAAGTGTCTATGGAACATATATGAAAATAGACCAAACCACAGACCTGTTTTCAATTCCTGAAGGTATGTTGCTTCTTTAAATTTAATTTTTATTTCATATTAGAGTTGAATTGGGGCTTCCCAGGTGGCACATTGGTAAAGAATCTGCCTACCAATGCAGGAGATGAAGAGACGTGGGTTGGATCCCTGGGTCAAGAAGATCCTCTAGAGTGGCAAGCCACTCCAGCATTCTTGCTTGGAAAATTCCATGGACAGAGCGGCTTGGCGGGTTACGTCCATGGGGTCACAAAGGGTCAGACATGACTGAGCGACTGAGAATAGTTGATTCATAATGTTATTAGTTTCAAGTGTACAAGCAAAGTGATTCAATTATTCTAAACATATATCCATCCTTTTTCAGTTCTTTTCCCATATAGGCTATTACAGATTATTGAATAGAGTTCCCTGTGCCGTGCAATAGGTCTTTGTTGATTATTTTATATATATATATATATATAGTGTGTGTGTGTGTGTGAGTGTGTGTGTGTGTGTGTGAGTCCCAAAGCCATAATATATCCCTGAATATATTCCCTGGAATCTCTGAATCTTAATTCTATGTTCAGCTTTTTGGGGAAGCACCACTTTTCTTCACAGTAGCCTCAGTATTTTATGATCGCATAAATGATGAATGCAGGTTCTAATTTCTCTGTACTCTCACCAACACTTACTATTTTCCATTTTTGATTATAGCCATTCTAGTAGACATGAAGTCATATCTTTGTTTTTTTTTTTATGTACAAATCAAGCATTTATTATATAAATAAAAGCAGCACACTTTTATTTTCTATTTAAATACCATACACGAGATTTAAAATCACATTTGGCAGTGTACTGCAGGATGCTCAGACTTCACCCACATCACTTTGGATTTCTTGGTGTATCTCGTTATGCTTTCCATCGTCCACTGGAACAATTAGCTCAGCTTCCGGACGAAAAAGCATATCTTTGTTTTTGATGTGCATTTCCCTAGTGACTCTGTTGAACTTCTCTCCATGTGCTTGTTAGCCATGCATATATCTTCTTTTGAGAAACCTCTACTCAGGTATCTCAGCAACTGTTTAATTAGGCTGTTCGTCTTCTTGCCTTTCCCTGATGGCTCAGCAGGTAAAGAATCTGCCTGGAATGCAGGAGACACAGGAGACATGGGTTCAATCCCTGAGTCGGGAAGGGATCCTTTGGAGAAGAAAATGACAACCCACCCCAGTGTTCTTGCCTGGGAAATCCCACGGACAGAGGAGCCTGACGGGTTGTAGTCCATAGGATTGCAGAGTTGGACATGACTGACTATGCACGACCTGGCCAGTCTTCTTGTTGCTGAGTTTTAGAAATTCTTTATGGTGAGTACTAAGTCGCTTCAGTCATGTCTGACTCTTTGCGACCCTATAGACTGTAGCCCTCCAGGCTCCTCTGTCCATGGGATTCTCCAGGCAAGAATTCTGGAATGGGTTGCTATGCCCTCCTCCAGGAATTTTTATATATTTATTTTAATATATATTTAATATATTGTATGTATTATGTATGTTAAATCCTTACCAGATATATGATTTGCAATCCCCCAGCCCCCATTTTTTAGATTGTCTTCTCCCTTTCTTAACAGTACCCTTTGGCACCTGCTGCTGCTGCTGCTAAGTCACTTCAGTCGTGTCCGACTCTGTGCGGCCCCGTAGACGGCAGCCCACCAGGCTTCTCCTGTCCCTGGGATTCTCCAGGCAAGAGTACTGGAGTGGGGTGCCATTGCCTTCTCCAATCCTTTGGCACCTAGAAGTTCTTAATTCCGATGAAGTCCTATTTATCTATTTGTGGGTGTTGCTCATGCCTTTAGAGTCTGTATTAGTTTGCTAGGGCCGCCGCAACAAAGCACCTCTGGCTTTTTGTTTTGCCATAGCAAAAACACATTTGGTTTCCTCTGAGATCTCTCTTTGACTTGCAGATGGCTGCCCGCTTGCCACCTCTTTACCTGGCATTTCTCTGCACACACACATCCTGATGTCTCTGTGTGCCCAAATTTCCTTCTCTTGGAGAGATGCCGGTCATATTGAATGAGGGCCCACCTGTACAACCTCATTTAGCCTCTGTTACCACTTTACAGATTCTGTCTCTAAACAGAGTCAGATTTTGAGGTATCGGAAGTTAGAGCATCAGTGTTTGATTTGAGGTAGACACAATCCATCCCGTGACAGAGCCGTCACTAAGAATTCATTGCCAAATCCCATTCGTTGAATTTTACTTTCAACAGATTTATTGACTGCTTAGCCTATGGGAGATAATGTGCCGGATACTAGACACACAGAAAGGCTCCTGCCCACATGAAGCTTACTTATCTGTTAAAGGAGACAGGAAGTAAATAACAGTAGACAGCAACAAGTTGTATGATGAAAATAAAATAAACATACATTTAAGAAAAATAAATGCCAGAATATAAGAGGATAAAGAGTGACTGGAGAAGAGAGAAGCTAGTTAAACTGAATGATCAGGTGTCAACTCTGAGGAGTTGATATTGCCTCTGGTTCCTGCATGGCACCCCACTCCAGTATTCTGGCCTGGAGAATCCCATGGATGGAGGAGCCTGGTGGGCTACAGTCCATGGGGTCACAAAAGAGTTGGACACGACTGAAATGACTTAGTGCACGTGCGTGCGCGCGCGCGCGCACACACACACACACACACACACACACACCTGAATGATTAGACAGGACCCCTGATTGCAAGCCCTAGGAGAAAATTCAGTCTTACTCCCTTGAAAACCACACTCATATCCATACCACTTGCCCATAGTAGCAGAAGCAAGATTTGCACTCATGTCTCCCAATTTCCTTGTATTATGCATTTCAAGATTAATCACTCATGTTTGAACAATTGGGTAGTTTATCACTAGAAGGAGAAAAGGTAAAAGGTAAAAAGGGATGTGATTTCTATTTATTTATGGATCAAATTTAAGGAATCTTTGGCAGCCGTGAGGGGGGTAATCAAATGACATATTAACTTGAACAGTATTTTGACAAGCTGCCGTGGAATGTAGGTTCCCAGAATGACTTAAAATCAATAAACAACATTCCTTGCTGGGGAAGGTGGCAGGCACGCTAATCAGCTATCCTGGAAAGGAAAGCAATGCATATATTCCACGCTCCAGACCGAGGGCGGGCCACAGTGGGATTTCTGGGTGGCTGAGGAGAAACAAGAAGATGCAAGCGCACGGTCTTTGGTGAACTCGCCTGATAAATACCAAAAGGATGGGTTGACTCTCCTAGTCCCCAGTGCCCGACAGCAAAACATGGCGGCAGCTCAGTGTAGAAATTACACTGCACTCTTGCAGGATTGCGAGGACCCCAGCCCAGTTCTCAGCATCCTTCTGAGACCAGACCACACTCTCCTCCTTGGGAAAGCACCACCCAAGGCAGATCTGTGCAACATGCTGCCTTCTCCCACAGCTCACCTCCCAAGTCACTGCACTTCCCAGCACAGTCTTAGCACACTGCCGAATATAAAACAGACAAACAGCAAGCACCTACTTCAGAGCACAGGGAACTCTGCTCAGTACTCTCTAATAACCTCTATGGGAAAAAATCTGAAAATGAGTAGATTTATGTATGTGTATAACTGAGTCACATTTCTGTCCGCCTGAAACTAACACAGCACTGTAGATCAAGTATACTCCAACATCAAATTTAAAAAGATTTAAGAAAACAACAAATAACAAAGAGTGGGAGTAGATCCTTCAAGAGAGAGAGGGAGGGAGGGAGAGAGAGTTTATTTTTGATTCCCTAGCAATCCGTCTTATTTGCACCATTTTCTAACTTGAGCAGGAAAGACAATGTCTTTTTGGGATTTTTGCTAAATCTTAACCACCATGAACTCCACCACTTTGCCTTCCTGCCCCATGCAGAATGTTTTAATCCCAAATTCATTCCTCCAGCTTTTGCACATAGCATTTTGTACACTCAGGACATTTTTCCATATTCTGCCTCCTTTCTCTGTGGGTTTTTTTCCCCTTGTCCTCCACAATTACATGTCTCCGAACATAAGGGCCATGTCTTACTCATCTTTGCCTCTACCACTCCCTCTATCATGCTAGGAACAAACACATTCTCCATAATTTGTCTTTGGTTTTTGTTTGTTTTTTTTTTTTTTTTTTAGTGGCAGACAAATTCAGTGAATTTTAAAACTGTTTCACAGTTTGCGTTTAAAAAATTGAGAGCTGCGCTTGTGGGTTTCTGCATAACTCTCATAAACCAGCTGTCTGATAAATGTACAAAGTAGATACTGTAGAAAAAATGATGTAAGGTTGTCACATGAGAAAATCTAATTGCCCTATATCAAAATGAGAGGAACAAAGCTAAGTGAAACAATTTTTTAAAATTTACTCACTGGGGAAATTGATGTAAGAAATGTCTACTGTCTAGCCATCTACAAGCCACAAATCTAAGGCTTGATGGGACAAATATTCTACAGAGAGAAGGGTCTCCATTAGAATTAAGCATTTGAAAAATGAATAGTATGTATAACGCAAGAGTAGTTTTCAGCAATATATTTGTGCATGAGCACTATACGTTATTTTAAATATAAATAGTAATACAGTGGGGCTGCCCAGGTGGTGCTAGTGGTAAGGAACCTGCCTGCCAGTGCAGGAGACACAGGAGGCCTGGGTTTGAAGATCCCCTGGAGGAGGGCAGGGCAACCCACTCCAGTGTTCTTGCCTGGAGACTCCCACGGACAGAGGAGCCTGGAGCACTATGGTCAATAGAGTCGCAGAACCAGACATGACTGAAGCGACTTAGCATGCGTGCATGCAGTAATGTACCAGTGCACTAAGAGAAACGAAGATACTCATGAGAATACTTAGGCCCAATTCTCTGTCTCAAGGGAATTAAACTCAAGGAAATAATTAATTCAAGTAGATAAAAGGTAATTCTTAACTAGTACAGATGAGAGTTTTTCAGATTTATACAAAAACTGAATTTAAACATTATAATTGCTAGTCTTTCAGTGTTTTAAGATCTGCGTTATGATCCAGGTAGCTGATGTAGCCAACTTTGCTTAATTCTCCCGCTAGGGCATGAAACAGCACCAACAGGGATGTATTCTGATACTACTATAAAAATGCAAATGTAAAAGTGTATCAGTGATTACCAAATATGCTGGTCTGAAATGAAGCTTCATGGATCTGTCTTCTCACAGCAAAGAAAAGAGCAAACGTATTTTTGAAAAGAGGAAACTTTCCTTGATAGGGAAGAAGATAATGATCACATAGAGAAAAACAGGTATCTTCCTTCAGGGCTTGTGAAAACAATACGGAGATCTGAAATTTCATTAGCGTACTTTTCTACAACCTTTGAATTTTCGTAGAAACTAGGAAAGATGCCATTAGATTAGAAATATCCAAATGTTCTAAAGGGGAGACTGTCTATTGAAGTCATGTCCCGAATGCGAAGAAGCAACTTAATCTTTTTAAAAGGAAGGAATCTCTAAAGAGCCAGGTGCCTCTCATTAGACTGAGGAGTATTTACAAAGGTATGTTGATTCTACAGCAGCCTGTTTTTGCACCAAAATAGCTCTACATACATATCAGTGGTTTTCCTATGAGGCTGGTGGATCAGGGGACAAATGCGTCTTGGTGTCAGAGAAGGACTTGATAAAGTTGCCCTGATGGTTGTGTGTGCAGGATTATGACATGGGAACTAGATGCTGGGACCTCTGAGTAGAATCACAGATGATTGAGGAGGTTGATTAACGACTTCTTGTCAGCTTGGTAGGAGGTCTGCAGCAGGGTGACGTGGGATCACTCCCTTGGCTCCGTCTTATTTGTCATTTTTTTATCAGTTACTCGGGTCGAAAGTATGCTTCTCACATTTTCGGCTGCCGCAGAACAGGGAGGGATTGCTAATGGCACAGATGACAGAAGCAAGGCACAGGGAAATCAACAGGCAGGAGAGCTGTTCAAAAATGGAATGCAAATTGGGAGAAACGGGCATCTTGCTGTGGCGGCTATTTGTCAGATCAGTACGTTTACCATGGGAGGCATGAGAGTTTAAACTGAAAACAGTCAGGGATGTTTATGTTGTGGGGTCTGATGGGTCTACCTCTGCGTCAGAATCCTCCCTGGAGTTGTGTTTACAGATGGGCGCCTCTCATTTCAAGGGGTTCATTAAAGAGACTAGAGAGAAATCAGAGAAAGGTGAAAGGCAGCAGGAAGCCGACAGCACTAGCTTGCTATTCTGTAGTATGCTGGGAACTTTATATATTTTATTCCCTCAAAGCCCTACGATGTGTGTTCTGTGTTCATCAATTTGCAGATGAGGAGACAGGGTCAATTTAAGGGAAGTTATTTAGAGATTAAAGAGTAGCAAAGGGCCACACTAAGATTTGAATCTAGGGCTAATAAGTTGCCTAACCATAAACTATTTTCTGCTCCAGAGAAGCCATCCAAATTCATTGAGGACACAAGCATTGTCTACTTATATTTTAAGCCTCAGCATATGGAAGAGGAAACAGACTGAACGATGTGGGTTTCCAGTTATAAGAACTAAGGTATTTGTTGCAATTTTGTGGAGCAACTAACTCCTGCATAGTTTTTTTAATATTTATTTATTTGGCTGTGCTGAGTCATAGTCACAGCACGTGAGATATTTTGCTTGTGACATGTGGGATCTAATTCCCTGATCAGGGATCGAACTGAGGACCCTGCGTTGGGAGCTCAGAGTCTTAGCCACTGGACCAGCAGGGAAGTCCCTAATTTCTGCTGTTTTTAAGGAAGAAGTATGACCAAGAATTATCCCACCATGCAAAGACCCATGCACATAAAACCTGAATTTCCTTTCACTGGAGCTCTTGAAGCAAAGAATAGAAGGTCATCTGTCATGGATATGTGGAAAAGATTCCTGACTCTCTTTCTGAGCTCAAAGTCTTGCACCACCCTTTCCAGCACAAAAAATTCAATGAGTGAATAAGCCAAGCCCACAAGAAATGCAGCTATACTCAGAAAGGACCAATTTGCCAACTTCTCTGCTTTAGTACTTTTGAGCTCCTGCTGTTTAATCCCATGTAACATTCCAGATTGCTGGCATTTTATTTCCAGCCCTACAACTCACTAGCCCTGTGACTACAGATCAAGTTACCTACCTTTTTCAGGATCGTTTTCCCCACATGCAATCAGGGAGGAGCATACTGCCTTCTTCAAACAGTTGTACAACCATCAAGCAAGACATTTATTTTTTAAAATTGTAAGCCACCACCCCCAGATCCTAGCAAAATCTCAGTCAGTGTTAATGATAGATAGTAACAGCTTGGTGACCATAGCTGTGATCAACAGAGCTTACGTTTTCTTGTTCTTTTCTTTCTCTTTTCTATCTTTTCTTTCATCCAGCGAGGATATCAAACTGCTCGAGGAGGCGGTTTGAGGTTCAGATGGGCCAGAGGAGGCTCTGCCTTCCCTCTTACTCCACTGCAGAGTTTATCTTAGAATTGAGCCAGCCTCCAACAGGCAGAGGATCAGCAGTTCTGGACAGGGACCCAGACATTTAATTCCACTGTGTTTCAGAACAGAAGTCAAGAACCAGCATCTCCTTCCACAGGCACTTTCTATCTTCTTGCTATCTTTATTCTTGATCACTGACATTTATGTGTGAAGCATGTTCATCTTAACATACTCAGCTGGTTCGGAAGTGTGTAACATACAGAGTGGGAGCCCCCTGTCCTCCGTGTACTGACCCACCCCATTCCCCAACGCCCACCTCCACACGTGCACACTCCCAGTAGGAGAGCTTGGTTGAGAATGTGATGTGTTATCCGTCCAGATTTCTTCTCCTGTTCAGCCACAAGGATCCCCATTTCCTATTTCATTTATATGTTCAACAGTCATAAAACATTGCCCCTTTCCATATGATGACTATAAAGACCAGAACAGGCTATTCTTCCAAAGACAGTAGCCATTAGGGTTGGAACTGTGCTCTAAATTGGCTGATCCTTATCCCAACAAAGTCAGTCTTAAGGTTGTTGAAACAAGACTTCTGGCTTATGGCATAAAGAATCATCAAAAAGATTGTTAGCAAAATTGAATTCATTAGTATTTGCTTTGAAGCTTTTACATTGAAGAGACAATTAATTTATAGAGCTCTGTAAAGAAGTGTATAGCCAAAGGCTTTATCATCCAAGAATGTGTCATAACTATTTTCTTTAAAATGTAAGACAAAGAATAACACAAAGTTTTTAAAGGGGTGATTTAGATATTTGGATATGCTATGTTTGGAATAAAATGTGATGTGATAGATCCTCAATTTCTAGCTAGTTTAGTCTTTTCCTACCACCAACTCATGGGAGGGGTTCAAAACACTGCAATTCAGGGGAAGAAAATATTTGTCTTTCTCCATAACACCTCCTTTTTTGGGAGTTGTTTATTTAATAATCAGAATCAGACTTTTTTTTTGCGGTCTTGGCAAGTGGCTACCAAATTTAGATCCATTCTGATTTGATTAATTGGACCACAGAGAAGACACTGGAGCAGAACTGACTAGAGTTTCCTTATTTTGAAACTAAACATTTGGCTTTGCTGCATTTTTTTTGCCTGTATACATGTGACCACAGTGTTACATGTTCCTAAATCCACTGTTGAATTGAGAACACTGTGGGTTTTATTTGTGATACCTTCTCTTCCTGATGGATAACTTGTTGAATTTTAAATTCCGAGCTCACGGCACATGAAATGTTCAGACTTAGGATGACATGTCTGTGATGACTTGTCTGTGATGACATGTCTGTGATGGGTCCTTGGTGTGGCTGGCGGGCCCTTCCATATGTCACAGGATGCCATGTGATCAGGTTATGCAGACCATGGTTTCCCAGGCAACTGAATCAAGCCCCATGGGGATTCCTTGGGAAGCTGAAATCAAGCCCCATGGGGATTCCTTGGGAAGCTGAAATCAAGCCCCATGGGGATTCCTTGGGAAGCTGAAATCAAGCCCCATGGAGATTCCTTGGGAAGCTGAAAAAAGAAGTTGGAGATGAGAGGTCTGGAGCCACTCCATCTCGAAGCAATTGTTTGCTTCCTTTTGTCTTTCTCCCCAAACCCCCCATCATTCTACCTGAGTGCATTGTGGGGAATGCACCCCATCACTCATGCTCCAGAAGGTTCTTGGACACACAGAATTATTTCTTAATTGTACAGCTTTGAGCTTTAAACTAGTAAGATATTTACATTAGATAAAATAACTTTAAAGTGGATCATGGTAATTAGCTCATTTTTCTTAGTCCTTAACAATGATGATAACTAACACTTTATTTTCCTTCAAATTCACAAAAAGTTTCATATCTATCAATATCTATCTGTGTAATGGCCTGATCGTCCTTGACTTTTTTTTTTTTTCCAACAAGGATGAAGAATTATTATTTGTTGACTGGAGGGAGAGAGAGAGAGAGAGACCTACAAAACTGGCTCCTGGTTCATGTTTAAAAAAAGAGCTTAGTCTGCAGTCTGATAAGCCTTGTTCTGAACCCCAGCCTCATCATTCACTAGTCAAGTGGCCTTGAGAAGTTCTTTGACCTTTCTGTGTCTCAATTCCTTTCTCTGTACAGATTTTTCTTTGCAAGCGATGAGCTTGTGCACAGCACTTGGCATAATCCCTTCTGACATACGAATTACAGAGCAATACTTCTTAAGAGAATAGTCTCATAAAAGATAGTCTGATCTCTCTTTAAAAAAATACTTGCTATGTTGAAATCAAGCCTCGGTTGTTTTTGTGTTTTTTTTTTTTTCCTCCCAATTTCTTCAAAGAGGATTAGAGGCTCAAAATGAATGCCCAAGGTTACTGGTCAGAATGAAAAACTCAAACACATTCCCCCAACCCCTGATTCTATTACCATAAAGTGGATCTCAGTAAAATAGTCCTTTGAGAAAAAGGAGGGATTGACTCCTGTCAATAATTTCAAAACTAATATTAAGAGTCTTCTGTACCTTGCTCAGGGCAGGGGTCACTATGGTTGCTGCTCATTGCTATGTATGAAACATTATATCAGTAATTCTTGGATAGAGTGCCTGATTTTTGGACTGCTTTCCCCAGTGTTTTACAGATAGAGGAACTAAGGCTTGAAAGGAAACAGTAGCTGGTTCAAACGGCAGAACCCAAGCCTTATTAGCGGTGCAACCTGCCCTACCTGCCTCCTTCCCCGTTTCCCCCTCCTCTTCTTTCTTCTTCACGTCATCAAACTAACCTTTGGGGTCCCTGCAGGATGGGTCCCGAGACCTACTGTCTTCTCACTGTAGACTCCGTGGCTTCCCCCCGGGACACACATGTGTGAGTCACTTCACGTTTTGATATCTCCAGCCCGGATCTTTTCTCTGAGACTCGACTCCAGGCATGTACCTGTCAGTCTCAAGAACAGTCCAGACTCAACATGCGAAAAACTCCCTTCTTTGTGTCTCACCTCTCACCTCACCTTGTCTGAAACTTGAGGCTCCTCACTCAGGGTTGTCACCTCCTTGAACGACACCCCCATTCCTCTAGCTGTGAGGCCAGAAACAGAACTCTTCCCGCCCGCCCCCCATATCACTGATGGATTTTTTTAAACTTTGTTTTTTTTTTAAATAAATTTTTATTGAAGTAGAGTTGTTTACAAGGTTGTGCTAGTTTCTGCTGTACAGCAAAGGGAGCCAGCCCCCTCTGTTCTGGATTTCCTTCCCATTTAGGTCACCGCACAGCACGGAGCAATCCTCTGTGTTCCACAGTGGGCTCTCATCAGTTATCTATTTTATACACAGTAGTGTGTATGTTGGAGAAGGCGAGGGCACCCCACTCCAGTCCTCTTGCCTGGAAAATCCCATGGATGGAGGAGCCTGGTAGGCTGCAGTCCTTAGGGTCACAAAGAGTCGGACACGACTGAGCGACTTCACGTTCACTTTTCTCTTTCATGCATTGGAGAAGGCAATGGCAACCCACTCCAGTGTTCTTGCCTGGAGAATCCCAGGGACGGGGGAGCCTGGTGGGCTGCCGTCTATGGGGTCGCACAGTCGGACACGACCGAAGCGACTCAGCAGCAGCAGCAGCAGCAGCAGTATGTATGTGTCAGTTCTAGTCTGCCAATTCATCCCACCTCCCCTCTTTCCCCCTGGTGTCCATAGTTTGTTCTCTTCGTCTGTCTTTCTATTTCCTTTGCAAATATCATCTGTATCATTTTTCTAGATTCCACATGTGTATTAATACACGATACTTGTTTTTCTCTTTCTGACTTGCTTCACTTTGTGTGACAGTCTTTAGGTCCATCCACATCTCTACAAAGGACCCAATTTCATTCCTTTTTATGACTGAGCAATATTCTATTTTAAATCTCCACCACGTCTTCTTTATCCGTTCGTCTGTTGATGGGCCTTCAAGTTGCTTCTATGTCCTGGCTATTGTGAACATTGCTGCAATTAACACTGAGCTGCATGTGTCTTTTGGAATTACAGTTTTCTCTGGCTATATGCCCGATAGTGGGATTGCTGGGACTCTTTGCAAACACCTTTGTCTCCCGACCCCGTGGGATCAACTCTTCCCAGGAGCCTTTCAGCTCCTTCCCTGTCTCTAAACCTCCACCGTCACCCCCTGGCCTCCCAACCTCATCTGGGGCCTTGACAACTTCACTGCCATCCTAAGTGGACCCCCACCCCAAGCCCCTCCCCACCCATCCTCCGCGTCTCGATCACTGCTGATCTTCTCACGTTGCCCCACCCGTCTTCAGACTTTTCGGTGGATGCCATGGCTCTCCTAATAAAGACCAGCCTCTTAGCACAGCTTCAAGCCTCTTCTGTGCATCCCGTCTTCTCATCCTCTGCCCTTTGGCCTCTGCGTGTCAGTTGCCGTAATATTCTGTCAGCGCCTTAAATGACCCTCCTTCTTCCCAATGCCTTGATGCTTCTTCCTTTGCCCATAAAGCCACCTGCATCCCAAAGTTTACCAACCTAATGTCTGTGTTTCCTTTTTATTTCTAAGCAGAGCTCCCTCAGTGAAGCTTTTCTTCATCTCCCATACTGAATCAGGTGTGTCAGTTTTATTTATAGGAACTTAAGTAACTGGTTCTTATACACTCACTTGTGTATAAGTGATATCCACTCTCCTGGCTAGAATATGAACATGTGAGAACAAGACTGTGTGCCTTGAATTACTGTGACATCTTCCCATGCCAAGTCCAGAGCCTAGAACATAGTAGTAGCTCAATAACTATTTGAACCAGCACGCTGTGATGAAGCAGTTCTTACAAATGAAACTGTCTGGTGTTTTAGTTATTGCTGAAAACACAGTCACTGTTTCCAGAGCAGGGATGCTCACACTTTAGCGATGATCAGGATCACCTGCAAATCTTGATAAAACAGAGTGCTGGGTCCTATCCCCAGAGTTTTGGATTTAGTAGGTGGGGGTGTGTGCAAACTTTGCATTTCTTTCTTTTTTAAAAAAAGACTTATGTATGTATTTTTGGTTGTGCTTGGCCTTCACTGCTGCACATGGGCTTTCTCTGCTGCAGCGAGTGGGGCTACTCTTCATTGCAGAGTGTGGGCTTCTCGTTGTGGAAGCTTCTCTTGTGGAGCATGGGTTCCAAGGCTCCTGTCTCCAGTGCCTGTGGCACATGGCTCAGTAGCTGTGTCTCACGGGCTCTGGATCAGGGGCTTCAGTACTTACAGCATGTGGACTCAGTAGCTGTGTCTCATGGGCTCTGGATCAGGGGCTTCGGTACTTACAGCATGTGGACTCAGTAGCTGTGTCTCACGGGCTCTGGATCAGGGGCTTCAGTACTTACATCATGTGGACTCAGTAGTTGTGTCTCACGGGCTCTAGACCGTGGGCTTTGGTACTTACAGCATGTGGACTCAGTAGCTGTGGCCCATGGGCTTCGTTGTCCCACAGCATGTAGGATCTTCCTGGACCAGTGATGGAACCCGTGTCCCCTGCACTGGGAGGCAGATTCTTATCCACTGTACTACCAGGGAAGCCCCAGAACCTGCATTTCTAATGCATTTCCTGGCGATGCTGCTGCTGCTGGTGGTGGTCTGGGGACCATGCTTTGAGAGCCACTGTGCTACCCCATATACATTTTTGGAAGACAGTTTTTACTTGCACATAGTCCAGACATTTTTGAGCAATCCCCCTTTCTTCATTTACTGCTCTAGATAGCACAGCCTGGGATACTCTGGGGGGTGGACAGGTTTGCTCTTTCCTAGATCTGGGAGAAGCTTCCCCAGTTTTCAGCAGCTGTGCCTGGTGTTGCTCAGGCCTTCTGCATCCAGCAGGGATTTGCTTGCTAGCAGGACTCCTTACTCTCAACAGGGACAAGTGTCTGCAACTGACAATAAGTGGAGAGGGAGGTTGGGAAGGCTTAGGTTTCAAACATCTTTCACCGAGGAATTAGTTTTAAAGAGACACACAACAATAAAGCATGCTCTGAATCCAGACAACATCGTTCACAGCAAGCTTATACCCTCTTCCTCTGGCTCCCTGCCAGCCTGGAGCCAGGTGCCTCTCCTGGATCTGAGTCAAGCGCCCTGCGGCCACCTACAGAGCGCTCAGAGAGGATCCTGAAAGCCCCTAACCTCCATCTGCCCCGCTTGATCCCCGTTTCAGGTCCCACCAAAGGATTCTCAGCTGGCTGGCCGGGGTCCAGCAGCTCAGACATGCCCCTCCCATCATCCCTGTTGTCCCAGGAGGGTGGGCATAGCCCGAAGGAGAGGGGTGACAACCGGACCACCTCCTTTGCTCGGAGCTCATCTCGGAGAGGTGTTGTTTACACATGATTATGGTGTTTATAGCTTCTTATCCTGGGCCTCATGGCTTCAGAAAAAAAACAGAAGGGCCAGACAATCGAAGTGGAGATACAGATTGTGATAGGAAACAAAACCGCAGACTAGACCTTTCAGGGGCAAGCTGGGGTGGAGTGAGAGGGCGTGTGCACAGAGCAGGGCAGGTGTCACGTGTCCTGCAAGCAGGTGAGCGCACTGATTCCAAGACGGGAAGGTAAACAGATGCTCCAGCTCAGTTCCCAAGATCGGCAGGTGGCACACTGCTCGCCCGAACGGCGTGTGTTTGAGGACACGCGTGTCTAGTTGAACCGAAAGAGCATTTGTGAGTGTTTTGGGGGGAGAGGGAGGCTGTGCTGGAGCAGCTCTTGCTGTGGAGCACTGCTTGAGAGCACGTGGGCTCAGGGGTTGCAGGACTCGAGCTTATCTAGCCATAGCCTGGGGGCTCAGCTGCCCCAGAGAGTGTGGGATTTCCACTCCCCATCCAGGGCTTGAACCTGCATTCCCTGCATTTGAAAGCAGACTCCTAACCACAGGACCACTACGGATGTCCCACGGGTGTTTCATGAGACATTTACTAGACGTCAGCGTGGTGGCCATGGGAACACCTCTCACAAACATTGCACCGCGGGAAAGAGAGCCAGCTAAGCAAGGGCCCAGCTGCCGTGCCCTGAACCCCCTGGCTGCCTTCCTGCCAAGGCCACGCTTCTGGTGGGCTGCCTTTAGCCAGCAGCCAGTGCAGCGTGACACTAAAGCAGGCTCATCCCTAGGAAACACAAGACACACCTCTGATGGCTGGCTTTGGCTCAAGGCCTCTTCCAGGGTCTTTTGGAGGCTTCCTTAGGAGCTTTCTTAGGCTGCGCAGTGGGCTTTCCAGGTGGCTCGGATGGCTCACTTCCCTGCAGTGTGGGAGGCCCGGGTTTGACCCCTGGGTCGGGAAGATCCCCTAGAGAAGGAAATGGCAACCCACTGTTGCCTGGAAAATCCCATGGATGGAGGAGCCTGATGGGCTACAGTCCAAGGGGTGCAGAGTCGGACACGACTGAGCGGCTTCACTTCCCTTTCTTTAGACTGCACAGAGGTCTGAGCTGCTGCCCCTCCACCACCTTCCTTCTGTCCTTCCCTGGGGGTCAGACCCACATCAGGGGCCGAGGGGTGTTCCCGACTTCCTGGCTCCTCCCGTTTCTTTTGTGAAAGGGGAGGGTGCAGAGAACTCTTCACGCATGTGGAAAGGGAGAAACGTTTACTGGAAAGGGGTGGATTGAGATTCTGAGAAGTAGAGATGCTTCTTTTGTTGGTTGGTCCACACTCTCCTCATCAATAGTGTCTGTCGGGATTCTTTGTTCTCTGCCATCCACTAAGTCTCCCCAACACACACACACACACACACTCACACTCTCACACACACACACACACACTCTCACACACACACACACACACACATACACTCTCACACACAGTCACACACACACAAAACACACACACACTCACACACACTCACAAAACACACACACAGTCACACACACATACACAAAACACACACACTCACACAACACACACACACACAACAGACACACACACACTCTCACACACACACACTCTTACACACACACACTCTCATACACAGTCACACACACACATTCACACACACACACTCTCACACAGTCACACACACACACTCTCACACACAGTCACACACACACTCACACTCACTCACACACACACACAAAACACACACACACACTCACACACAGTCACACACACTCACACACACACACAAAACACACACACAGTCACACACACATACACAAAACACATACTCACACACAACACACACACACACACACACTCACACAAAAAACACACAAAACACACACACACAACACACACACACATATACACACACACATACACTCACACACACTCACACTCACACACAACATACACACACTTACACTCACACACACACAAAACACACACACACACTCACACTCTCACACACACTCACACACACACAAACTCCCACACTCACACATGCTCATTCTCCTAAAAAGGATCTTTGACAGAGGTTTATCATCCCTGGGGAATCATTTGGTATTCAGGATTTCCTGTAATCACAGACCCTTTTTAGACGTCCTGTCTTTTCTCCTCCCTCAAGTGACAGTCTAGCACCTCTCAAACCACCCACCATAGCGAAAGTCATTCTAAAGATTCTAGCCTTGAAAACCTACAATATTTGTGGAGTCACTAAATAAAAAAGATTACATAAATAATCTTTACAACACCCCTATGAGGTAGATACTATGATTCCTAATTGCTTTTTCTCTGGTAGCGATTGTATGCGATTGTCAGGAATCATAAAACCTGAGCCAGATGCTGTGCTGCCTTAGGAAAATTATGTAGCCTAACCTCTATGGACTTCTACTCTATCATCTGAGATGATGACATTACAGAGCTAGCGTGAGGATTGTAGGAGATAAGATTAGAAATGTGAAGAGTTAACATAGGACCCTACATCCTTTAACGTTCATTGGGTGTTGACTATTATTACACAAATAATTATGGTAAGAAAACAGGCATGGGTTTCTCAACTTTGGCACGATTGACATTTTGGACTGGATGAGTCTTTGTTACGGAGGTTCTGTTCTGTGCACTGTGGGATGTTTAGCAACACCTTGGCCTCTGAACAATAAATGTCAGTAGCAACCCCTAGCCCAGTGATGACAACCCCCAATGTCTCTAGACATTGCCACATAATGTCCCCTGGGTAGAGGGAATGTCCTCAGTTGAAAACCACCATTTAAGATAGAATTAGCATAGCCCCTCAGAGGTTAAAGCGTCTGCCTCCAATGCGGGAGACCTGGGTTCGATCCCTGGGTCGGGAAGATCCCCTGGAGAAGGAAATGGCAATCCACTCCAGTATTCTTGCCTGGAGAATCCCATGGACCGAGAATCCTAGTTGGTTACAGTCCATAGGGTCGCAAAGAGTCGGGCATGACTGAGCGACTTCACCTTCACCTAGATCTCAGAGGCTTGAACTCCAATAGGTTAACTGTCCCACTTTCTTTTAGCTTTTGGTTTAATTTTCTGTGCCATGACAGAGTGAAATGCTGTAACCCAGCATGACCCCCTGGGACCTTCCTTGGGGAGCCCCCTCTCCCAGGCCCTCTGCTTTAGCTCCTCTTGGAAGCACTGAGACAATAGTATCTGATGTTGCCTTCCTAAGTTGTTTTATAGATGCTAAAACCACCACCAAGTGGAAGGTTTAGGTACTTGATAATCATGAGCACCCAGATCACGATCTGAGACTGATCAGATCAGTAGCCCCCAAACCTGCTGCTGCAGATTAACCCCAGGGACGCCACTCTGTTTTCTCACCATCAACCAATCAGAGAATTGTGCACAAGCTGATCAGATACCTTGGGATACCCCTCCCTCACCTGGCCTTTAAAAACACTTTTGCTGAAATCCATCAGAGAGTTCAGGGTTTTAGAGCACAAGCTACCCCTTCTCCTTCTTTGTTGTTGTTCAGTTGCTAAGTCATGTCCAGCTCTTTGTGACCCCATGGACTGCAGCACGCCAGGCCTCTCAAACTCATGTCCATCGAATTGGTAATGCCATCCAACCATCTCATCCTCTGTCATCCCCTTCTCCTGCTTTCAATCTTTCCCAGCATTAGGGTCTTTTCCAATGAGTCGGTTCTTTGCATCAGGTGGCCATAGTATTGGAGCTTCAGCATCAGCCCTTCCAATGAATATTCAGGATTGATTTCCTTTAGGATTGACTGGTTTGATCTCCTTACTGTCCAAGGGACTGTCAAGAGTCTTCTCCAGCAGCACAGTTTGAAAGCATCAATTCTTTGGTGCTCAGTTTTCTTCATGGTCCAACTCTCTTGCAATAAACACTGCACTTTCCTTCAATCCAATGTCAGTAGATTCGCTTCACTGTGTATGGGCAAGTGGACCCAAGTTTGGTTTGATAACAATCTTGAGTGTTTAAAGATCAAACAGCAGGGTCATCAGTCCATTGCGGAGGGGTGGGGATAGTGTGGAAGGCTTCCCATTGAGAAATCAGAGCTCAGGCTCCTGTCAATCATGGTCTCTTGGGTCAACCTTTATGAATGGACTCTTTCGGTCAGTCTGAACTAAAGATGAGAGGATCTGGCTTGGTTTCACTCCTAGCTCCATGGTTGAGAGAATGGATTCCAGCTTTTATATTTTAAAAGTTTACAACAACAATAATTTTTTAATCTTAAGCTCAAACCAATGGTTAATCTTTCTTCCTTCTGAGGGAGACGACACCCTTCAGAGCCCTGAGGAAAGCCACCTCTTTCCAGCTTCTTTTTGAGCAGAGAAGGCATCTGAATCATCAGCACTTTGGTAATTCTGTTCTACTGAAGAGTGAAGCAGGGAATGAAGGACCTCCTGTTTCTGCAGGATCCATTCATGAGTTATTTGATCTGCTGGGGTAGGTCAGGCCTGCGGTGGAGGCTGAATTATTCCAAGCAAGAGATGGGAGAAAAGGAGAGGCCAGGAGAGAAGAGAAGTCTTTGGATTTAGGGAGATCTCACACCACTGGGTGGGTGACCTGGTGACTTGTAAGAAAACAATATCTGCTTTAAATCAGCTTAGGCCTCCATGATGTAAACCCCTCTGATGCTGGCGACGGCTTAATCACGTTGTGGATGCACGGCATGCCACTGAACTGCACAATTTCAAGTGGCTGAAACGCAAATTATATGTTGTGTGGACTCGCGATGCTTAATTTTAAGCCCAGCTTGACTGGGCTAAGGATGCCCTGATAAGCCATAAGACACTATTTCTCGGTATGTCGGTGACGCTGTTTCTGGAAGAGATTATCATTTGCCTGGGTAGCCCAGGTTCAGAGATCAGCTCCCACCAATGTGTGTACGCATTGTCCAAGCCACCAAGGGCCTAAAAAAAAAGAAAAAGTCCCCCAAGTGGAAGGAAGGGTAAATTCCTTCTCTGTGCTTGAGCGGGGACATGCACCTTCCCCTGCACTTGGACATCAGCGCTCCCGGTTCTCAGGCCTTTGGGCCAGAACTTAGACCCTGCCTGCGCGCCCACCCACACCCAGCAAGTTCCCGGGCCTTCAGGCTTGAACTGTAACTGTGGCAATGGCTTTCCTGAGCCTCCAGCTTGCAGATGGCAGCTGGTGGGACTTCTCAGCCTCTATAACTGGGCGAGCCAGTCCCTCGTACGAACTCTCCTTCTGTGTTTCTGTTTGTGTCCTATTGCTTCTGTCTCTCTGGAGAGTCCTGACCGAGACAGCATTTTTCCACAATCAAAAAGAAAAAGCATTTGGGTCTCCAAACTTCAGTGACAACTGCTGCACACACAAATGCCTTTCTTGAGCGGTTTTGGGCAAACAAGAGGTGCTGGGTTCCATGTCTGGGTTGATGCAGGACAGGGGAGAGGACAGTGGATGAGGGGAGAGACGGGAATGTGGAGAGTTCAGGAGGAGTCAGAAGAAACGTGTGGAGCAGATGTCTAGAAGTCTCTCCAGTTCTGGCAAGACCACTCGACTTCCAATAGCATTCAGTACAGAGGGTTCACGGGTCACATCACTGCGGTCACATTCTAGGGGACCGGGTAAGTCTAATCATCTGGCTTAACATAAAGATGGAGTTAAAAAGATTTCCTGGTGGTCCAGTGGTTAAGACTCTGCATTCCAATGCAGGGGGCACAGGTTCAATCCCTGGTCAGGGAACTAAGATCCCACATGCTAGGCAGTGCAGCCAAAAAAAGAGAAAAGATTCACAAAGACTATAATCTATGTGCTAGCTTAGAGTTTATCAATCGCTATTTATATTACCATCCTCACAGAGCTGTTGTAAGGGTCGAAGTTAAAGAGCTGTAAAAATCTAATGCCTACTAATTTTAATGTCTGAGGCTGCCTTTTCACACACCATTTCCTCTCTTTGCTCCTGTTCACGTTTCCTTGTCTTTACATGATACTGCATCCATTCAACAGATAATTGTCCTCAGTTGTGTTCCCTGTGTTTTTGTCCTCAGTTTCCTCCCTCCTCTAGCGGGCCTCAGAGTTTTGCTTCTCTCAACGGCTTTCCCCATTCATCTGAGCATAGCTATGCTATCTTGCCTCAGGCCCGTGACTTGCCTGGGTGAGTATTCTGGTACCCAGAGATAATCCGGGTGAATTATGAGTGTGTGTTACAATGTGCTGCTGAAAGTTCAAGATGAATTTGAAATGCTGTCCATTCCCAGCGGTGATCTTGTCTGGCTAAGCCTTCAGGGATGGGTCTATGGACATCTACTGCTAGACCCCAGGAATATAGTTCTTTCCTCCACTGAGGCCCCCTGGAACCTGAAATTCCTACTGGCATGATGGGGATGGGGGGATATTGTACCCCTGGTCCAAGGCTTCCTTTTCAGTCACTCAGTCACGTCTGGCTCTTTTCGACCCCGTGGACTGTAGCCTGCCAGACTCCCCTGTTCACGGAATTCACCAGGCAAGAACACTGAGGTGGGTTGCCATTTCCTTCTCTAGGAGATCTTCCCCACCCAGGGATTGAACCCAGGTCTTCTGCATTGCATGTAGATTTTTTACTGCTTGAGCCCCAGGGAAGCCCTTCATGCTTCATGCTACCCAGTAAAAGATGCTGAGATGGACCTTATATGTGTTTCTAGAAAGCAGACTCACTTTCAAATTCTGCCACTTGCCCAGATTTTGTCAGTGCTGGGGGTGGTGGTTGTCTGACTCTCTTGAGACCCCATGGACTGTAGCCCACCAGGCTCCTCTGGCCATGGGATTTCCCAGGCATGAATACTAGAGTGGGTTGCTGTTTTCTCAGTAGGGAATTACTTATTTCTTTGTGCATTAGACATTCTCACTTTCATTTTCTAGATTAGGCAACTATGCTACAGAATACTCTGATATTTCTGTTCTTGAAATAGTGCTTGCCCTACTGTAAGCAACCAGTTAGTGAGAGTAACTTTGATTATCATTATCATCCCTGCCATTTCTTTATCAACCAAACTCGAGGCTCTGTATACTGCAGTGGAACTTTCTGAGACACACATTTGCCTTTGTTCTGTTTTCCTAGTTGTACATTATTAACAACGTATGATATCTTTCATATGTAAAATCACAGTTTTCATTGGGAAAAGAGATGGCCTCGTGAATGTCATGTTTTGTGGGGTCAATCCCTAGGCTTGTGAGTGAGAGAACTTATGAGATTCAAAGAAGGATGAAGGCTATCTATGGAACATGTGTTCAATGGGTACTTATCTTTTGCGTGGTACTCACAAGCAAGGAGTAGACTCCAAATTCATGCTCTTCTGAGGAGATACTGCTTTTCATCTGCCAGCGGACGAGGGGGGAGGATGAAGGGAGAACTTGACGCCCTTGCGTTGTCTTCCTAGCTGTCTCACTAGCTCGGGAACTTTGGCCAGTGACCTCACCTATCAATGAACACCAGTTTCCTTCTATGTTAGAGGAGATTGGAATAACCCCTTGGAGTGTTGTTGGAGGATTAAATGAGGAACCCTATAGAACATTCCCTGGCATAATGTTTGGCCCAGTGTAACTCAGGAATATGAGTCCCTGACTCCCTTCCCCATTCTGGGCGTGATGGTGGCAGTATCCCCACCACTGCTACGATTATTATAGCTCAGCTGCCCCACAGCAAGAGAGCTTCCAAAGTTTTGCTAAGTGTGTGCTATGTTACACTCCTCTGATGGATTATGTCCCAGCTATTGACAGTGATGGTCCAGAGCATTTTAATACCTGCAGCGTATGCCATATATACTAGTAGTTACACAAAGCAGTTCACTATATCAGATGCAATCTCAACTATGCAAAATGGGCTTTCAGAAGGAAGATACTATGTTATCTGTAGTCATCTTTGAGGGGCGGGTGATAAATTACTTTCATTCTCTCATCATACTTTCTTTTTCAAGGTTTTCAAAAAGAATTCGTATTGGTTTTGTCACTATTCAAAAAAAAAAAAAAAACACTTATTACTGTTCTTAGAGTAAATCAAGATTTGCAGACACTCCATGCTAAGTCTGCTTTTCAGCTCTGTGGTGTATGTGGCAATTTATCTCCTTTTTTTTTTTTTTTAAGAGGGGGTTTGTTTTTGTTTTGTTTTTGTCTGCATTCCCTTTCTGTGCTTTTTAGACCAGAGAACTATTTGCTAATGAGAGCAGTGTGTTCAAAGCTGTATGTCTGTGAGAGATCTTTCATTTACTGTACAGCTAACTCATTGGGCAAAGCAATATTTAGGCAATTCTGAAGAAGGGTTGTTTTTTTTTTTTTTTTTTTAAGGCATGGGGGGGCATGGGGGTGGGGTGGGGGGACTCAACTGTAATGATTTTCCTCTGTGTCATTTAGCAGTTTTCCAGGGCTTTTCATTACGGCCACGCTGGGCCATTTGAGGTGCCTGCTTTCTAATCAGCCCTGGCCACCTTCCAGTCAGCCTCGGCGGAAACTCACTAGGCACAGGGTTTAATTGGGGCCACCCACCATGGAGGAGCTTCCCTGCTTTGTCCAGGGAGATGGAGGCTCTTAATGTGATGCACATAAAAACGTCCAGGATTGCAGGCCAGGCACCAGGGCTCTGATGTCCCGAGGCTGTTATTATGTCCCAATTCAATGTCAGCTTTTCAAAGAGACTCCATCCAATCGTGGGGGAGGCTTGACCTCTCCCAAAGAGAGCACTAGAGAACACTGGGCTGCAGACTGGACACAACCCCGATGTTTGGAACCTCCCTGAATAGATCCCAGGAGGCTTTAAACATTCAAAATCTCCCCCTCCCTGTCCTTTTTACGATGATCCCTCTGGCGTCTTGGATTCCTTCAATTAATTCCTTGCAAAAGCTAGTGGAGTTCCAATCGCTGGTTTTAAACAATCTGCCCCTTGAAACGGTGTCTGGCAGCCTTGCGGACATGCCAGCCTCAGGCGTGGTGGGGCCCAGTCACCACACAGCTTCTGGAAAGAGAACGCCTGTGTAACAGGGTGCAGGCATCACGGAGCGCTCTCGGCAGGTGGGTGAGTGTGTCATCGGGCAGCAGGGCCTCAGGAAGCCCAGCTCATGGTGGTTTTCGCTGATGCAGGTAAACCAAGGGAGCCGCCACCTCTCTGTGGGCTTCACATGGGAAATGTTTAATTTGGATGTGATTACGTCATCTGTAAGCCTTCTGTCAGCTCTGCTTCCCGGCATAACAGAGAAGGATCCTAGAAATTAAGAGTAGACCTGCTTTGGCCTCCTCTAACCACGAAGCAGGGAGAGACATGGAGTGAGGCAGAGAGAGATGAATGATAACGAGGCTGCCACTTATCAAGTGCTTCATCCAGCCCCTCCCCTGATGACCACGGTGACCCCTTTTACGCCCTCCTCCATGCCTGGGAGACAGCGCTATTTTTAGTGCCATCGTGTAGATGGGGAAACTGAGGCAGGGGACTACCTGCGTTCACCCAGTAGGTGTCAGTGTTGTATCCATTTGACTCTTCTGAAAAGTTCATGTGTGCACAGCCACCTGGGGACCTTGATCTCATGCAGGTTATCGACTGGTTCAGGATGCGATTCAGGTCCGAGGCGGGGTCTGAGATGCCGCTGGTCTGGGGACTGCACTCTGAGCATGCAGGGAACAGACAACAGTCTTAACTGGCTGCATTTCAGATTCACCTGGAGCCAGGGACCTTTAAAAATATTCCTGATGTACATTCAGACCCAGAATCTCTTGCAGGGGTCGGGGGGTGGGGGGCAGCCAGTGTGCACCCAGGTTGAGCACAGTTAAAATGGTCAGGGTGAGCCTCAAGCCCTTTAGACTTACTCAAACAGCAACAAATCGTCAGGTCTGATTAGGAAGGGAGGGAGAGACCACTGTGTGTTGGAAGGGGAGGAAAGGAATAAAAATGAGGCCAAGCTGGGGAATAAGGGAGGGGGTGAAATCAGTCAAAACAGCTGGCACTGGTTGGCAGGCAGACCTGTTGGGTGGTGGATTTTGTTCCTCGCAGGAGGCAGCGTTGATAAGGTTGATAAGGTTCCCGGGTCCAGGCTGGCCCAGAAGGTGGGATAGAGAGCCTGTCTCAGCAGGCCAGGTTGTTTTCCTTCCAGGAGAGGAGATTTCAATTCAACAACATTATTGTGACTTTTGGGCTTCCCTGGTGGCTCAGACAGTACAAATTCCACCTGCATTGCAGGAGACCGGGGTTAGATCCCTGGGTTGGAAAAATCCCCTGGAGAAGCGAATGGCACCTCACTCCAATATTCTTGCCTGTAGAATTCCTTGGACAGAGGAGCCTGGTGGGCTACAGTCTACAGGGTCACAAAGAGTTGGACACCACTGGGTCACACACACACACACACCATGAGTTTACCCTGTTCTTGGTACTGGAAACAAAGATTACAGGAGTGTCATCTCTGCTCTAAGCAGCAGAAGAGGTGGTGGGGGTCGGGGTGGGGTCACAGCCTCCACGCTTGTCTCATTGACCAATCAGAGGCCGAGGGAACACAGGGAGGTGGGTCTCGCCCAGCCCAGCCCAGCCCAGCTAGGATGATCAGGGGAGTGTGTCCTGGATGAGACACCCCATTCTCTAAGTCTCGGGGTGACACGCTGAGGGCCTGAGTTAAGGCAGTCATGATGAGGATGAAGGGCTAATCCAGAGGCATTTCTAAAGCAGGTTTGGTGACCAGTATATCCCCCTTCCCATCTGAAAAACCCAACAAATTTGTGGATATAACAAAACAGAAGAAGAATCACAGATACAGAGAGCAAGCTAGTGGCCTCCAGTGGGGAGGAGGGTGGTATAGGGGTTAGAGAGATGGAGGCACAAACTACTGGGTGTGAGACAGGCTACAGGGGTGGATTGTACAATGTGGAGAACACAGCCAATATTTTGTAATAACTTTAAATGAAAAGTGAGCTTCTAAAATTGTATTTAAAAAGTTTAAAAAGTTGATCAGTGGAAAAAAAATCTCCCCCTCCTCAGTTTGCCTCCTACATCTGAGGGAGGCACCCAAACTCCCCAGCTTGGGATTCTGGGCAGATGGTCATACACGGAGAGTGACTGATGGTTTATGTCTGGCACGTTGCTGAGTTTAGGTGCCTATGATACATACACTTTAAAATGCCCAGTAAGTGGCTGAGAGTATATATTTAGAGCTAGGAATAGAGATTTTGGCTGGAAAATGAGATCTGGGAGCCACCAGCACACCAGTTGGGATTTGTACATCCAGGAATGGAGGCGGTTCTCTTAAGAGAAAAGACAAGGGGAGGAATGAAAGTCTGTGGACACCAACATTGAAGAGAAAGCGAAAAAGTGAAAGTCGCTCAGTCGTGTCAGACTCTTTGTGACCCCATGGACTGTTGCCCCCCAGGCTCCTTTGTCCATGGGGATTCTCCAGGCAAGAATCCTAGAGTGGGTAGCCTTTCCCTTCTCCAGGGGATCTTTCCAACCCAGGGATTGAACCCAGTTCTCACACATTGCAGGTGGATTCTTTACCAACTGAGCCACCAGAGAAACCCAAGAATACTGGAGTGGGTAGCCTATACCTTCTCCAGGGGATCTTCCTGACCCAGGAATCGAATCGGGGTCTCCCGCATTGCAGGCGGATTCTTCACCAACTGAGCTGTCAACATTGAAGGGACAGAAAAAAAGCAGGGGGATTATTTGATGGAAAGGTTCCTATGCAATATTGCTCTCTACAGCATCGGACCTTGCTTCTATCATCAGTCACATCCACAGCTGGGTATTGTTTTTGCTTTGGCTCCATCCCTTCGTTCTTTCTGGAGTTATTTCTCCCCTGATCTCCAGTAGCATATTGGGCACCTACTGACCTGGGGAGTTCCTCTTTCAGTATCCTATCATTTTGCCTTTTCATACTGTTCATGGGGTTCTCAAGGCAAGAAGACTGAAGTGGTTTGCCATTCCCTTCTCCAGTGGACCACATTCTGTCAGACCTCTCCACCACGACCCACCCGTCTCGGGTGGCCCCATGGGCATGGCTTAGTTTCATTGAGTTAGACAAGGCTGTGGTCCTAGTGTGATCAGATTGACTAGTTTTCTGTGATTATGGTTTCAGTGTGTCTGCCCTCTGATGCCCTCTTGCAACACCTTCTGTCTTACTTGGGTTTCTCTTACCTTGGAAGTGGGGTATCTCTTCACGGCTGCTCCAGCAAAGCACAGCCGCTGCTCCTTACTTTGGATGAGGGATATATCCTCACCGCCACCCCTCCTGACCTTGAACGTGGAGTAGCTCCTCTAGGCCCTCCTGAGCCCACGCAGCCACTGCTCCTTGTCCCATCACTTCATGGGAAATAGATGGGGAAACAGTGGAAACAGTATCAGACTTTATTTTGGGGGGCTCCAAAATCACTGCAGATGGTGACTGCAGCCATGAAATTAAAAGACGCTTACTCCTTGAAGGAAAGTTATGACCAACCTAGATAGCATATTCAAAAGCAGAGACATTACTTTGCCAACTAAGGTCTGTCTAGTCAAGGCTATGGTTTTTCCAGTGGTCATGCATGGATGTGAGAGTTGGACTGTGAAGAAAGCTGAGCACCGAATTGATGCTTTTGAACTGTGGTGTTGGAGAAGACTCTTGAGAGTCCCTTGGATGGCAAGGAGATCCAACCGGTCCATTCTGAAGGAGATCAGCCCTGGGATTTCTTTGGAAGGAATGATGCTAAAGCTGAAACTCCAGTACTTTGGCCACCTCATGCAAAGAGTTGACTCATTGGAAAAGACTCTGATGCTGGGAGGGATTGGGGGCAGGAACAGAAGGGGACGACAGAGGATGAGATGGCTGGATGACGTCACCGACTCCATGGATGTGAGTCTGAGTGAACTCCAGGAGTTGGTGATGGACAGGGAGGCCTGGCGTGCTGCGATTCATGGGGTCACAAAGAGTCAGACACGACTGAGCGACTGATCTGAATCTGATCTGAAGTAAGAAAGGGAAAAACAGGACAAGGTAATGACCTCGAAGCTGAGCAGGTGATTTTTTGAGAAGGAGACGGTGATCGTGAATTTCAAATGCTACAACACTTTAAAGAAGACACACTGCCAAGGGTTCGGGTTCTCTTCCTCTTTGAGTGAAAGGAACAGGCCCACACATTTCATGTCTCTGTATTCTTAAATAGCTTTTGTCATCTCATGATTATGAGACGACCCTTTGGAGGCTGGCCTTGCTGGGGACAGTTTCAGGAGACTGGGGGCAGAAGCAGTGAAGGGTGAATGATGAAGGATGTCATGCCTGTACCTTCACTGGCAGGCTCCAGCCTTTTGACAGAGCACCTCGAGAGACGGGAACGCATGGGAAGGAGGCTGAGGAAATGGATGTGGGGGAATGATGAAATCAGTAATTTAGAAATTGAAATGCAGTACACAGCAGTGGAATGAATGAATGAATCAATCTCTGTTCCCAGTCACTTTCCCAAGCCAAGAGAAGAAAAAACCTAGAAGATTGCAACCCAGCCTGGCGGTGTGGATGGTCATGTCCTGTCTGGGCTTGAGTTGAAATGAAATCCAGTAGGTTATAGACTTCTTAATCCTGTCCCCAAAGGATTTAATAGCCCAGAAGGGTACTCTTGCCCTAATTTGCATAGCTTCCAAATTTTGGCTGCTTTGAATGCTGGTGCAGAAGGGTACATATGCAGAGAAAGACAGATCATATGATATCGCTTACATGTGGAATCTGAAAAGATGATACAAATGAATTTTACAAAACCAAGGCAGATGCACAGACTGAAACAAACCGATGGATGCACTCTTTTTGAAGGCACACCCAGGCACTGCATCTGGGAGCTGCAGCCCTGAAATTGAATGAAAGATATTGGGATCCAGCCTGGAGTTTGGATGAAAGAATATTCAGATGGCATCCGTCTCTGAGCCACAGTTCACAGCCTCAGAAAGTGGCACGTGAGTGAGTGAAAGTTACGCAGTTGTGTCCGACTCTTTGCGACCCCAGGAACTTTTCTGGGCCAGAATACTGGAGTGGGTAGCCTTTCCCTTCTCCAGGGGATCTTCCCAACCCAGGGATCGAACCCAGGTTTCCCGCATTGCAGGCGGATTCTTTACCAGCTGAGCCCCAAAGGAAGCCCAGGAAGTGAAGTGGCTACAGCAGGAAAGTTCAGAGAAGTTAAAAAAAGTGGGGGAAGTGGGTGGTGGAGAACAGCTATCATTTATCAAGCACAGGAGGTTTGGGGTTCTGTCTCAGACATTTTATACATTTTATTTCTACCATGATGAAAAAAAAGATGTAAAATAAGGATAGTTCACCATCTGTGAGAGATGAGCATGTAAAGACTTTGCATTCAAGGTCACATAACAAAAATACAGGCTACTTTGAAACCCAATACAGACCAACAGAAAGGGGAAAGGAGGTGGAAAGTATTTTCTTGGCTGAAATGGTGGTGGTTTAACTCAGACAACCATTATATCTACTACTGTGGGCAAGAATCCCTTAGAAGAAATGGAGTAGCCCTCATAGTCAACAGGAGTACAAAATGCAGTACTTGGATGCAATCTCAAAAATGACAGAATTATCTGTTTGTTTCCAAAGCAAACCATTCAATATCACAGTAATCCAAGTCTATGCCCTGACCAGTAACACTGAAGAAGCTGAAATTGAACTGTTCTATGAAGACCTACAAGACCTTCTAGAACTAACACCCAAAAAAGATGTCCTTTTCATTATAGGGGCCTGGAATACAAAAGTAGGAACACAAGAGATACCTGGAGTAACAAGCAAATTTGGCCTCGGAGTACAAAATGAAGCAGGGTAAAGTCTAACAGAGTTTTGCTAAGAGAATGCACAATCATAGCAAATACCCTTTTCCAACAGCACAAGAGAAGACTCTACACATGGACATCACCAGATGGTCAATACTGAAATCAGATTGATTATATTCTTTGCAGCCAAAGATGGAGAAGCTCTATACAGTCAGCAAAAACAAGACCAGTAGCTGACTGTGGCTCAGATCATGAACTCCTTATTGCCAAATTCAGACTGAAATGGAAGAAAGTAGGGAAAACCACTAGACCATTCAGGTATAACCTAAATCCAATCCCTTACAATTATAGAGTGGGCATGACAAATAGATTCAAGGGATTAGAACTGATAGAATGCCTGATGAACTATGGATGGAGGTTCGTGACATTGTACAGGAGGAAGTGATCAAGACCATCCCCAAAAACCTAGACGTCCATTGGCAGACGAATGGATAAGAAAGTTGTGCTATATATACACAATGGAATATCACTCAGCTATTAAAAAGAACACATTTGAATCAGTTCTAATGAATGAGGTAGATGAAACTGGAGCCTATTATACAGAGTGAAGTTAGTCAGAAAGAAAAACACCAATACAGTATATGAACACATATATATGAAATTTAGAAAGATGATAACGATGACCCTATATGCGAGACAGCAAAAGAGACACAGATTTATAGAACAGAATTTTGGACTCTGTGGGAGAAGGTGAGGGTGAGATGATTTGAGAGAATAGCATTGAAACATGTATATTACCATATGTGAAATAGATCGCCAGTCCAGGTTTGATGCATGAAACAGGGCACTCAAAGCTGGTACTCTGGGACAACCCTGAGGGATGGGAGGGGGAGGGAGGTGGAAGAGGGGTTCAGGATGGGGGACACATGTACACCTGTGGCTGACTAATGTCAATGTATGGCAAAACCACCACAATATTGTAAAGTAATTAGCCTCCAATTAAAATAATTAATTTTTAAAAAGACCATCCCCAAGAAAAAGAAATGCAAAAAGGCAAAATGAAAAGGCCTTAAAAATAGCTGAGAAAAGAAGGGAAGCGAAAAGCAAAGGAGAAAAGGAAAGATATACTCATTTGAATGCAGAGTTCCAAAGAATAGCAAGAAGAGATAAGAAAACCCTCCTCAGTGATCAGTGCAAAGAAATAGAGGAAAACAACAAAACGGGAAAGACTAGAGATCTCTTCAAGAAAATTAGAGATACCAAGGGAACAGTTCATGCAAACATGGGCTCAATAAAGGACAGAAGTAGTATGGACCTAACAGAAGCAGAAGATATTAAGAAGAGGTGGCAAGAATACCCAGAAGAACTGTACAAAAAAGAACTTGACGACCAAGATAATCACAATGGTGTGATCACTCACCTAGAGCCAGACATCTGAAATGGAAAGTCAAGTGGGCCTTAGGAAGCATCACTATGAACAAAGCTAGTAGAGGTGATGGGAATTCCAGTTGAGCTATTTCAAATCCTAAAAGATGACGCTGTGAAAGTGCTGCACTCAATATGGCAGCAAATTTGGAAACCTCAGCAGTGGCCACAGGACTGGAAAAGGTCAGTTTTCATTCCAATCCCAAAGAGAGGTAATACCAAAGAATGTTCAAACTACTGCACAATTGCACTCATCTCACACGCTAGTAAAGTAATGCTCAAAATTCTCCAAGCCAGGCTTCAACAGTATGTAAACAGAGAACTCCAGATGTTCAAACTGGATTTAGAAAAGGCAGAGAAATCAGAGATCAAATTGCCACATCCATTGGATCATCAAAAAAGCAAAAGAGTTCCAGAAAAACATCTATTTCTGCTTTCTTGACTACACCAAAGCCTTTGATTGTGTGGATCACAACAAACTGTGGAAAATTCTGAAAGAGATGGGAATATCAGACCACCTGACCTGCCTCCTGAGAAAGCTTTATGCAGGTCAGGAAGCAACAGTTAGAATTGGACATGGAACAACAGACTGGTTCCAAATAGGAAAAGGAATATGTCAAGGCTGTATATCGTCACCCTGCTTATTTCACTTCTATGCAGAGTACATCATGAGAAACACTGGGCTGGATGAAGCACAAGTTGGAAGGAAGATTGCCTGGAGAAATATCAATAACCTCAGATATGCAGATGACACCACCCTTACGGCAGAAAGTAAAAATCAACTAAAGAGCCTCTTGATAAAAGTGAAAGAGGAGAGTGAAAAAGTGGGCTTAAAACTCAACATTCAGAAAACTAAGATCATGGCATCCGATCCTATCACTTCATGGCAAATAGATGGAGAAACAATGGAAACAGTGACAGACTTTATTTTGGGGGGCTCCAAAATCGCTGCAGTTGGTGACTGCAGCCATGAAATAAAAAGATGCTTGCTGCTTGGAAGGAAAGTTATGACCAACATAGACAGCATATTAAAAAGCAAAGACATCACCTTGCCAACAAAGGTCAGTCTAGTCAAAGCTGTGGTTTTTCCAGTGGTCATGTATGTATGTGAGAGTTGGACCATAAAGAAAGTTGAGCACCGAAGAATTGATGCTTTTGAACTGTGGTGTTGGAGAAGACTCTTGAGAGTCCTTTGGACAGCAAGGAGATTCAAGTCCATCCTAAAGGAGATCAGTCCTGAATATTCATTGGAAGGACTGATGCTGAAGCTGAAACTCCAATACTTTGACCACCTGATGAGAAGAACTGACTCATTAGAAAAGACCCTGATGATCGGAAAGATTGAAGGCGGGAGTAAAAGAGTATGAAAGAGGATGAGATGGTTGAACGGCATCACCAACTCGATGGACGTGAGTTTGAGCAAGCTCTGGGAGTTGGTGATGGACAGGGAGGCCTGGCAAGCTGCAGGCCATGGGGTTGCAAAGAGTCAGACACAACTGAGCAAGTGAACTGAACTGAACTCAGGGATGAAAGGAGCAGGTACAAGAATCCTGATCTTAAACTGGAGCATGTTGATTTTCCTCTTCTTACTTGATGGAGTTCATTTTTACAGCTCAGGAAGATGGCTGTTGACAAACCCAGGCTTAATTACATATTGTGACAACCCCAGCTGGAAGATGGGTTCATTCTCCCAAACTGGGGATCAACAGCAGTGATAGTAGGTCACATGAGTCCAGACTCTACCTTTTTGGCCAATGATTTTTTGCCTGAAAGAAAGTGTTGACGTGTTCAGGCCTGTCTAAATCATGGATCAGAGGCTTCCCTGGTTGTTCAGTGGTAAAGAACCTGCCTGCCAGTGCAAGAGACACGAGTTCAATCCCAGGGTCAGGAAAATCTCCTGGAGAAGGAAATGGCAACCCACCCCAGTCTTCTTGCCTGGAAAATCTCATGGACAGAGAAGCCTGACAGGCAATAGTCCCTGGAGTTGCAACAGTGTCAGGCATGACTTAGCCACTGAACAACAAACCATGGATTAAACCAGAAGAAAAGAGATGGAGATGTTTAGGAGGCAAAGCACTGTCTCCAAAATTCAAAAATTGAATCAAACAGCAAATCCTTCCGGCTCATCACTCCATCAAGGATCCAATCTCAAGCCCGTCCTTGATTCTTTCTGTTATTCTTTACTTCCTCCATGAATAAGAAATGAGTCACAGGCATTCCAGAAGCTTTCAGTGCTGTCGGCTAGGCAGCAGCACTGGCATTCACATGGAGGTGTAAGTACAGTGGGCTGCAGCTACGGGCTTGTAATCTATTTAGTTACATCAGAAACACCCAGGTGTTAGTTCAATGACAGACGTCTGGGCCGCGTCCCAGCCCCGCGTAATTGGAATATGCATGGCGATGCCCGGGAATGTCAGTTCTAACAGCTGCCCAGATGTTTCTGATTAGCAGGGGTCGTTCCCTGTCTTGGCCATCCCAGGCTTTGGGCAGATGGGCTGGTGTTAAAGACGTGAGTTCGGGAGTCACGGGGGCAGGTGTCTAAGTCTGCGTGTGATGAGATCTGATGGCGGACGGGAGCGGATACTTCAGGTTGACCAAAGTCATTTCCCTTTCTCATGCAGCCTGAGCTTTTCCAGAGCTTTTGCAAAGTACATGTTCCGCCCTTCGCTGCGCAGAGAGTGCAGAACTTGGCCTCGAGTTTGCCTGTGGGAACAGGGAGTCTAGTTGTAATGCTGCCTCTTCAGCCTGGGGCAGACAAGCTACTTTTAATTGTAGGGCTTGGGAAAAGGCTGAAAATAGAGCTGGGGAGCAACTCATGTAGGCAAAGCAAGGGAAGCTGAGACGAATAGAGGAACCTCATCAGAGGGACAGGCACACGTGGCAAAGAGAAGAGATCAGCGCCGATGTCCCAGGAGAGCGCCATGAAAGACTGGACATAATTTGAGCTGAGGGAGCAGTTGGTAATTCCTAAACTGTGCTTGTGGATAATCTCCTGTTGCCAACAAAAATCAGCCTATGCATGTCATTTGTTGGAATTTCACTTTTTATTTCGTGCAGTAAAGGAAACACTTTACCTATCTGGATGTGTGTGTTAGTTGCTCAGTCGTGTCCGACTCTTTGCGACCCCATAGACCATAGCTCACCAGGCTCTTCTGTCCATGGATTTCGCAGGCAAGAATACTGGAGTGGGTATTCTCTTCTCCAGGGGATCTTCCCAACCCAGAGATTGAACCCGGATCTCTTGCATTGCAGGCAGATTCTTTACTGTCTGAGCCCCCAGGGAAGTCCATCTTTCTGGGCTTCTCCCCATCTCCACTGCTTCTGAGGACAGTGTGGTTAGCTGCACCTTGTTTCCTGAGACACTGGCCAGAAGGCGGCCCCCTTGCCTCTCAGGGTTCACAGCTTGAAATCCACGTCCATCTCTTTATTTTTCTTTTTGGCTACTCTGTTGAAATAAGTCAAGTCCTGTTCTCTGTTTCTCACGTCTCCCGTTCTAGGTTTGGACACATGGCTTTGGACATCTTACTTTCTACAGGAAACTGTCAGAAATCTGTTCAGTAAAACCTGCAGGCCACTCAGGGCAGCTGTAAAACTCCAGAGGAGAGACAGCGTTCCTCCTTGGAAGTCAGCTGAGCGGCGGGTGGAGGGGGCAGAGACGAAATGTTTCTTTCTTTCTGTGGGGGAGAACCTTGCATCCTACTACAGCAGAGATCAAAGGAAAAGTGAATCACCAACAGAGATCACTGTTTATTTCTTGCTCTGGCCAGAAGGAGGTGCTTGACTTGAAGCATATTATCTTGGGGAAAAAGGTTAAACTGATGTCCGTGTAAAAAGATGAAAAAACAACACCCAGAGCTGTGCTGTTGATTTTAAAGGATGGAAGTGGTGGTGATTGGCCGGGGGGTGGGGGTGGATGTTCTTAGGTGTGCCTCTTCATGTCCACTTCCCTACCATATCTTCCCGTCCTTCTTACAAGTATTTACTGAATGCCCGCTATGTGCATGGCTCTGGGCTTAGTTTGACAGAATACACTGAGACCGCGATTACTTTCTCTTTTCCCCATTGGTTCCTGCAATGTTTGTGCCCCTGCCCCTCACTCACATAGTGAATTCTAACGCCCAGCGTGAAGGCACTGGGAAGTGAGAACTTTGGGAGGTGACTGGGTCTTGAGAGCTGAGCCCCCATGAAAGGGATTAGTGCCCTTAGAAAAGAGACTGCAGAGAGCTCCCTGGCCTCTGCAACCACGTGAGGACACTGCAAAACAACGGCCGTCTATGAAGCAAAGCAGGATCTCACCAGACACCAATCAAACCTGCTGGAACCTTGATCTTGAACCCCCTACACTCCAGAACTGTAAGAAATACATTCTGTTGTTTTTAAGACACTGAGGCCGTGGCATTCTGTTACAACAGCTCAGATGGCCTGAGATGGATTAGTATGAACTTTAGACACTCTTTATGGTGTCTTAGAATTAAAGTTTTAAAATCAATTCAGATTTAGGCTTCCAAATATTTCAGAAGCTGATTGTTGTTTTGCAATCACTCGGTGTGTCTCACTCCTTGTGACCCCAGGGACTACAACACACCAGGCTTCCCTGTCCTTTGCTGTCTCCGCGACCTTGCCCAAACTCAGGTCCAATGATGCCGTCCAACCGTCTCACCCTCTGTCGTCCCCTTCTCCTCCTGCCCTCAATCTTTCCCAGCATCAGGGTCTTTTCCAATGAGTTGACTCTTCGCATCAGGTGGACAAAGTATTGGAGCTTCAGCATCAGTCCTTCCAAGGAATATTCAGGACTGATTTCCTTTAGAATGGACTGGTTGGATCTCCTTGCAGCCCAAGGGACTCTCAAGAGTCTTTTCCAGCACCAGAGTTCAAAAGCATCCATTCTTTGGCACTCAGCCTTCTTTATGGTCCAACTCTCACATCCGTACATCACTACTGGAAAAACCATAGCTTTGACTAGATGGACCTTTGTTGGCAAAGTGATGTCTCTCCTTTTTAATACGCTGTCTAGGTTGGTCACAGCTTTTCTTCTAAGAAGCAAGTGTCTTTTAATTTCATGGCTGCAATCACTGTCGAAGTGATTTTGGAGCCCAAGAAAATAAAATCTCTCACTGTTTCCATTTTTTCCCATCTATTTGCCATGAAGTGATGGGCCTGGATGCCATGATCTTAGTTTTTAGAATATTGGGTTCTAAGCCAGCTTGTTCACTCTTCTCTTTCACCTTCTTCAAGAGGTTCTTTAGTTCCTCTTCACTTTCTGCCATAAGGATGGTGTCATTTGCATATCTGAGGTTATTGATATTTCTTCCAGCAATCTTGATTGCAGCTTGAGCTTCATCCAGCCCAGCATTTCACATGATGTACTCTGCGTAGAAGTTAAATGCTCCTTCGCTATTCAGAACTGAAAGGACCATGGCTCCTGACTCTCTGTCACCATCTAGAGGCAATTTATACATATTGCAGGGCTAGTTCCTAGAATATAGAAAATCATCCCAGAAATCTTTGCAGTCTCGTGTATTGGCCCTACAGAAGAAAGTGGGCCCAGTCTTCTGCAAACGCACAGACACTTTGTCCTAAGTGTGGGAGTGCTACTGGCATTTAGTGAGTAGAGGCCACAGGTGCTGCTCAATATCCTACAACGTGTGGGACAGCCCCCACCCCAGAGGATTATCCAGCCCCCAAGGTCAAAGGTGCTACGGGTGAGAAGCACAGGCAAAAAGTGTTCTCTGAGACTCAAGCCCTGACCATGGAAAAGAACGTCTATTCTTGGCTGCAGAAAAGCAAGACCAAAGAGGGTGTGTATGACTTCGTACAAAGGTGTCTCCCTGGAGAAATGCTGATGAGGGACACGGTTTTATTGGGCTGAGTGTGGACAAGCCACATACCCCTCCAACTTTTAGAAGCACTGAAAGTCACCTCTGTCCGAATCATGTGCACCTGCTGGCTGCAAACACGTATGTGGGCCCAAGGCCAAGTCTACCCAATCAGAATGCCCATGGCTGGTGCCCCAGGCCTCTGCATTTCCAGCCAACATCAGGGATGACTTTCGTGCGTGTTCCAGTTTGACATAGAATGGATGAAGTAACAGGAATACAGAGTATCATCTAGTTTTTGTTTAACTGTTATTTTTATTTTTTTAGTTGTGCTGCACAGCCTGTAGGATGTTTGTTTCCTGACCAGGGATAGAAGCTGCACCCCCTGCAGTGAAAGCACGGAGTCTTTTTTTTTTTTTTTTTTTGACCTTTTATTTTGTATTGGGGTATAGTTGATTAACAAACAACGTAGTGATAGATGAACAGCAAAGGGACTCAGCCACACATGTATCCATACTCCCCCAACTTCCCCTCCCATCCAGGCTGTCGCATAAAACTGAGCACAGTCCCGTGTGCTATACAGGAGGACCTTGTTGGTTATCCATTTTAAATATAACATTGTGTACATGTCCATCGGAAACTCCCTAACTATCCCTTCCTCCTATCCTTCGCCCAGCAACCATAAGCTCATTCTTGAAGTCTGTTTCTGTTTGACGTAAGTTCATTTATATCATTTCTTTGTAGATTCCACGTATAAGGGACGTCATACACCATTTCTCCTCAGTCTGACTTAACTTCACTCAGTATAACACTCTCTCGGTCCATGCATTTTGCTGCAAATGGTATTATTTCCTTCTTTTAAATGGCTGAGTAGTATTCCATTGTATATATGTGTCATATCCTCTTTATCCATTCCTCTGTCCATGGACATTTAGATTGGGTAGCGTGGAGTCTTAGTCACTGGAAACGGAAGAAAGTGAAAGTGTCACTCAGTCATGTTCGACACTTTGCAAGTTCATGGACTGTAGCCTGCCAAGCTCCTCTGTCCATGGAATTCTGCAGGCGAGAATAATGGAGTGGGTTGCCATAACCACTGAACCGCCAGGGAATTCCCTGATCTTACTTTTAAAGCTCACTTAGAAAGGGCTCAGGAAAAAACATTCACTTAATCCTTGGCATTGGCCACCCAATGCGGCCACACTTTGGCCACCTGATGTGAAGAACTGACTCGTTGGAAAAGACCCCTGATGCTGGGAGAGATTGAAGGCAGAAGGAGAAGGGGACAACAGAGGATGGCATCTGTCAATTGACTCGATGGACATGAGTCTGAGCAAGCTCCAGGAGTTGGTGATGGACAGGGAAGCCTGGCGTCCTGCAGTCCATGGGGTCACAAAGAGTTGGACACGACTGAGCGACTGGACTGAACTGAACTGAATCCTTGGGAGAGCCTTTGGCTGTATTAATGTTTACTCCTGTTTTACAGATTATAAAATACAGGCCACAAGATCTTTAACAGATTGTTGTGAAACACAAGTGATTTGTTTAACCTGGATTTGTCTCACTGTGCTCAGTCATGTTTGATTCTTTGCAACCTCATGGACTGTATCCCGCCAGGCTCCTCTGTCCATGGGATTTCCCAGGCAAGAATACTAGAATAGATTGCCATTTCCTCCTCTGGGAGATCTTTCCAACCCAGGAATTGAACCTGTGTCTCCTGCATTGGCAGGCGGATTTTTTTTTTTTTTAACCACTGAGCCACCTGGGAAGCCCTTTCCAAAGTGTCCCCCACGCAGAAGGTGTATCACTTTCTCCACTTTTCTAGCCCCAGGTTTAGATTTTTACTGACGCATTTCAGGACTCTGAAAACACACACACACAGATACACACATACTGCTCTTAAACCTCAGTTTCCTATGTACATTACCCCCAGGCCAACAAGGTCCCCTTGATCTGACAGTCTACTGTTCCTGCATCTGGCCTGTAAGCCTTCCATCAAGGCAGGTGCTATGTGCTAAGTTGCTGCCGTCCTGAGTCTTTGCAATGCCATGGACTAGGGTGCCATGGACTACTCGTTGGGTGAGCGAGGCCATCGTGCACCTAGCCGTGCACCAGTCTCCTCTGTCCATGGGGCTTCTCCAGGCAAGAAAACTGGAGTGGGTTGCCATTTCTGCCTCCAGGGGTTCTTCCGGACCCCGGGATGGAACCCTGGTCTCTTATGTCTTCAGCATTGGCAGGCGAGTTCTTTACCACTAGCGCCACCTGGCAAGCCATGGCAGGTACATTTCCTACTTGGGGACCTTCTCTTAAGCTGACAGGCAAGACAGCACTCCTCTTTTCTTTATAAAACTGATCTTTGGTCTTACTTGAAATGTCAGCTCCTCACAGACATCTCACAGTCACACACACACAGTTTTAGCTCTCTCCCATCCCCTAACTACATCAGATTCTGCTAGTCTTCTCTCTAATTGAGGGGCCCATTCTTTTTCTGTAGGGGCTCTGTGATCATTTTTGTTCTCAGATGGTTGAGTTACCCCTCGAGGGTCTTTTCCATTAGCCTGTGAGGAGGATATATTTTGTTATCCCTGCCAACAGTGGGGATCAAAAGATCAGCTAAGTGTGGTGAGTACACGACTGGCACAGCGCAGATGGGCTGCACGTCCGTGGCGAAGGCAGCGGCTCACTTCGGAGGCTGTGGGGTCCGGGGCCAGTATGAGGAGCTGGAAGCGCGCTCACTGGTAAGGCAAGGCCACCGCCGGCCAGCCTGGGTTTTCACACGCCGCAGCCTTTACAAGGCTCTTGCTTGCAGCCCTCCAGGCCGCCGGAGATGTGCGAGTTGCCGGGACTACTCGTTGGGTGAGCGAGGCCATCGTGCACCTAGCCGGGCAGTTCCTCCTCCCCATCAAGGGGTTAGCGAGTCTCACCTGTGCAAGGAGAGGGCCCGTGGGAAGCGAGATGAAGCAGGGGAGGGTCCCTGGCCCTTTGGAGGCTCTGAGAACGCTCCGTACCTGGGCTGTCTCGCCAGACTTGCAAAAGAAACGTCTGCACAGGCAGCAGAGTGGCGCCCCTCACCTGAACGGCCCCCTCCCCGCGCTCGGCTCGTCCGTCCCCGCGCTCCGGTGACGCTTTCCCAGCTTGGCCCAGGGCGCTCCCCTCCCTCCCTGGGCGGCCCGTCCCTCCTCCTCCCCCTCCCTCCCCTCCAGCCTCCCCTCCCCCTGCGCCCCCTCCCTCGGAGCGGGAGCGGGGAATCCCACGCCCTCGCACCAGCCCGGGGGCTCGGACGGGCCCGGGAGCCGCTGGTCGCCAATCACCGTGCGGTGGAGAGGCGGGCGCTCGGCTCCGGCGCGCCGGGGGAGCCAGCTGGCGCTGCTGGCCCCGGGAGCCTCAGACGCTCACCCCGACACAGAGGGACGCGCGGACCGCAGGGCGGGCGCGGACACAGCGCCCCGGCCGTCTGCGCTCCGAGGCGCGCGCCCGCCCCGGCCCCGGGGCGCCCCCGGGAGGAGCAGGAGGCGCGGCACGAGCCGGCACCGGCGGGCGGGCGGGCACCGGGAGCCGGAGCCGGGGAGTCCCGAGGCGCCCGGCCCGCGATGTGAGCGGCGACGGCGGCTCCCACCTGGCGCCGCACCTGGAGCGCCGCGCTCCGGGGCGGCGGGGAGAATGCGCGCCGCCCGCAGCCGCCGCGCCCGCCCCTGACCATGGAGTGCGCCCTCCTGCTCGCGTGCGCCCTCCCCGCCGCCCGCTCGGGCCCGCCGTGGGGGCCGGCGGCGCGCGGGCGCGTGGCTAAGGCAGGTGCCGGGCGAGGGGCGCGCCGCCGGCGGGGAGGCCCGGGACGCCGGCCCCGCCGCGCCCTCACGCGCCGGGTCACCTTTTCCTTTGCAGGCGCTCCAGCTGTGCTGCCTCTGCTGCGCGTCGGTCGCCGCAGCCTTAGCCAGTGACAGCCGCGGCGGGGACGGCAGCGGATTAAATCACGGTTCGTATTCGCCCCCTCCCCGCTCCCAGAAGAGCTTTTCCAGGCACTTTGTCCCTTCTTTCCTTCCAAAGAAAGACAAAGTAGAACTCCCCTCCTCTCCCCCACGTGGCAGGTGTGCGCGTGTTCCTGGATACACGGGTCCTGTTTGGAGAGGGGGGATGTGGCCAGGACTTTGAATTTATCATGGGAATCAGGGCCTCAAGCTGCAAGTCGCCTAAAGGAGAAAACAGCCCTTTCCCCCTTTCCCTCGTTCACAGACTGGTGGTTAAAAAAAAAAAAAAAAAATCTGTGCTGCGGTGAGAAATTAGAAAGTGAATGGACATTGACCAGGTGGCTGATATCAAAAGGCACTTTCTCCATTTCCTTCTTCTTTCGAGAAAGAACAGGTCCCCTTCTTCCTCCATCTTCACACCCCCACCTCCCCTCTCCCCCACCTCCCCTCCCTCACCTCTCCACTCCTATTCCTTTTATCCTTTCCCCATCTTCTTACTCCCTTTTCTCTTCTCTTGTATCATTGATTCCCAAAGATCACCAGAGGAAAGCAGGTAGCTTCTCTGGGGGGGGGGAGGGGCGAGGGGTGGAGGAGGGGGGTTGCCTCTTCTGAGGTTTCCTGCCTGCAAACATCCAGAACACGCTTTACTTCTGTTATTTATTAACTTCTCCCTGGCACCTGGAAGGAAAATCCTTGTTTCCATTGTTCCCATCAGCTGCTGGAGAAGAGCTAATTCCTGACCCAAGGTTTCTACAGCAAGACCTTAATGTCCAGCTGGGGTTCTGTCACTTTTTCAGCCTTCCAGCGGCCTTACCTCCTCCTCTCGGGGAATCAGGGATCCTTTTGGGGAGGAGAGGATGGCAGAGTCATGGAGAAGGCTGTGCCACCCAGGAGTGGGTGGGTGAGGGGACCCAGGAGAGCCAGGAATTTGCCCTTGAGAAATTCACCATTTGTCCAACCAGAAAAGCTGGCTGCAGTTTCTAAAACAACCCTTCATTGTTTCATCACGGCCAAATGGCTTGAGATCCCCTCCATTCCAGTCGGCACCTGTAAGCACCTCCTGTTAGGCAGCCCTTGGGCGGATTAATCAGATCACTCACTGCAGGGGCTCTGACTGCCCCTCATCCCTTGAGGCACTGGATATTACCATCAGCCCACTGGTTCACCCTCCCTTTGCAAACAAACCAGCAGCAGGTGTCTGGGAAGGGGGCTTTGCAGGCTGATTTGAGGAAGGCTGGCTGGATAAGGCTCCTGCGTTTTCTCCCAGCTAAGAGCAGGCAGAGCTTCAGGTGGCTTTGCACAAGGAGGTAAGAATCAACATAGCATAGAGACTGTCTGGAGCCTGTGTGATTTTGACAGTTAGGTTTTAGCCTGGGGGAGGGAGGAGGTGTTTTCTTGCTGTGTTTCATCAAAAAGTCTTGTACACGGAAAGCACCATAGTAGAGGTTTTGAAGGGAAGTGGTATGTGTGCTGCTCAACTTTTTAAGGTTCAGAGAAAAACATTTTTTTCAACTGCTTTCTGTTACGCATGTCAATTAGATAGTATTTCTAGTTAAAGAAGTGAAGAAAAAATGGGAAGGATGGCAAGAACATTGTAAGAATGGGTTTCTCAAGCAGTTTGAGTCTCAGATGATTCATGTACAGAAGAACACCATTGAAAATTGCCATATTGGGATTTTTTTTTTAATTCAAATATAGGACCAAAAAGAATATCACTTATTGATCCCTGCTAGCTACAGGGCTTCTGTTCATTCTTTAGCTTTCTTTCTTTCCTTTTCAGTTGTTGACTATTTTGGGAAAAGGGAAATTCCTCTTGCTTTTCCTCCTCCAGTAACCAAGGACCCAAGTGACTCAAACATGCCTCTTAGTTATTTGGAATCTTTCTAAACACTATCCAAATTAGTTTCCCATTCTGTGCCTAGAAAGTGGAAACCCAGAGTGTTTTTTAATGCGCAGAGGGCATATTCCAAGTCACTTTGTGGACGATACTTTTCAGTTTCAATGTCCTGTGATACAAAACAGTGTGCTGGCCTCTTTTTTTTTCAAGCAGCAAATTGTTGTTTAACTTATGCTCTCCTGGACAAGCAGCAATTAGTGCTGCTCTAGGGAGCAATGGGGAAGGTATTTTTAAACACGTCTTTCCAGGTGTCCCCTGATCTGACATGCCCCCACCAACATGTCTGAGCAGTTTTCAACATCAGACGTAGAAGGAAGTCCTGACAATTCCGAGGCATTTTTATGTATCCACTCTATTTTATGCTTACAATTAAATGGAATTGTCCCAGAGAAAGCTCGCTGTAAAACATTCGGTGATACGAGTGCTGGAGTTTTATTATCACGTATAATTAATATTGGAAGCATAAAACGGCAGTTACTTGTTAATTACCTGAGATTTCATCTCAAGTTACTCAGCGCCATGAGCTATATTTGAAATTCAAGCTCTGTCCATCTTCCTCCCCTCCGCCCCACCCCCCACACAAATACTCCCAATGTATTTTAAACAGAGGTATTATCTTGGGGGAAAGTTCCTTTCTTTGACTTTATGGCTCCATGGTTATAATATTGTCTCCTCCAAGTCGACTTTGATGTGTGGATGACTCCATGACGGATATATAAAAAATCCACCTCTCTCTGCAGACCGTGGACGTCGTGGCATTTTCCACGAACATTCTTGACGTTCAGCAAGACGGTGCTTGACTCTTAGTTTCTGGAGGAATTACTGTGGCGGAGCTAATTGTCAAGATCACAAAATTCTCCCTGTCATGAGCTGCTCTGAGTGATATATCGCCTAGGTGCATGGCAGTGGAGACAAATATCTTTCAGCTGTGCGTTGCTCACTGCCAGCCTGTGGGAAAGGGGCCCCCGGGGCGTCCTGGGCTCGGGTGCTGACAGCCAAACCTTTCCCATTGCAGATTACGTCTTTGTCACGCCAGTAGAAGTGGACTCGGGCGGGTCATATATTTCCCACGACATTTTGCACAACGGCAGGAAAAAGCGGTCGGCGCAGAGTGCCAGCAGCTCCCTGCATTACCGATTTTCAGCATTTGGACAGGAACTACACTTAGAACTTAAGCCCTCGGCGATCTTGAGCAGTCACTTTATTGTCCAGGTACTTGGGAAAGATGGTGCCTCAGAGACTCGGGAACCCGCGGTGCCGAGATGTTTCTATCAGGGATTTATCAGAAACGACAGCTCGTCCTCCGTCGCTGTGTCTACGTGCGCCGGCTTGGTAAGCACCCCGACTCCCTCTTGCGTTTTGTGTAACTGGAATGAACAGATGTCTATAATACCGAGCGCTCTTGCAGCCAGCTCTGCATATTCACACTGTCAGCTCTGATACGTAGAATCTTCTCAGCTGAATTAATCTAAGCTGCTCCCAGAAAAAGAAAATCTAATAGAACTTCAATTACCATTTAAGAACGTTCTTTTGATGTTTATTGGTCTGGGCCTCTTCATTCTCCATGTTTGAGGCGATCCCTGAGGAAATTAATTTGATGGATGCCATTCGCTTTGGAAAGTCTTTGAGAGACCAGGCTTTATATAAATCTAGCAAGCTGCATGCCTCTACACTGCTCTGACACAAGGGAAACTGTTATTTAATGCAGGAGTACATTCACAGCCCTGAGAAGCCTGACCTTCCCTGTGGAAGGGAGGCCTCTTGTTTTCTTTCCACTAATCCGTAAGTGTTGTCCTGCAAGTAAGACATCCTTTTAGAATGTGATGTGGTGTGTTTGGGGGCCGGTGGGGTGAAGTGTGACATCCGGGAAGGCAGGGCATTTAAAAGCATTCGGGACAAGCAGTATTGCCTCCTGTGTAATCCTCACTGTTGAGCTCAAGACCCGTAATATTAGTATAAATGATACTTGTCTCAGGATTCAGGCATTTGTGCATTAGTAAATGGCGATTTGGGTTGATGCCATCTTGTGTTACAGTTGGGAAGTGTCTGTAACTGACAGAACTGTGTGTGTGTGGTGTGTGTGTGTGTGTGTTGAGAAGCACAGTGGTCTCGCTCTGGTGTGGCTAGAAGAAGGAAAATGGGAGGAAAGCTCAGTTCAGCATGTAGTTAGTAATATACATGATACGCTCTGACCGAGCAAGAGGGTGGGGCTTAGGCACTGGTTAATGAGGACTTCCATATTCTTGGCTAGCTGAAACTTTATTACGTTAACTTTTCCCGCTCTCTGCGCCGCCCCCCTCCCATGTTGTGGCTTGACACATAACTAAAACGGTTCATCAAATCAGAGTTACAATGTTTTGGTATGGTCTTTATAGAGTGAAGCAAAGATTTAACAGTTCTCAACTAAGCTGCATCTGTTTAAATGAATGATACAGCTTACTGGTGACTACATATTCTAACCTGGTTACACACACACAGGCAGCACACACACAGGCAGCACCCACACCTGTGAATATATCTTGTGTTGGTTGGTTGGTTGGTTTGGTGGTGATGAGTCTCCTGACCTTTTGGAAGCATCCTCCTCTCTTCTATTTCAGTATCCTGACATCTTCAGAAGAAGGTCAGGCCCTCCATCACAGTGGCTTACCCTACCCCATTCCACATAACCCAGCGGTTAGGAGCAGTCTGTCCAAGGTCATTTTCACACTGGCCCTTACTAGAAGGGCCTCGGGCAAGCTACGAACTTCCCTGTGTCAGCGTCTTCATCTCTGCAGTGGGAATGGCAAGAGGGTTTACACTTCAGGGCTGTGGGGGTGACGTGACTTCCTACATGCCAAGAGCTACAGCAGTTCTAGGAAGGTGCTTAGGTTCCTCACGTTGGATGAGCTCAGGATTCCACTCTCTGTGAGTGATAGGAAATCTGATCCTGATCATCTGATCCCGTATGCATAGACGTTGGGCTGTTTCTCCTAAGAAGGAAATTCACTTTAGAACAGGGAACAGAGAGCCACTTCATATGTAGAAAGAAGCAGGCTACACAGTTTCATCTTTGGGATGGAAGTGAAAGAAGTCCTCGGCAACCGCATCTGCCTGTGTATAAGGCCAATATACAGGTTTTCGCTGCATGCCAGTCTGCTTTTGTTTGTTTTTATGTTTTAAATTTGATTTTTATTTATGTTGGACTGTAGTTTGACTTACCAATGTTGTGTCAGTTTCAGGCATATAACAAAGTGATTGAGGGTTTTTTATATATATATACTTTGGCCACCTCATGCGAAGACTTGACTCATTGGAAAAGACTCTGGTGCTGGGAGGGATTGGGGGCAGGAGGAGGAGGGGATGACAGAGGATGAGATGGCTGGATGGCATCACTGTCTCAATGGACGTGAGTCTAAGTGAACCCCGGGAGTTGGTGATGGACAGGGAGGCCTGGCGTGCTGCGATTCATGGGGTCGCAAAGAGTCGGACATGACTGAGCGACTGAACTGAACTGACTGATATATATATACACACACACACATACAGACATACATACACGTTCTTTTTCAGATTTTTTCCCATATAGTTTATCACAGAATATTGAGTAGAGTTGCCTGTGCTCTGCAGTAGGTCCTTTGGGATGGAAGTGAAAGAAGTCATTGGAAACCACATCTGCCTATGTATAAGGCCAATATTCATTTGTTTTCTTTGCATGCCAGTCTGGTTTTGTTTGTTTTCAAATTGATTTTTATTTTATGTTGGACAATAGTTTGATTTACCAATGTTGTGTCCGTTTTAGGTGTATAGCAAAGTGATCGAGTTTATATATATATACACACACACATATACATATACACATGCATTCTTTTTCAGATTTTGTCCCGTATAGGTTATCACAGAATATTGAATAGAGTTGCCTATGCTATACAGTAGGTCCTTTGTGATTATCTATTTTATGCATAGAAGTGCATATATGTTAATCACAATCTCCTAATCTTTACCACTGCACTACCTGGGAAGCCCATACAGTTTTTCCTTTGCATACCAGTCTGATTTTTGTTTGTTTTTATTTTTTAATTCAATTTTTATGTGTTCAGTCACTCAGTCGTCTCCAACTCTTTGCGACCCCATGGACTGCAGCACACCAGGCTTCCCTGTCCATCACCAACTCCCTGAGCTTACTCAGACTCATGTTCATCGAGTCAGTGATGCCATCCAACCATCTCATCCTCTCTTGTCCCCTTTGGACTATAATTTGATTTACAATGTTGTATTTCAGGTGTATAGAAAAGTGATTGAGTTATATGTATATGTATTATCCATTCTTTTTCAGATTTTTTCCCATATAGGTTATCATAGAATATTGAGTAGAGTTGCCTGTGTTATACAGTAGGTCCTTGTTGATTTATCTGTTTTATACATAGTAGTATATACATGTTAATCCCAAACTCCTAATTTATCTCTGACCCCCTCCACACCTTTCCACTGTGGTAATCATAGATTTGTTTTCCAAGTCTGTGAGTCTTGGAAATAAGTTTGTATCATTTTGGATTCCACATATAAGTGGTATCATATGATATTTGCCTTGTTCCTTCCAACTTACTTCATTTACTATGATCATCTCTAGGTCAATCCATGTTGCTGCAAGTGGTATTACTTCATTCTTTTTTTATAATGACAATATAAGTTGAAACCATGGAATTCACATTGTTTCTTTTAACAAACCAGCCACATATACTTAATTAACTTTACTTCTCTAGGCCTCAGTTCCCTCTCCTGAACCGTGTGAAATGATTTCTAAGACTACTGCCATCTCTAGGCATCTGAGTCTAATTATCAGTTGGTTTACCCCATCAGGGCCCACTAGATATGGGGTGGGGAAGGTATCAGGCTTATCTCTCTTGCATCACACACCTCCCCATGTCCTGCCAAGAAATGCAAAATATAAACCCATACAGCCATCCTTAATCAACCAAAAAGAAAAACAGGGAAGAGGATCAAACCCCAAATGAAAAAGTTGAGACACTGCTCTGTAGTAATTTTTGTAACTTCTATTGAAGTATAGTGTATATACAGAAAGGTGCAAAAATCATGGTGTACAGCCTAATGAATTTTCACAAAGTTCACATCCCTGTAACCAACAGCCAGATCAAATAGGACATTACCATTGCCTGGAAAGACCACTCCCCATCCTTCATCCCCTTCCAGTCACTGCCCACCAGAAGTAACCACTATCCTGATTTGTAACATAGCTTGATGTCATCTATTTAAAACAATTTTACTTAAGAGAGGGGGTCATACAATATTCCTCTGTATGAATGTTCTGTGTTGTTTCTAATTGTTAATGGCTGTTGAAATTGTTTCCAGTTTGGGGCTCTTGTGAGAAGTACTACCAAACATTCTTGTCTCTGCCTTTTGGTAAACTTGCAGACATATTCTGTTGGAAACATACTGAAGACGGAAGTTTCCGGGTCATAGGGTAAAATATATGTGTTCTCCTTTGCTCGATTCTGCCAAACGGCTTTTCAGAGTGGTTGAACTAATTGACGCTGCCGTCAGCAGTGTGTGAAAGTTCCAGTTGCTTCAGATCCTTATCAACACTTGCTATTATCTCTCTTTTCCATTTGAGACACTCCCACTGATGGATGTGAAGCAGGACCACATTATGGGTTTTGTTTGAATTGTTCTGGTGGTTAACGAAGTCGAATCCTTTCCTATGCCTACTGGCCACTTCTATACCCTCTTCTATGCTCTATTAATAGATCATATATGGACAAGCAATCATATATAAGTTTTCTCTGTTATTTGAAAGTAGAGTCTTCTATGAAGCCTTCTGTGAGCCACAATGACAGAAGCAAAGAAGCAGTTACCTTAGGACACATCTTGGTAATGAGTGCACAGAAGAAACTGGCATGGGGCACAATGGCCCACAGACGCAATTCAGAGCTACAGTAGCTTGATGCACAGGTGCTGAGTGGAGTTCCCGGAGGGGGCTTGGTGGTGCCACTTCCCCTGCTGGGGGTGAGAGCTGCCTCTGTAAGGGCTCACTGGAAAACCAACAGATGAACACTCATCGCCATTTTTACTTTGGGGTTTTTGTTTTTGTTTTTTAATGTCTTTTGTAAAAGCAAAGTGGTGTAAAGCAAGCTTTTGAAAGTGGGGCATTTCTGCAAGTGTCTTCAGCCCAAATTGTGGCCCTTTTCCCTTTCTTTGTGAATAGAAGCAAGAATTCTGAGCAAAAACACCTTTGCCAACTTATCTTTGGTAGCATGGCTGTACCTCTAACAGTGCTGATCTGCGTATGAAACACTGTTGAGGGGCAATAGTGAGCGCTGGGAGATGACTTGAGGCTCCGACTGAGGAATCACCTCACTGAGGAGACAGAGAGATGACTCTTCTTCCCCCTGAAATGTCTACATCAGAGTTTCACTGAGAGTGGGGCTGGACAACTGGCAACAGAATGACTTTCAAGGTGCTGGCAACTTCCTAGAATGCATCAGTGTGTATTAAAAATGTAAGAAGTCACCTTTAAATAACAGAATACCGACAGGAAAGCTAATCATTCTCTTGATGGCTAGGAATCCCGGGAGTGGCTTAGAAAGGGTGGAAGGGTTAAAGTGTGTGTGTGTGTGTGTGCCTGTGTGTGCATGCAAGCGCGTGCGTGCACACACACTCCCTCAGTCCTGTCCAACTCTTGTGTGACCCCATGGACTGTAGCCCACAAGGCTCCTCCCGGCAAGAATATTGGAGTGGATTGCTGTTTCCTCCTTCAGGGGATCTTCCCGACCCAAGGATTGAGCCTGCATTGGCAGGCAGATTCTCTACTACTGATCCACCAGGGAAGCCCAAAGGTTTTAACAGTGAAATATATATGAATATATATGCATGTACACCTACTCCAGTAAGGATTTCTCAAGCAGGGAATTTAATAATTCATAATTGAATTCTGTTCAAAATATTGTCTTAAAATGTACCTGCCCCCATGATAGTGAGTGAAGTCGATCAGTCGTGTCAGACTCTTTGAGACCGCATGGATTGTAGCCCATGAGGTTCCTCCATCCATGGGATTTTCCAGGCAAGGGTACTGGAGTGGAGTGCCACTTCCCTCCACGATAGACCTCATTTTATTCATAAGTTCAGTGGGTGGTTTGTTGTTGTTCCTCAGTTGCTGTCATGTTCAGCTCTTTGTGACCTCATGAACCGCAGCACACCAGATCTCCCTGCCATTCACTCTATCTCAGAGTTTGCTCAAACGCATGTCCATGGAGTCCATGATGCCATCTAAACAGCTCATCCTCTGTTGCCCCCTTCCCCTCCCACCTTCAGCCTTTCCCAGCATCAGGGTCTTTTGCAATGAGTTGGCTCTTCGCATCAAGTGGCCAAAGTATTGGAGCTTCAGCATCAGTCCTTCCAATGAATATTCAGGGTTGATTTCCTTTAGGATTGACTGATTTAATCTCCTTGCAGTCCAAGGGACTCTCAAGAGTCACAATTCGAAAGTATCGATTCTTATTTACTTGGAATAACCCATCAAACAGGAGTTGCAAACTGCTATTTGTGAATCCTGCCTATCATTATTTCTGGAGGTGGTGTTTTTTTAAATTTTGAATTTCAGCAGGATCTAACTCTCTCCAGCCCATCACCGCCCCTTACGCCTGGTGGCCCTACAGCCTGTGAACATTATCTGAGTTTGCAAAACTGTGTCCCAGAATCTCAGGGTTGCAGATGAACTGGATCTAATCACCCTCTGCCATATGCATACGTTACACTATACCCAGCTTTCCCTGAGTACCACTTAGGTGAAATGCTTATCGCATCCAGGAAGCCCATGCATTGTCAGGAGACCCTTCATCTTAATGTTGAACTACATACAACCTCTCTTCTTATGACTTTCCTCTATTTTGTTTTCTGGGATGGTAGGAGAAACCTGTGTCTTTCTTCCTGCATATGAGGAGATCTAAGATATGCATCTGCCCCCAAGAGTGGAACTTTTGTGCTCTTTTTTCTGGAAGACAATAATTTTCAGAGTGTGATCAGCTACATTAGCTTCACTTGCATGCATGTGTGCTCAGTTGTGTCTGACTCTCTGCAACCCTGTGGACTGTGGCCCACCAGGCTCTTCTGTCCATGGAATTTCCCAGCCAAGAATACTGGAGTGAGTTGCCATTTCCTCCTCCAGGGGATCTTCCCAACCCAGTACTCAAACCCATGTCTTCTGCCTCTCTTGCATTACAGGCAGATTATTTACCATTAAGCCATCAGGGAAGCCCCAGCTTCACTTGAGGTATTGAAAATTTCAATGTCTTTATGTACAACAGAAGGTCAATGAGACTGAGCCCAGGAATATGTGTTTTTTAATTATCCAAATGATTCTAATACATACTAACATGAGAGAACCATTGGCTTAAGACATTGAACATGTAGGCAAATTGTTTTTACATTTGCTGTTGGTCTGACAGAGTGAGCCTGTTTCTAAAACTTAGTAGAAATGTCATATTTGGAGAACTGACTGGAAAGCTTATGTCCTTCAATTATTGATGAACTTCTGCTATGTCAGGCACTGTTTGGAGTACACGGTGGAGAAAGCTGCAAGCAAAGGAATGCTGTAGGAACTTCCCTGATGGTCCAGTGGTTAAGACTCCATGCTTCCCCTGCAGGGGTCATGGGTTTGATCCCGGGTCAGGGAACTAAGATCCTGCATGCCATGGGGGAAGAAAAGGTGGATGCTGTATTCTGCTTCATAGCATTTCATTCCAAGGGAGAAATGGAGTGGAGATGTGAGACCCAGAAATTGCTATTTGATTTTGAATTAAGCTATTATTCAACAGAGCCCTGTAACAAATGGTTCATGGAGTGTGGTTTTAGATTAGCATGTTAACAAGTCAGAAACACCCTGTGTTAGAGGTTTTGCCTAATCTGTTTAAACGTTTCCCTAACTAATTTGATCATGGAACCTGTTTTTCAGGGAACCTCTCTTCATAGTCTAGTAGATTTCTCTGGTAACCCAGATGGTAAAGAATGTGCCTGTAATACAGGAGACACTGGGTCAGGTAGATCCCCTGGAGATGGGAATGGCAACCCACTCCAGTATTCTTGCCCGGAGAAGTCCATGGACGGAGGAGCCTGGCTGGTTACAGTCCCTGGGATCACAAAAAGTCAGGCAGGACTAAACAACACACTCAGTGGCAAGAAAATCACCAAAGCAATGATTCCTAAAAGAGCTATTGTAATATTATGTATTGATTTCTGACTCTTAAGAGGTGTTGAGGCATAAAAGGGTGGTTTCATGGCCATATATTCCCATAAGGTTTGGGAAACTTTAAGCAAATGTCCTTGCTCTCATACATTTCTCACCTTTTAATGTGCTCACGTGCATGGTGCAGCTCCAAGAGGTCGAATTTTGACGAACTTGATGACTTCCCTGCCCACCTCCCTTTTAAGCCACACTTCCATCAACAACTTACCAGGGTTCCAGGCTTCACCCTGGAAGAGTAATCATTAGGTCTAAGATGATTTGCACTTTAATAGTACCTGATGAATCCAGTTACTATGTCCACCAGTTGGGAAAATGCACCTCTTGATTGAGGAGTCTGGAGACTCAGCTCCATTCACGACATGAAGATCCAGGGAAGAGGCATGCAAAGATGCTCCCTATGTTGCATTTCCACCCAGATCTAATTTTTACCTCTGATTAGTTACCTCTGCAGCAGACCTGGCTGGAAAGAATGGTAGAGAGCTGTGCTGTTCCTCTGGCGTCTTCTATCCAGTCTCGGATTAGGCTGTAGCCTCAGCATCACATCAGGGGCTCGGAGTGGAGTGGGTACCACAAGGTCCCTCCAGCCTTGGTTGCAATTTCGTCACTTGGTTTTCGTTTCTTGTTGCTTTGTTCCCAGCCGTGAAACCATAAGTGGTGTTTCTCCTCCATGGCTGGCTGCCCTCTTGTCCCCATTGTCTCCTTCCTGGTGGTGGTCTTTTTGGACTATGACTGAAGGGACCATTCTTTGGAGAGCCTGGGTCCCTGCAAGGAGCTTTGGAAGCAGTTGGATTTCAGTGGGGACACTTTGATCTCGCTCTTTTTTAGAAGTGTTTTATGACTCAAAGTTCCACCATTGAGTTGCTGTTGCTGGCTGCCCGGTAGCCTTTAGAAAGCTGATTTCCATTCATCAAAGGGCTGAAGTTAAATGACCTTAGTCTAGACAGGCAGAAAGAAAGCAGAGACTCTCCTGCTTTGGGAGGCCTCATTAACCAGCAGAGGTTTGCTGCCTGACACACACCCTCTTGCAACTTTTCAGTCATGTGAGAGCATCACGTGAAATTAAGGATTAGACTGGGTTCTATTTACAAGTTTTTGAACACCGGCTGACCCAAGTCAGAGATGTTTTCTTAGATTTTGACTTGTTTCATCAATGGCTAAAAGATTTTTTTGGTGGGGGGCGGGCCTCTTTTCTATAGGCCCTCTTCAGACATGGTTTGTGAAGATGATAATTTGCTCAGAACAACACTTTTTGCAAAATGGCAGCCAGTCTCCTTTTTTTTTAATTGCCAAGGTTCTTGCCAGAGAGCAGGATCCCCAGGCTGATCTGAAGGGTGCTCTCATGGGAAGGCAAAAGGCTGATCCTTCCTCCCTGTGTGCTCAGCCTGTTAAAGCATGGCTGCTGAGCATCAGTCTCCCAAGCACCAGAATTGTGAATCTTAGGTGCTGCACCTCAGTTTTCTCATCTGTAAAGTGGGCAGTGGTGACTGCCTCTTTCTCTCTCAGGATTGTGATGTTTTATGATGAATTCCTTCCTCGGTTACTCTTCTTTTACTTGTAGCTTGCTTTTTTAATTGAGTTGTAGTTGGTATACAGTGGGGCTTCCCTGTGGCTCAGATGGTGAAGAGTCTGCCTGCAATGTGAGAGATCTGGGTTCAATCCCTGGATCGGGAAGATCCCCTGGAGAAGGGAGAGCCAATCCACTCCAGTATTCTGGCCTTGAGAATCCCATGGACAGAGGAGCCTGGTGGGCTACAGTCCATGGGGTCACAAAGAGTCAGACACGACTTAGAGACTTAACAACGTGGGCTACCATAACAGAGAACCACAGACTGAAGGGCTTAATGCATTTTGGATGGCGGAAAGCTGAGATCAAGCTGTCAACAGGGTTGATTTTTCTCAAGGCCTCTGTCCTTGGCTTGTTGATGGCTGTCTTCTCCCTTTGTCTTCATGGGAGCCTGGCCGGCTACAGTCCGTGGGATCGCAAAGAGTCAGACACAACTGAGCGACTGACACACACACACTGGTGAACAGTATTATAAAGTTACAGGTGTATATGACAGTGATTCACAATTTTAAAAGGCTCTAGGCTCCATCCCCTATGTTGTGCAGTATGTCCTCACAGCTACTTTTATACATAAGAGCTTGTACCTCTCACGCCCCTTGCCCCCCAACCACTGATAACCACTAGCTTGTTCCCTATGTCTGTGAGCCTGCTTCTTTTCTGATATTCACTAGTTTCTTGTATTTTTCAGATTCCCTGTGTGATATCATATAGCATTTGTCTTTCTTTGTCTTACTTCACTAAGCATAATACCCTCTAAGTTCGTCCATGTTGCTACAAGTAGCAAACTTCCATTCTTTTTGAAAAGCATTCCATTGTGTGTTTATATGTATGTATACACACACACATACATACACACGCCGTTTCTTTATCCAGTCATCTGTTGATGGACACTTAGATTGCTGCCACATCTTGGCAGTTGTAAATAGTGCTGCTGTAAACATTGGGAGGCATGTATCTTTTTGCACTAGTGTTTTTGTTTCTTTCAGATATAGACCCAGGAGTACAACTGCTAGGTCACATGGTAGTTCCTTGAAGATTCTTGACTTTGGTCTAGGAGAGGATCTAGGAAGGAAATGGTCATTGAGACTCCTGGCCTGGAGCCTTTTCAGGCTCCTTAGAACAGGAAATGAGCCCTTGGATGTTGGCAGTCATGCTGGTGAGAATCCTGGGGATTTTATGGGGGAAGGTAGCTACCGCTTGATCAGTGATGAAGACATAAAGTCAGAAAATGGGAGGAAGATAAAGAATCAAAGAGGAAGGAGCTAAGAAATCAATAAAGATTGGGATCAAGGCACATATGATAAATCAGGGCAGTGGGGAATGGCTTTGAGCTCAGACTTTGAAACCCCAGTGCTGGCCTTTTCTATGTGACCCAGGTCAAAGTATTTACCCTCTCTGGGCTTGATTTTTACTGGCAAAATGAGGATAATGGTAGTTCCTTCCTCAGGGGGTTATGGATGCTTAATCAAAAGAAATAATGCTCTGTGTACAATGCTAGAACAGTGGCGGGCACTTAGTAATAACATGGGTGGTGGTGAAACATATCAAGCAGTAATTGGTATTATTAGTAGCAGAATTGGCTAGTGCCAGTCCTCCTGAGCACCCACAGGGAAGGAAGTTTTAGCCTAGATAATAATAACAGTTTATATTGATTGAGCACATATCAAATTTTTAAAAACTGGAGCCATGGAGTAGAAGATTCAGCTAAGACACAGACCGAGACCTTTATGATATTTAACTATCAGTTGGCATATTGCTATTCAAAGTCTGAAGTAGCAGTTTACTTCATGTACTTCAGAAAGACCTGGGCACTTTAGGAGGAAAAAAAAAAAACCCTACATATATTTATGCTCCACCTCTGAAAATTCAGGAGGTCCTGGGTAGAGCCTGGGTGTCCACTTAAATAAAGGCAGGAAAAGCTTCACAGATTGTTCTGGGGGCACCGGAGACTGTGAATCGTTGTCCTAAAGGAGTCTGCAAAGAAGCTTGCCTGCAGGAAAGGGAAGACCAGTGGGACGTCCTCTGGGAATTGCTTTTGCTCTTGGAACGTATCACACCTTCCAAGTGTCATTGGCGCTCTGTCTAGCGTGAGCCTGTGTGTGTGCTCTCAAGGCGGCAGGCAGGGGTCGCTGGGGTGAATCCAGATGTACAGAGGGTTCTTGGTTCTGTATCATAGAACTCTTCAATGGCAAGTACAAAAACTCCATCTTGAACTCACTTAGGCGTAAGAAAATGTGTATTTTTGGCTCTGGAGCAGTCTTTCTCATTCTTCCTCCTGTCTGTCTCTCCGTTTCTCCGCCTCGCTGTTTCTCCCCGCTCACCCCTTCCGCCCACCGCCGACCCCCTTCCTCCGCCCTCCTGCACTGGGATGACTAGCTTCCAGCAAGGCTGGACCCAAGCTACCAAATCCCATCATCACCGTCCTCTTTCTGTCGGCCTTTCAGCTCTTTCTCCTCCTGCTTGTTGCACCTCCACGTGCAGGACCCCCGAATTCCAGATGTGATTCAGACGCTGCCCTGGGAGCCTGGTGTCACACAGGACTTGCAGTGACTCCGCGGTTGTAACTGACATCATACGTGGGAACAAGCACGTGAGGCTCTTGGCTTGGTTTGCTCTCTCACCTGTCTGTAAGCCTCAGAGGGCCCCACTCAAACCCTCTGTGTCCAAGCAAGACTAAATCTGATTTTGGACTGTATATTGGCATGTGAATTAGTGCATAGAAGGCGGTCTGGGATGCACAGTAAGCCAAGGGCTTCACAGTTACCTGTCAGTCTGAAGCTCTTTTTGAAACCAGAGTTGATTCTTTCTGTTGTGTGTGGCCTTAAAATGCACACACATTGTGTTAGTCCATACTTCTTCTGAAGTTGTTTTTTTTTTTTTAATGAAGGAGTGCCTAAAAATAATGTGTCTTTAAGTTCCTTGTTATTCTCTTAATTCCTGTATATTTAATCACACCCTTATAATTAATGTTTGTTTCTAGTTTGTTTGCTATTGCTGAAAAAGTATGCATGTAAATGGGTCTTCTTAGTTGTATGCAATTCTATATTTTATGAGAGAGACAGAAAGACCCACCTTGTGAAAAGCTGGGATGCCAAACAGGCGGGATATTAGCTATGGCCAGAGATGGACTTACTGATATTGGCATTGATATTGACCCAACACCATGCTCACCTTGGTTGTATAACGTGCAGGGTTACGAGAACTCGTTTCGTTTCGTCTTCCATGAGCCTAAGACAGTCACTTAGGAAACCAGTTGTCTCCAGCAGAGCATGCGTGCTGGGGAAACTGCATGGTTTCCCACCGTCAACAGTAAACAATTTAAGAGAAAATGGTACTGATTAATTCCCGAAGGCCAAGTATAAACAGGACTAATGTTAACAGTGCACATGAAGGCTCTCAGGACCCAAAATATTTGCCTGGACTTCCTACACATCCCTGTCCACAAACCTGGGAGCTCCTCCTCGATTAGATCAAGTCATTCCCGTGGAAATCGGTTCCCACGGTTTTCCTATCCAATTATAGGGCCGCGTTCACTCAAATACCATAATGCAAGTCTGGTGAGCGTGTTCTGTCTGGACTACATGCTCACCTCTCCTGAAAGGATGCCTTTGATGTATGGGAGGATTTCAAGTTCAGCTGAATTCTTTTGATTGCTTATTCATGCCACTGAGCTTTGGAATATCTTATCTGCCCTTATTACCACTGCAAGTCAAGGGGGCATGCTTTCCAGTATAAATTATAAAGTGCACATCACTAATTTACTAGAAGGCAGCTATGCGCACACCCTTCTTTAGAACCAGCACTTGAAAGGGATTGAGATAAGCTCGTCAAAGGAGATTATCTCTCTGACGATTTACCGAGTTCTCCCACAGCGCCGTGCTGTTGCAGTGTCTGTGGGTTCATTCTGCTACTTCGCAGTTCAACCCCCTTTCGTATTTTACTCTGTCACTTGCAGGAGGCGAGTGAAGACTTACCCCAGATGAATTTCTCTGTGGATGAATAAGGCACACAGTTTTTATTTCCCGCTCGATGCCGAGTTTAGGTCTATTTTAGGCAGCACAGAGATGCGGCCAAAAGAAAATATTGCTGAAATGCATTCTCACTCTTTAAATACACTAATGTATTTCCCTAAGGCTTAGTCTTATCTCGGGGTTTTACAGTCATTGTTTTCCAGTAAAAGGCATTGAAGTAAAATGAATTCCAATCCCTTTAAAAGATCCTTTACTCGTGGTGAAGCAAATGCTAATTTCTGTTTAATGGTATATATTTAACACTGTCATTTGTGTTAAAATAATATCAAGATTAATGAGTCTTAGCATATAGAGCTTTAAAAAATACAAATGCCTAGATCCAGTTGAAAGCAGAATGGCTGCGAATGGGGGCCAGACACCTATGTTTTTAAAATACTCCCCAGTTTTTCAAAGACTCCCCAGTTGATTCTAATGTGCAGTCAAGTTTGAGGAGCCCTGCTCTAAATAAATGTCCCCAGAGGCTTTAGAGATGCTATCACCTTAGAAATGCTTCGTGCAGTAGTTTAAGAAGGCAGGATGGTATGTTAAAATGCATGGGATTTGAGAAGTTTATCTCTTTCACTTAAGAGTTAATGTGATCTCTGTGAAATTATCCTTTGTAGATACACTTTATTTTGAAATAGTTTTAGATTCACAAGCAGTTGCAAAGATAATAGAGAGTTCCCATGTATCCTTCACCCAGCTTTGGGACATCATCAAATTATCTGAGAATCTAGTTTCTTTGTCTGTAAAGCAGAGATGAAAAAACAACAACTTCAAAGTGAAACTGCACACTTCAGGTTCAGACTTGAACCCAGGGGTTGGGACTTGAACCCACTGTCTTTTCATTGAGGTCACACACCTGGCCTTAGGACTTAATGAAGCTTGAGTTCCTTCTCTCATCACAGAAAGAATTCAGTGAGAGACAAAGTGACAGGTAAGAAGTGGATTTATCTAGAGAGATACCTCATAGACAAAGTGTAGACCATCTCAAAAGGCGCGAGCGGCCCTGGGAGACACACACTCCAGACAGCGTGTGGGCCATCGCAGAAGGCAAGAGGCCCAGAGATACAGAGCTGTTAGTGTTTATGAGTTGGGTAAGTTCATAGGCTAATGAGTGGGAGGATTGTTCAACTGTCTGGAGAAAGGGGCAGAGATTTCCCTTAAGCAGTTGGGTCAGTGCCCATTTTTTGGTCTTTTATGGTTGGCCTGGGAGCTGTCGTGGCGCTGGTGGGTGTGTTGTCTAGCTCGTGCTAGTGTATTACAATGAGCCCCTGATGAGGCTCAGGCTCCACTAGAAGTCGAATCTTCCACCATCTTGGCCCTCGCTGGTTCTAACCAGGTTATGTTGTATCCTCAAGGGCTGTGTCATTCTTGTTCCCTGCCCCCTTTACTCCTATTTGAAAAGGGTTACTGTAAGAATTAAATGAGATAGTGATAAAGTGTAAAAGCTGTGGGAGATAGAGTTCTAAGTGGGCCCCCAAGCTTCCCAGCCCTCCAGTGATTTGCTCACTGGTGCTAATTTAGGTGCTGCTGGGAGGGGATTTTGCAGATGTGATGAAGGCATCAAATCACTTGACCTTACAACGGGGATATTGTCCAGGTAGGTGTGAGCGATCCTATGATCACACAGAGTCAGGAAAGTCAGAGAGCATCATAGCTAGAGGGATTTGACATGTGAAAAATTCTCCATGGCTGGTTTTGGAGGCGGAGGGGACCACATGGCGTCTAGTGATGACCAACCAGGAAATGAAGCCTCAGTTGTACAAATAGAAGGGACTGAATGCTGCCAACCACCTGAATGAACTTGAAAGCGTCCTTTTTCCCAGAGAAAGGAATGCAGCCTGGCTCAGGCAGGAGCCCTGAGCCTAGAACCCAGTCACACTGTGCCCAGACTTCTGACTTGCAGAACTGTGAGCTAATAAATTGAGATTATTTTTAAGCTGCTAAATATGTGGTATTTCTTCTAGAGCAGTAAAAAGAAAGAAAAACAAAGACAGAAAATGTCTAGAGGGCTTCCTCTGCAGCTGGTGTGAACACGTGATGACTCCCTTCCCATTGTAGAATCTGGGTGTCTGAGATTATCCATCAGCTCCTCATGGAGCAGGTGGGATAGTGGGGTTGAAGAGAAGAAGCAAGCATCCTTTGATATTCACTGTTCACAGTTGTGCAGTAAATTGTGATATTTAGCCCAGGGCTTCTCGGCACACCATTGATGGTATGGATGGACTCCTGGGGCTCACTGCAGGGGTGGGGAGGGGGTGGTCCGGGACATTGTAGGGTTCTCAGAAGCATCCCAGACCTCTACCCACGAGATGTTGGTAGTACCCCCCTGGCTGTATCCAAAACTGTTTCCAGACATGGCCAGGTATTCCCTGGGGACACCAGGAAGAACCAGTGATACTAAACTATCACAAACTGGCCTCTTTAACAGAATGCATTTGTGTAAGTCTATTTTTTTTCAGGGTATACTTGTTGATCTCAGTGCCATGAAGAATAACGATGTTAGGTACTTCATCTACTTTGGAGGAATTTAGCTAGGGAGACCAAGATGTATGATATATGGGGGCTGCAGAGTGAATTGACTGGAGGCAGAAAAACTGTCTGGAAATACATTTAAAAATGTGTATTTGTTTTGAATTTCACAGAATGCCAGCCTACCCTGCTGAAAATAGCTGGATCTCTGTTGGTGCAAAGATATCTTTATAAGAAAATTGACTCTTGCATTCTTATGCAGGAGGGAACCTAACCATGGAGGATGTAGGTTAGAAATGTGGATTCTGTTTCTGAATTTGCAGTTGAGCTTAGACAGAAGTTAAATATCCTGTGTGTTCTCTTGATCTATAAGGTTGGGGGCAGTGGGCAGTTCTGGGGATGAAGTGGGAATGTTCTCTGTGTTTTGTGATTGTGTGTTCAACCATTATGCTGAGAAAGATTGAGGGCAAGAGAAGGGGCAACAGCTGGATGAGATAGTTGGATGGCATCACTGACTCAACGGACCAGAGTTTGAGCAAGCTCCAGGAGATAGTGAAGGACAGGGAAGCCTGGCATGCTGCAGTTCATGGGGTCGCAAAGAGCCGGACGTGAGTTTGTGACTGAGCAATAACATTCAACCTAGGAACCTTGTAAAGATATATTAGATCTCTCTATGACCTGCATGGAATTGGGTGATTTATTATACATTAATTTCTTAGTACTTGGAGAGGCAAGGTACTTGGGGAAGTTTGGAGCTCTGTTTTTTTTTTTTTTTTAATTTTAACTGGAAGATAATAACTTTACAATATTGTGGTGATTTTTGCCATATTGCCATATGTTGAAAGAGACACAGATGTAAAGAACAGACTTTTGGACTCGGTGGGAGAAGGTGAGGGTGGGATGATTTGAGAGAATAGCATTGAAACATCTATATCACCATATGTAAAATAGGTGACCAGTGCAAGTTTGATGCATGAAGCAGGGCACTCAAAGCCAGTGCTCTGGAACTCTGTTTTAATTGGAATGCTAGGAAGGAACCTAAGTTTCTCATACACAGAGATTTACCAGCTTACCTGATCATTGAATCTATTTCTGTCATCCCTTCTTTGAATAGACCCTTCATCTAAGAAGGGTCCTATATAATTTGCAACATTCTTTAAATTACTCAGTCTCTTTATAAATATACCAGGTAAACAAAGCCAAGGTCACTTCAGGGCCTATATTTTTAGCTCTCAGTCATGAATTTGGAGAAGGCAATGGCACCCCACTCCAGTACTCTTGCCTGGAAAATCCCATGGATGGAGGAGCCTGGTAGGCTGCAGTCCATGGGGTCGCTAAGAATAGGACACGACTGAGCGACTTCCCTTTCACTTTTCACTTTCATGCATTGGAGGAGGAAATGGCAACCCACTCCAGTGTTCTTGCCTGGAGAATCCTGGGGACAGGGGAGCCTGGTGGGCTTCCGTCTGTGGGGTCGCACAGAGTCGGACATGACTGAAGCGACTTAGCAGCAGCAGCAGCAGTAATGAATTACTAGTATTTCTTCTCTCTTTCTATTTTAGTATTTCTTCTTTCTCTCTCTTCCTTCCTCTTTTCCACCCATCTACCCATCCTTCTGACCCAAAACATTTATTCCAAATAAATGTTTTGTGTGCCTAAGTCCTATCATAGATTTTAGAAATACCAAAATGATAATGTGGATCTTTAATCCTAGGATATTCTGTTGTCATTGTAGGGAGGACTGGTGGCAGGGATATATAGACACATAAGGACAGGGTAACAATGTAATTGCTAAGGTGTGTTTAAAGAACCATGAGAGTGCAAATAAGGTAAGACATTTTTCTTTAAAATTTGAGTATAGTTGCTTTACAGTGCTGAGTTTCGGCTGTACAGCAAAGTGAATGAGCCACACATATACATATATTTCCCCTTCCTTGGATTTCCTTACCATTTAGATCAGCACAGAACACTGAGTAGAGATCCCTGTGCCATACAGTAGGTTCTCATTGGTTATCTGTTTTATACACAGTAGCATAGTGTATCTCTTGACTTCCTACTTTTGCATTCCAGAATTTCATTCCTATAATGAAAAGGACATCTTTTATGGATGTTTGCTCTAGAAGGTCTTGTAGGTCTTAGGAAGTCAAGAAATACCTGGAGTAACAGGCAAATTTGGCCTTGGGGTACAAAATGAAGCAAGGCAAAGGCTAACAGAGTATTGCCAAGAGAAAGCACTGGTCATAGCAAACACTCTCTTCCAAGAACACAAGAGAAGACTCTACCCATGGACATCACCACATGGTCAATACCAAAATCAGATTGATTATATTCTTCGCAGCCAAAGATGGAGAAGCTCTATAGAGTCACCAAAAACAAGACCGGGAGCTGACTGTGGCTCAGATCATGAACTTGTTATTGCCAAATTCAGACTGAAATTGAAGAAAGTACGGAAAACCATTAGACCATTCAGGTATGACCTAAATCAAATCCCTTATGATTATACAGTGGAAGTGAGAAATAGATTCAAGGAATTATCTCTGATAGACAGAGTGCCTGATGAACTGTGGATGGAGGTTTGTGACATTGTTCAGGAGGCAGGTATCAAGACCATCCCCAAGAAAAAGAAATGCAAAAAGGCAAAATGGTTGTCTGAGGAGGCCTTACAAATAGCTGAGAAAAGAAGAAAAGCAAAAAGCAAAGGAGAAAAGGAAAGATATAAGCATCTGAATGCAGAGTTCCAAAGAATAGCAAGAAGAGATAAGAAAGCCTTCCTCAGTGATCAATGCAAAGAAATAGAGGAAAACAACAGAATGGGAAACACTAGAGATCTCTTCAAGAAAATTAGAGATGATACCACAAGGACAGAAGTGGTATGGACCTAACAGAAGCAGAAGATATTAAGAAGAGGTGGCAAGAATACCCAGAACTGTACAAAAAAGATCTTCACAACCCAGATAACCATGATGGTGTGATCACTCACCTAGAGCCAGACGTCCCGGAATGCAAAGTCAAGTGGGCCTTAGGAAGCATCACTACGAACAAAGCTAGTGGAGGTGATGGAATTCCAGTTGAGATATTTCAAATCCTGAAAGATGATGCTGTGAAAGTGCTGCACTCAATATGCTAGGAAATTTGGAAAACTCAGCAGTGGCCATAGGACTGGAAAAGGTCAATTTTTATTTCAATCCCAAAGAAAGGCAATGCCAAAGAATGCTCAAACTACTGCACAACTGCACTCATCTCACACACTAGCAAAGTAATGCTCAAAGTTCTCCAAGCCAGGCTTCAACAGTATGTGAACCATGAATTTCCAGATGTTCAAGCTAGAAAAGGCAGAGGAACTAGAGATCAAACTGCCACATCCACTGGATCATTGAAAAAGCAAGAGAGTTCCAGAAAAACATCTGCTTTCTTGACTACACCAAAGCCTTTGACTGTGTAGATCACTACAAACTGTGGAAAATTCTGAAAGAGATGGGAATACCAGACCACCTGACCTGCCTCCTGAGAATTCTGTATGCAGTTCAACAAGCAACAGTTAGAACTGGACATGGAACAACAGACTGCTTCCAAATGGGGAAGGGAATACATCAAGTTTGTATATTGTCACCCTGCTTATTTAACTTATATGCAGAGTATATCATGAGAAATGCTGGACTGGATGAAGCACAGCTGGAATCAAAGATTGCTGGGAGAAATATCAGTAACCTCGGATATGCAGATGACACCACCCTTATGGCAGAAAGTGAAGAAAATGTAAAGAGCCACTTGATGAGTTAGGAGAGTGAAAAAGCTGACTTAAAACTCAACATTCAGAAAACTAAGATCATGGCATCCGGTCCCATCACTTCACGGCAAATACATGGGGAAACAGTGGCTGACTTTATTTTTCTGGGCTCCAAAATCACTGCAGATGGTGACTGCAGCCATGAAATTAAAAGACACTTGCTCCTTGGAAGAAAACTTATGACGAACCTAGACAGCATATTAAAAAGCAGAGACATTACTTTGCCTACAAAGGTCTGTCTAGTCAAAGCTATAGGTTTTCCAGTAGTCATGTATGGATATGAGAGTTGAAATATAAAGAAAGTGAAGTGAAGTTGCTCAGTCATGTCCAACTCTTTGCAACCCCATGGACTGTAGCCTACCGTGCTCCTCCGTCCATGGGATTTTCCAGGCACGAGTACTGGAGTGGGGTGCCATTTCCTTCTCCAGAGGATCTTTTCGACCCAGGGATCAAACCCAGGTCTCCCGCATTGTAGGCAGATGCTTTACCATCTGAGCCACAAGGGAAGCCCGGTGGCTGAACGCCAAAGAATTGATGCTTTTGAACTGTGGTGTTGGAGAAGACTCTTGAGAGTCCCTTGGACTGCAAGGAGATCCAACCAGTCCATCCCAAAAGAAGTCAGTCCTGATATATTCATTGGAAGGACTGATGCTGAAGCTGAAATTCCAGTGCTTTGGCCACCTGATGTGAAGAACTAACTCATTTGAAAAGACCCTGATGCTGGGAAAGATTGAGGGCAGGAGGAAAAAGGGGCGACAGAGGATGAGATGGTTGGATGGCATCACCGACTCAATGGACGTGAGTTTGAGTAAAGTCCAGGAGTTGGTGATGGGCAGGGAGGCCTGGTGTGCTTCAGTCCATGGGGTCACAAAGAGTCGGGTGTGACTGAGCAACTCAACTGAACAGAACTGATCATAGTGTATATATGTGAATGCCAATCTCCCAGTTCATCTCACCTCTTTGTTTTTTATGTCTGTGTCTCTGTTTCCACTTTGCAAATAAGATCGGTTCAGTTCAGTCACTCAGTCATGTCTCACTCTTTGCGACCCCATGGACTACAACACACCAGGCTTCCCCGTCCATCACCAACTCCCAGAGCTTGCTTAAACTCATATCCCTCAAGTCGGTGATGCCATCCAACCATCTCATCCTCTGTCGTCCCCTTCTCCTCCTGCCCTCAATCTTTCCCAGCATCAGGGTCTTTTCCAAATAAGATAATCATTTTTCTAGATTCCACATACATGTGTTAATATACCATATTTTTCTCTTCCTGGCTTACTTCATTCTGTATGACAGTCCCTGGGTCCATTCTTGTCTACCAAATTTTGTTCTTTTGTATGGCTGGGTAATATTTCATTGTATATATGTGCCTCATCTTTTTTATCCTTTCCTCTGTTGATGGACATTTAGGTTGCTTCCATTTCTGGCCATTGTAAGTAGTGCTGCAGTGAACATTGGTCGGGGGTGTCTTTTTGAATTATGGTTTTCTCCGAGTGTATTCCCAGGAGTGGGATGAGACACAGTTTTAGTGTGATGGGCAGGCTATTTAAATGACCCCACTAGCTTGTGAGGATATGTAAACACTGGTGATCGTATACATAAGTCCAGGTAAGTGTCATCGCCCACAGGTCAGTTCAGTACCCAATTCCAGCCACTTACCACCTTCATTGTCACCACTGTGACCTGAGCCACCGTCATCTGAATTCCTGCAGCAGCTTCCATCCTGCTGATGCTCTTTTAACTCATATTCCTAGAAGCTGTTTTTCTCAAGTAGCCAGGTGATTTTACCTTCCTTTCCCCACCAGCGAATGGCTTTCCATGACCCATGGGATGCAATCCAAATGTCTTACCAAGGCCCTGTGTGGTCCGGCACCCTTGGCCTGAGGTCCATTCTCTCCTTCCGTCATCTGCTCCACCCCAGCCCTTCTGATGTCCAGGCCCTTTCAGCATTCCCAGAGGCCCCCACTCTTGTGCCTGCACTTTGTATGTTCTTCGCCCAGACACTCACCCAGTTGCTTTTACCACTTCCTGGCCCTTCCGTTCTCTGTGCAGAGGTCAGTATTGCAGAAAGCTCCTCCCTGACACCCCATCACGCACCATCCCCTGACCTTGCTTTATTTCATTCCTTCTCTTTATCACTACCCGACTGACTTGTTTACTACCTTGCATTTCTGCCTTCCCCTCTTAAATCTGGGTTCCAGAAGCCTGCAGCTTCATCTCTGCTGCTGCACAGCTGTGTCTCCAGTGGCCGGAATAGTCTCTGGCACATAGTAGACACTCGATGACCACTCATTACATGAATGCATGTACTTAATATCCTGGTGATTTAGAAATAGATACATCATTTCCATGTTTGACATACATCATGAATTAGATATTATGCATGTGTGCAGTCATTGATAATACTCATAAGTTATATGTCTTTTTATCCTTATATCAGATTAGAGATATAGATATAGAAACAGCACTGGTCACCTATACTTTTTTATCTGCCCAGCATCCCTTTCCCCAGTCTTTTGGTGAGAACATTGAAGTTTTCCTTGGGGACGAACCTTCCTTACCTGCACCTTGGAAGTGGATGGAGGTGACTTTGTTTTCCAGTTAGAACATCATCTGTCCTTGACTGCAATGATTGACTCAGGGACATCTAACAGCATCAGAGCCAATAAAAATAATTCTGGGGCACCCGGGGAAAGCGAAGAGGATTCCCTCTAACTCTGGAGGGGCAGCCGTCTTGTCACCTAGAATAAGGTCATCACAGCCTTGACGTCCAATTATGCCTGAAATGAAAGTATGTTGGCCTTTCCATGAGCCATAACTCCCCACCCCCCCACCTTTTTTTTTCCCTTTTTTCGGTTAATCTAATTTAACTCTTCTTACTTTGAACTGAAAGTCCTAACTACGATAGGGTTGAACAAATCCTGGACACTTTCTATGAAGAGCTCATAGACTCCCAGAGAACACAAGTTTAAGGCAAGCAGGCATTCGGCGTGAAGTAGCTGACGGGCCAGTCATTGAGCAGCTTGCCTTACACACTTGGTGATCAGCGTTCATTGTGTGCAGCGCCCACTGCACAGGGTCTGACTGTCTCTAGAGCAGTCAATATTTGTTCCTTACAGTGCATGTGGGTGCATTGTCTAGCTTGTTGATTCACTACTTTATCTGTCAGTTGTCTTGTTGCTACACACCTCTCCGTGTCTGCCGACCGTGACTGCACATGGCTTCCAAGCAGCCAGTACAAGTGAGCACATTAAATGCCTGTCAGTGAGCAACTGGAGGGAGACAGAGCCTCCACAGCTGGCTTAGAGGATGACTTCACACTGTGAAACCACTTTTCAGTGATTTGTTGGGACGATGACATGTGGGACAATGTTGTAAACCAGGACTGCTTATTGATGGATTATATGGTTCCACGCTCATATGCCATTCATTTGTGTCTTTGAAGATATTTATTTTGATGAATCTAATTTTAGTCTGCAGTGGATTTTTAATTTTGAGATGCTGACAGCAGAAGTGGTTTTTTCTCCCCCATGTAATCTTCTATTTCTTTCTTTCTTTTTTCTGATGCATGGAATTCCAATTGTGCTTTGGCACAGTGCTGTTTGGTAAAATATAATGCAAGTCAACATGTGTCACTTCAAATTTTCTAGTACTCATGTTAAAAAGAAGCAAAAGAAATGGATGAGATTTGTGTTGGTATTCTATTTTATTTAATCCAGTATATCAAAAATGTTACTGCAAAATATAACTAATACCAAAATGATTAATGAGATACTTTATTTTTATTTTACACACAAGTCTTCAAAATCAAGTTTGCATTTTACAGTTACTGCATGTTCAGTTCAGACCAGCTACTTTACAAGTGCCGGTAACAGCTACTGTATTGAACAAGATAGGGCTATTTGTCTTCTATCTTGAAGCTTCCTAACATACCCAATGAGAGCAAACCAAAAGGATTCCTTTTCTACTGACTGGTTGGCTAAAATGCCAAATTCCCCACTTTAGATCTACTGAATTAGAACCTCTGAGACTGGAATCCTTGACATCTACAGTTTCAATAATTCTCATGCTCACTACATTTGCAGAATCAGTGAAATTGAAAAAAAAAAAAAAGATAGCCTGGGATAGGAATGTACGGCATTCCTATGTATGCTGTAGTTAATAATGTAGTTAATAATATATATCATGTCTTTGAATGTTGCTAACAAAGTAAATCTTTAAAAAAAAATCATTTATTTGGCTGTGCCAGGTCTTAGTTGCAGCATGTAGGATCATTTGGTTGAAGCTGCAGGATCTTTACTTGCAGTGTATGTATTCTTAGTTGCTGTACGTGGGATCTAGTTCCTTGACCAGGGATCAAACCCAGGCCCCATGCATTGGGAGCACAGTGTCTTAGCCACTGGACCACCAGGGAAGTCCCAGAGTAAATCTTAAAAGATCTCATCACAAGAGAGAAAACGTAGCTGCGTGTGGTGATGGACATTAACCAGATGTATTGTGCTGAGCATTTTGCAATATATACATATATCACATCATTATGTTGTATACCTGAAACTAACATAATGTTATATGTCAGTTATATATATTAGTTTAGAAAAACATTGCCAGGCTCACCAATTTGGAAAAAAAATTCTGTTTCCTAGAGAAAATACCTTTTTCATACTTCTGAGTTGTGATCAATTAGTGGGTCATGAGTCAATTTAATTATTATAACAAACACTCGCAATGGCACCCCACTCCAATACTCTTGCCTGGAAAATCCCATGGACGGAGGAGCCTGATGGGCTGCAGTCCATGGGGTCGCTGAGAGTTGCACACGACTCAGTGACTTCACTTTGACTTTTCACTTTCACGAATTGGAGAAGGAAATGGCAACCCACTCCAGTGTTCTTGCCTGGAGAATCCCAGGAACGGCGGAGCCTGGTGGGCTGCCATCTATGGGGTCGCACAGAGTCAGACGCGACTGAAGTGACTTAGCAGCAGCAACAGCAGCAGTGAGAAAGGAAATATTACAGAGTAGCATAAAACTAGTGTAAAGAAACAATACCAGATTACTGATGTCTAGGAAGTGTGGTTCCTAAAATTTTTGCAGTGTGGACATGTATGTGTGCATACAATGAGGCAGCTTATAAAATGCATGCGGTGTGTATGCCAATTTTTTTAGACATGGCTTTTAGTCAAAATGGTTTAAAAAACACTGTTACAGAGCATTCATATTTAATGGCTATGATATAGTGTGTCATTGTCCCTCAAGAAAGCAGTATTGTGGATGCCACTTAGATCCAACCCAGACAGACACTGAATTGTGCTCTGGTAACATTCACAGAGGTGCTGCCCAGGTAGCACGGTGGTAAAAATCTGCCTGGCAAGCAACAGACACAAGAGATGCTGGTTCGATCCCTGGGTCGGGGAGATCCCTGGAGAAGGAAATGGCAACCCACTCTAGTATTCTTGCCTGGGAAATCCCATAAACAGAGGAACTTGGCGGGCTACAGTCCATGGGGTTCCAAGAGAGTCAGACATGACCAAGCACCACCACCACCATAGTAACAGCAGCTATGGGGTCATTGGATAAATGTCTTTTCTAACACTGATATGATAGGTCTGAAAAATTAAGTACATCTCTATACATTTATGCCATTTTTTTCTTTACTCCCATCATGCAAGCAAGATTTCCATTAAGCAGTTGAACAGAAATGGAGCTCTCGTCTTCTCCTGTTAGCAAATGCTTGCCTTTCATAGCCCAGCTTTTAGCTGAGCTCAGATTCAAGACAAGGCTTGTTTGACCAAGCAAGACCCGTCAGAGTGCTTTGCCGTAAATGCCATAAACGTGTTGATTTAAGGGTTTCAGTGTATACTGTAGGTCATCAAGCCCTAAACAGAGCACACAGTTTTTGATCTGAGGATTCAGGTCTCCATTGTAAATCTGTCAGCCTCGGCTGTTGAGTCAGCTACTGAGGGCAGAGTGTCTGTGGGGCTGTTTATCCTGTCATATCAGCTTAGGTGAACAGTTTTGTGTTATTCTCTGCAGAGTTAAGCCAGCCCCCCGTTAAATGCTCCTTTTGACTCTAATGTGGTTCTTATCTCTGCTTTCTGCTGTTGTCTGTGTCAGTAGGAACAGGGCTTCAGGCCATGTAGCTTTTTACTAAAATATTGCCATTCAGTTTACAAGGTGATTCTGAAATTCTGCATGCCTCTTCTCTCCTTGAGAGAATGTTTCCATTTTTTGCTTTATGGAAAAAAAAAAAAAAAAAGGAGGGGTGGGGGAAACAGCATAAATTAGAAAAATGTAGGAATCATGAATTTGTAGTTTAGTTAAATTTTGCAAAGTGGCCACTCATGTAGCTGTCAGCTATTAAATAAATGGAATTTAGAGGGTCACCAGCACCCCTGAAGCCCTTATCTGTCCCCTCGCTACCTAATTGCCTCACTCCTCAAACACTGTCGTTATCAGGATCTCTATCACAGAAGATTCCTTTTGCCTGATTTTGAACCTTGTTTAAACACACTCCATGGAATGTTCTTAGTTGACCAGCTTCCTTTTGTTCAGCAGTCTGTTGTGATAGCCACCCATCTGGTTGTACACAGCTGTCAATTATTTGCTTGCTTTGCTCCAATATGTGATGCCATTATGTTAATTGCCACACTTTATTGTTGAGGGACATTTGGGTTGTTTCTGGTTTGGGGTTATACAAGTAATGCTGCTGTCAGAATTCTTTTGTAGGACTTATGGTTTAAACGTGTAGTCATTTCTGCTGGACATCTAGAAAAATGGAATTTCTGGGTCATAATATATAGCAGGTGCAAATTCAGCATCATTAGGACCTGCCCGTTTTTGCAGTGGGCCTACCAATTGACATTGTTCCCGTGAGCTGTATATGTGTCCCTTGTTCCTCATCTTTGCCAACACTTGGTGTTGGTTTTTGTTTTCCTGTCTTTTTTCATTTGAACAAATCTGGAGTGTGTGGAGTATATCGTACTGCAATTTTGCATTTCCTTAGACCTTTAGATATCCTTTTATCAAATATCTCCATTGGGGTTGGTTTTTTTTCTTTTTGCCATTTTTCTATTGGTTTATCTGGAGATGGGAAACTCTTGGATAAATGTATTTCCTCTACCTTTCTGGGTCATCTTTTCATCCCATTCATGGTTTCTTTTGACAACATTCTTAATTTTAATGTCTCCCGATTGATCGTTCTTTGGCATGCTATATTAGACCCCTTTCCTACACCCAAGATCATAAAGATATTTTCCAGTGTAAAATTCTAGAAGCTTTATTTACCTTCACACTTAGTCTCTACTCTACTTGGAATTTGTTTTTGTGAATGGTATGAGGGGTGGGACAATATACCTTTTCTTCCCAGTTGGAGATATCAGCAGGCACTGTTCCTTGCAAAGATGATTCTTTTAAGTGTACTGTGTGGAAGTGGGATCTTTCTTATGAATCACGTGATAATGTATGTGCTGTTCTGTTCCTTCTCTATTTTATTCTATTTTTAAGTCCTTTTCTAATACCACACTTCATTGGTTATGATAGCTCTCTAACTTGTCTTGATATCTATCGATAGTAGTGTAAGTCCTACATCTTTATACTTCAAGACTGGCTTGGATTGTTTGCACCTTTATATGCATTTTAGGATCAGTTTGCCAGTTCCCCTTGGAATGCCACTGGGATATTTGCTTGGATTATGTTGCGTTTATAGGTTAATCTTGACAATGCTATTTTTCAATGCATAAATATGGTGTATCTCATTTGTTTAACTCTTTAAGTTCTTTCAGTAATGGTCTGTAATTTTCATAATAGAGGTTGTTAGATTATTCTTCTTGACTGATGTTTTCAATGCTGCCTAATATTTGCACTTATTTCATTTTCTAAACTTTTGCTGTTGATAAGTAGAAGTGAAATTGATGTTTGCATATAGAGGTTTGTCTGGAAATCCTTCATTTCTCAATTTTAGAAATTTACTTATAATTTTCTCACTTCTTTATATGAAATCATTTCTTTGACCGTTTCTCCCTATCTTTTTGAATTTATTATTATTTTATTATTATTTTGCCTCTTGCAAAGTCAAGGACCTTATGAATGATGTAGAATATAAGTGATAATATTAAACGTCTTGGTTTCAGTCCTGATCTTGAGGGGGTAATATTTTTGCTCTTTCACCAGCATGATGTTAACTGTAGGTTTCTTTGTCTGTATACGTCATCAGATTGATAATGTTCCTTTTATTTGTAGTTTGCTAATTTTATTTTTTTTAATTTAGCATCTGTTGAGATCATATGAATCTTTTTTTAATTAAACATATGGATTTCTTCAAGTATTAAGTCAACCTTGCTTTCCTGAAATAAACTTATACTTGGCCATGATGTACTATCACTTTCAATCATTGCTGAATATGATCTCAAAGTATTTGTTTAATTTTCTTATGGATGTTTGTGAGAAAAATTAGTCTGTAACTTTTCTTATTACATCCTTGGGTAATGAAGTTAGGCTGTTTTCATAAAATGAATTAAAAAAAATTTGCTACTACTTTCCTTGGGTTTAATTTGCTATTTTTTTTGTAATGGGGAATCTTAGGTCATTGCTTTGTAACCTTTTCCTTTTCTAATATATGCTTTTAAAACTAATCTAATGTATGCTTTTAAAACTAAACATTTAACATAAATATTACTTTATCTATACATCACAAATTTTAATATATTAAATCTTTATTGACATTTATTAAAAATATTTTATAATCCCCTTTGGATATCATTTTTAACTCAAGGATAATTTAGAAATGAATTAATTAATTGCAGACATTTGGAGATATTCAAGTTCTTTTTGCTTTTGATTGCTAATTTAGTTTCACAGTGATTTTTAGAACATCCATCCACTTTTCCACTCTTTGAAATTTATTGAATCTTGCTTTATGGTCTAGGATGTGGTCATTTTTTGGGTTCAAGATAACTGTCCCCTATGTATTTGGAATGAAAATGAATTCACTTATTATCGGGGCTTCCCTGGTGGCTCAGAGGTTAAAGCATCTGCCTGCAATGCGGGAGACCTGGGTTCGATTCCTGGGTCGGGAAGATCCCCTGGAGAAGGAAATGGCGCCCCACTCCAGTACTTTTGCCTGGGGAATCCCATGGACGGAGGAGCCGGGTGGGCTGCAGTCCATGGGGTCGCAGTTGGACACAACTGAGTGACTTCATTTTATTGTGTGTACAGTGTTTTATTCACCAATTCTGTCAAGTATGTTAACCATGGCTTCCCTCATAGCTCAGCTGGTAAAGAGCTGCCTGCAATGCAGGAGACCCTGGTTCGACTCCTGGGTTGGGAAGATCTGCTGGAGAAGGGATAGGCCACCCACACCAGTATCCTTGGGCTTCCTTGTGGCTCAGCTGGTAAAGAATCCACCTGCAGTGTGGGAGACCTGGGTTCTATCCCTGGGTTGGGAAGATCCCCTGGAGAAGGGAAAGGCTACCTACTCCAGTATTCTGGCCTGGAGAATTCCATGGACTGTATAGTTCATGAGGTCGCAAAGAGTCGGACACGACTGAGCAACTCTCACTTTCACTTTCATATTAACCTGCTAGTCAGATCGTTTCTGTCATTACTGATTTTTCTGGTTACTTGACTTGTCAGCTTTTGAGAGATGTATATTAAAGTCTCTCATTGTGGTTGTGAAGTTATCTGTTTTTTGTTAGTTTCACAAACTTTGCTTTATTTTGAATTTCTGATACAAATTTAAATACAGATTTAAATTTTTTATCTTTTCCTGATCAGTTAAGCTGTTTCAAACTATAAAATGTCTCTTTTTATCTATAAGTAACGCTTCTTGCCTTAGTCTATTTTTGATTAGTACAGCAGCAGTTTTGTTTTGTTAGATATATTTGTGGTATAACTTTGTTCCATCCTTTCACTTTCTACATATTTTTGTCCTTAGTTTTGAGGTGCGGTATTAATTTATTAATTTTTAATTGAAGTATAATTGGATTACAATATTATATTAGCTTCAGGTATGATAATTTAGTTACCATGTGTCACCATACTATTATTTAAGATATTCTCTATGCTGTACATTTCATTGCCCATGACATTTATTTTTTAACTAGAAATTTGTATCTTTTATTCTAAAATGAATCATTTATAAACAGCACATAGTAAAGTTTTTAAAGTTCATTCTGATATTTTGTTACTAGTTATTTGTTTTCAGATTGTTGCATTTTCTCAGCTTTGGTTTTTCTTCTTTCTCACCTTATTTTGGGTTAATCGTTATTTTTATCTCTACTGTTCTATTTTCTCTTTTTCAGCTTATTAGATGTGAATTATTTTTAATTCTTATAGTATTATCCTAGAGATTTCAACATGCATCTTTGATTTGTTAGAGCCTAACATAAATGAACACCTTTAGCACTTCAGTTATATTGTAGTTGAAATCCAACTGCCCTCTACTAGGTTATTATTAAGTATTTTAATTTTATATATACTTTATACCCAATAAGGTATTATCATTATTGCTTGCAGCATTAATATTCATTTAGATTTACCCACATGTACCTGTTTCACTTCATCATTCATTCTCTCTTATTTCCATTCTTCCATCTGGGAATAAATATGTGTCTGTGTGTGCATTTGTGTTGTAAGTGTGTGTATTCATTCCTCTATAGTATGCTTGAAGAAATTGCGTTAATATTTATTTTAGTATACATCTGATGGTGACAAATAATTCTCTCAGTGTTGATTTGTCTGGAAATGTGTTTGATTTCTGTTTGTTTCCAGTGGATTTAGAATTCTAGGGTGGCCAGTATTTTCCTTCAGCTCTTTAAAAATGTTAATCCATTATCTCCTGGCTTCTATTTTTTCTATCAAGTCAACTACTGTCTTTCTTACTGTTGCCTTTTTAAGGTAGTATGTCTATTGTCTTCATTTTAGCTGTTTAAAATATTTTTTACGCCTTTAGTGTGCAGCAGTATTACTATGCTGTGCCTGGATACTTTTTTCTTTTTTGTTTAAACTCTTGGGACTTATAATGCATCTTGATATGTGGTTTGAAGTCATGTTCAGCTTTGAAAAGTTTCTGATCATTATCTTTTCACATGTTTCATCTGCCTTATTGTCTGACCTCCTCCTCTGAGGCTTGAGTTGCATATATAGTACATATATATTTTCATTAAAATATACCAGTAACATGTATACTAAACATTTTCTATTTGCCTGTTTTCCAAAATGTTAATCCTCCTTTCAGCTGTGTCTGAATCTTTCTAAAACACATCTGAGTTCTTAATTTGAATCATAACTTCTCAAATTTGATTTTTAAAATAAATTTTTGTTTGCCAGTGAAATTTTCTCACTTGATGCATATTTTTTTGAACATGTTATCCACGGTTCTTTAAAGTCTGTGGCTAAAAACATCAATATTTACTTCCCTTGTGGATCTCTCTCTAGTTTCTGGGGCTTCCCCCTCTTTGGGCCTGCTGCTTGTGCCTTGTGATTTTAATTAAATACTGAAGGTTATACATGAGCAGTGATGCTAGGTGAACCTTTAACTTCGTGACACAGTTAGGTGAGGGTATGCTAATTTAATCCAATGAACTGTTTTCAGGATGAACTGCAGTCTTTCAGAGTCAGCTGTGTTTCCTGTTTTCCCCTATACCTAGGAGGCAAACCTCCAGGTGCTCCACTGAAGACTGGACGTTTTCACTAGTTTTCATCTTCTTTGGTGATTAATCAGCTCAGCCTTCTTTTTATCTCCGTATGAAACTACCAAGACCTTGGTTTAGTTCTTTCAAACTTTGAGTTGTTACTTTCTCTTTGGTTTCTCTAAATCATCTCCATTTATGACATAGCGAATCCCCCAAAGAGATAAGCATTTCAGACCATTGCACTCTCTTCTTTGTGCTCCTCTTCTGTATGGGATCTTGGCTCTTCAGGTCCTAGATATATTTATAAGCTCCAAACACAAGTTTTGGTCCTCCTCCTTTCTTGAAGCAGCAGAAAACTGGGCTATGGGTTTTGTCTCTTACCAGTTGCTTTTGTGTTTTTAGCCTATTGATGGAATGTTTTGAGGGGAAAATAGTGTAGGGTGCTGAGATCATTTAACAGCCTTTTCCTTCCCTCTGGAATCTTTGCCCTTTTGATTCTGAGTATCTTTATAGTTACATACTATCTTCAAATAGATTTTAAGGGGAGGTAGCCGGTTTCCCCCTCAGTCAGTTTCTCCCATCAGGAAGCTTCCGTAAGCCTCTTACCCTTCTCCATCAGAGGGCAGACAGACTGAAAACCACAATCACAGAAAACTAACCAATCTGATCACATGGACTGATCACAGTCTTGTCTAACTCAATGAAATTATGAGCCATGCCGTGTAGGGCCACCCAAGACGGACAGGTCATGGCAGAGAGGTCTGACAAAACGTGGTCCACTGGAGAAGGGAACGGCAAACCACTTCAGTATTCTTGCTTTGCTGCTGCTGCTAAGTCGCTTCAACCGTGTCCGACTCTGTGGGACTCCATAGAAAGCAGCCTACTAGGCTCCTCTGTCTCTGGGATTCTCCAGGCAAGAATACTAGAGTGGGTTGCCATTTCCTTCTCCAATGCATGAAAGTGAAAAGCGAAAGTGAAGTCGCTCAGTCATGCCTGACTCTTAGTGACCCCATGGACTGCAGCCTACCAGGCTCCTCCACCCATGGGATTTTCCAGGCAAGAGTGCTGGAGTGGGGTGCCACTGCCTTCTCCGATTCTTGCTTTGAGAACCCCATGAACAGTATGAAAAGGCAAAAAGATAGGACACTGAAAGATGAACTCCCCAGGTCGGTAGGTGCCTGATATGCTACTGGAGATCAGTGGGGAAATAACTCCAGAAAGAATGAAGAAACAGAGCCAAAGCAAAACCAACAACCATTTGTGGATATGATGGGTGATGGAGGTAAAGTCCGATGCTGTAAAGAGCAATATTGCATAAGAACCTGGAATGTTAGGTCCATGAATCAAGCCAATTGGAAGTGGTCAAACAGGAGATGTCAAGAGTGAACACTGACATTTTAAGAATCAGTGAGCTAAAATGGACTGGAATGGGTGAATTTAACTAAGATGACCTTTAAATCTACTACTGTGGGCAAGAATCCCTTAGAAGAAATGGAGTAGCCATCATAGTCAACAAAAGAGTCTGAAATGCAGTACTTGGATGCAGTCTCAAAAACAACAGAATGATTTCTGTTCGCTTCCAAGGCAAGCCATTCAATATCATGGTAATCCAAGTATATACCCTGACCAGTAATGCTGAAGAAGCTGAAGTTGAACAGTTCTATGAAGACCTACAAGACCTTCTAGAACTAATACCCAAAAAAGATGTCTTTTTCATTATAGTGGACTGGAATGCAAAAGTAGAAAGTCAAGAAACACCTGGAGTAACAGGCAAATTTGGCCTTGGAGTACAGAATGAAGTAGGGCAAAGGCTAATAGATTTTTACGAAGAGAACACACTGGTCATAGCAAACACCCTCTTCCAAGAACACAAAAGAAGAGTCTGCTGCTGCTACTGCTGCTAAGTCATTTCAGTCATGTCCGACTCTGTGCGACCCCGTATAGAGCAGCCCACCAGGCTCCCCCGTCCCTGGGATTCTCCAGGCAAGAACACTGAAGTGGGTTGCCATTTCTTCTCCAATGCATGAAAGTGAAAAGTGAAAGGGAAGTCTCGCAGTCGTATCTGATTCTTAGTGACCGCATGGACTGCAGCCTACCAGGCTCCTCCATCCATGGGATTTTCCAGGCAAGAGTACTGGAGTGGGGTGTCATGAACATTACCAGATGGTCAATACCGAAATCAGATTGATTATATTCTTTGCAGCCAAAGATGGAGAAGCTCTACACAGTCGGCAAAAATAAGACCGGGAGCTGACTGTGGCTCAGATCATGAACTCCTTATTGCCAAATTCAGACTGAAATTGAAGAAGGTAGGGAAAACCATTAGACTATTCAGGTATGACCTAAATCAAATCCCTTATGATTATACAGTGGAAGTGACAAATAGATTCAAGGAATTATATCTGATAGACAGAGTGCCTGATGAACTATGGATGGAGGTTCGTGACATTGTATAGGAGGCAGGTACCAAGACCATCCCCAAGAAAAAGAAGTGCAAAAAGGCAAAATGGTTGTCTGAGGAGGCCCTACAAATAGCTGAGAAAAGAAGAGACGTGAAAGGCAAAGGAGAAACGGAAAGATATACCCATTTGAATGCAGAGTTCCAAAGAATAGCAAGAAGAGATAAGAAAGCCTTCCTCAATGATCAATGCAAAGAAATAGAGGAAAATGATAGAAGGGGAAAGACTAGAGATTTCTTCAAGAAAATTAGAGATACCAAGGGAACAGTTCATGCAAAGATGGGCTCAATAAAGGACAGAAATGGTCTGGACCTAACAGAGGCAGAAGATATTAAGAAGAGGTGGCAAGAATACATAGAAGAACTGTACAAAAAAGATCTTCATGACCCAGATAACCATGATGGTGTGATCACTCACCTAGAGCCAGACATCCTGGAATGAGAAGTCAAGTGGGCCTTAGGAAGCATCACTACAAATAAAGCTAGTGATGGTGATGGAATTCCAGTTGAGCTCTTTCAAACCCTAAAAGATGATGCTGTGAAAGTGCTGCACTCAACGTGCTAGCAAATTTGGAAAACACAGGACTGGAAAAGGTCAGTTTTCATTCCAATCCCAAAGAAAGGCAATGCCAAGGAATGCTCAAACTACCACACAATTTCATTCATCTCATACGCTAGCAAAGTAATGCTCAAAATTCTGCAAGCCAGACTTCAACAGTACACCAACTGTGCATTTCCAGATGTTCAAACTGGATTTAGAAAAGGCAGAGGAACCAGAGATCAAAATTCCAACATCCGTTGGATCATCAAAAAAGTGAGAGTTCCAGATAAACATCTACTTCTGCTTTATTGACTATGCCAAAGCCTTTGACTGTGTGGATCACAACAAACTGGAAAGTTCTGAAAGAGATGGGAATACCAGACCACCTGACTTGCCTCCTGAGAAATCTGTATGCAGGTCAAGAAGCAACAGTTAGAACTGGACATGGAACAACAGACTGGTTCCAAATCAGGAAAGGAACATGTAAAGGCTGTATATTGTCACCCTGCTTATTTAACTTATATGCAGAGTACATCATGAGAAACGCTGGGCTGAATAAAGCACAAGCTGGAATCAAGATTGCTGGGAGAAATATCAATAATCTCAGATATGCAGATGCCACCACACTTATGACAAAAAGTGCAGAAGATCTTGATGAAATTGAGAGGAGAGTGAAAAAGTTGGCTTAAAACTCAACATTCAGGAAACTAAGATCATGACATCTGGTCCCATCACTTCATGGCAAATAGATGGGGAAACAATGGAAACAATGGCAGACTTTATTTTTTGGGCTCCAAAATTATTGCAGATGGTGACTGCAGCCATGAAATTAAGATGCTTGCTCCTTGGAAGAAAAGATATGACCAACCTAAACAGCATATTAAAAAGCAGAGACATCACTTTGCCAACAAAAGTCCATCTAGTCAAAGCTATGGTTTTTCCAGTAGTCATGTATGGATGTGAGAGTTGGACTATAAAGAAAGCTGAATGCCGAAGAATTAATGCTTTTGAACTGTGGTGTTGGAGAAGACTCTTGAGAGTCCCTTGGACTGCAAGGAGATCCAATCAGTCCATCCTAAAGGAGATCAGTCCTGAATATTCATTAGAAGGACTGATGCTGAAGCTGAAACTCCAATACTTTGGCCAGCTGATGTGAGGAACTGACTCATTTGAAAAGATCCTGATGCTGGGGAAGATTGAAGATGGGAAGAGAAGGGTCAACAGAGGATGAGACGGTGGGATGACATCACTGACTCAATAGACATGAGTTTGAGTAAACGCCGGGAGTTGGTGATAGACAGGGAGGCCTGGCGTGGTGCAGTCACGGGTCGCAAAGAGTTGGACACCACTGAGCAACTGAACTGAACTGAAGACATCTTAAAATGCTTTTCTAGTTGTTCTTAATGGAAAGGATGGTCTACTACAAGATTAACTAAATTTATGTCTTTATTGCTTTTCTATTGAATTATTGAAGACGCTGTAGAAAAGAAGGAAGAGGAGATTTGGGTATGATGGGACTAGACAACATAAATTTCTACCTAATACCTATTTTGTGGCTGGTTTTATGAGGTACTGAGAGACAAAGAAGCCACACAAGTACTGTAAAGAGGTATAATTATTTGGTATGTAATGCTGTTTTTATAATGAAGAGTTATACTTAATAAGACAGTAGGACATTTCATTTCCTCATCCAGATTACTTCTATATATAGCTAGTAATTTAAAGAGTGTTTCTTTTGGTCTAAGTTTCTTACAGAAGAAGAAATGAAGCATTAGGCATTAGGAACTGAATGTTTGTGTCTCCCTGCATCCCAGGATCCATATGTTGGAGGTCTAACCCTATAAATGATTATGTTTGGGGACAGGAAGTAATGAAGATTGAATGAAGTCATAAGAGTGGGACCCTAATCCGATAGAAATGTTGCCTTTATACAAAGAGGAAGAGACATCAGAGCTCTTTTTCTACCATATGAGGACCAAGCAGAAAGTGATTGTCTTCAAGCCAGTGGGAGAACTCTCACCAGGACCTGAACTGGCTGACATCTTGACTGGAAACTTCAGCCCCCAAAATTGTGAAAAGATAAATTTCTGTTGTTGAAGCAACTCAGTTGGTTATTTTGTTATGGCAGCCTTAGTTGCCTAATGTAAGGACTTTACCACTTAAAGCCTCTCAACTATTGAGGCAGGGGAATAACCATCATAGGAATAATACTGGCTTCTTCCCTGGTAGCTCAGACAGTAAAGCATCTGCCCGCAATGCGGAAGACCTGGGTCTGATCCCTGGGTCGGGAAGATCTGCTGGAGAAGGAAATGGCAACCCACTCCAGTACTCTTGCCTGGAAAATTCCATGGACAGAGGAGCCTTGTAAGCTACAGTCCACAGAGTCGCAAAGAGTCAGGCACGACAGAGCGACGTCACTTCACTTCAATTCTTGTTAATGACAAACTGGAAGAGTTCATTTCCTAAGCAGTATACATCAATGTTAAGTGAACTTGAAACCTGATTATAGCTTGTCTGCTCATTGAGAGCATTGAAATGGATCTGTTCTATTGATGATTGGAACTGGGGCTGCATTGGACGATGGATTGGGCATGATGTTCTCCCAAGTGGACTGGAGAGGTGCTCAAGATATTGAAAAGAATTCCATTATTTCAGTTTGATTTTCATTCAGGACTGAAAATTTTTGGATACGTTTTTCCAAGAGCTGCTTGTCTGGACATGGATTTCGGTCCACGTAGCTGTCAACACAACATTGGAACGCCCAGATTCTCTCTCCCAGTCTCAGCACAGGGGTGGCCAAATGCTGCTTCAAGACAAAATCTTAAATTAAGTCTCTCTTTTGCATTCCCCATGTCTGGATTTCAACGTCAGTTTTAGTCAGATCTGCTCCCAAAGCAGTTGGAATTTTGTCCTCACCCGTGGCTCAGGCAATTAACAGCCGTGTTTAAAAATGTTTTTCTGGAGGCTCTGGTGTTGTCTTTCATTAAGGCTTTGTTCAAACATCCTTTTCATCATGAAATCTCTGATGCTCCTGTGCTGAGTTAAGGACTCAAGCTTTGTGCTTTCAGGGCTTACCTTGGTCACCATGCTGCATGGCAATTACCTGTTTACTCCCTGATAGGTAACCCTTTGAGGAAAAAGGCCAGATTATAATCGGTGCGTAGAGTCAGTCACATTAGATGCAAAGGATCACAGAATGAATGGGTAAGAAATATGTAGAAAAGTAGGTGGACAGAATGACCTGAATTGAGCTTGGAGGGTTTATAGCTTTTCATTACACAAACAGGACAAATGGGAAACTCCAGCATTCTTAACTGCCCCATCTACATGTATTTGAGAGTCAAAGCATGATTGCTATTGTTTCCCAAATTGATTTTTAAACAATCATTAGCCTTGGAGTTTACTGTACATTTTCTGTGGCTTTGTTTCTTGTCTTCTTATAATTATGTTGCTGTTACTGGTTTTGTTATTAACTTAGAAGCCCTGGATCCATTTGACAATATAGTCGGGTGAAATTGAGGTTTGCGCTCAAAATCTGTTTTCTCTCAAACCTGATATTTTGTGACCCTGATGTTAATGGAGGTAATGTTAACCTCCAAATTTCTCTTCGTGTCTCTCAGAAGCACTTCCTTCTCCCTGGTCACAGGCATCCGTTGTCTTACGGAGCTTTATGACGGTTTTTGCAGTGCTGCAGAACTCAACTCAAGCTCTTGAGTCATTCCTTCCTAGCCCTTTGATCCACTACTTCCTCCTCTTTGTCCCACAAGGAGGCACAGTCTTCTTAGAGGCCAAGAATTAAGGCACAAGAACCAACATCTGAAGAACTGGCTGCAAATCTAACTCCGGTTCTCCTCCAGACCTCCTCTTTTCCAGGTCACACTCTTAGGAAAGCCTTCTTTCCAAACTAGATTTGTTCAAGGCCCTTTGTTTTATACCTTCGCACTTCCATGTCTCTTCCTTCCAAAATTCTGATCTCCATTTGTAATTAGTAGATTCTTCATTGTGTGATCCTTTGCTTATTGTTTCTCTGTTCTACTTGACCTCAAAAGACCTACTTGGCCTTAGAAAGCATCACTATGAACAAAGCTAGTGGAGTTGATGGAATTCCAGTTGAGCTGTTTCAAATCCTAAAAGATGATGCTATGAAAGTGCTGCACTCAATATGCCAGCAAATTTGGAAAACTCAGCAGTGGCCACAGGACTGGAAAGGGTCAGTTTTCATTCTAATCCCAAAGAAAGGCAATGCCAAAGAATGCTCAAACTACTGCACAGTTGCACTCATCTCACATGCTAGTAAAGTAATGCTCAAAATTCTCCAAGCCAGGCTTCAGCAATACGTGAACCGTGAACTCCCTCATGTTCAAGCTGGTTTTAGAAAAGGCAGAGGAACCAGAGATCAAATTGCCAACATCCGCTGGATCATGGAAAAAGCAAGAGAGTTCCAGAAAAACATCTATTTCTGCTCTATTGACTATGCCAAGGCCTTTGACTGTGTGGATCACAATAAACTGTGGAAAATTCTGAGAGAGATGGGAATACCAGACCACCTGACCTGCCTCCTGAGAAACCTATATGCAGGTCAGGAAGCAACAGTTAGACCTGGACACGGAACAACAGACTGCTTCCAAATAGGAAAAGGAGTACGTCAAGGCTGTATATTGTCACCCTGCTTATTTAACTTCTATGCAGAGTACATCATGAAAAACACTGGGCTGGAAGAAACACAGGCTGGAATCAAGATTGCCGGGAGAAATATCAATAACCTCAGATATGCAGATGACACCTCCCTTATGGCAGAAAGTGAAGAGGAACTAAAAAGCCTCTTGATGAAAGTGAAAGTGGAGAGTGAAAAAGTTGGCTTAAAGCTCAACATTCAGAAAACGAAGATCATAGCATCCGGTCCCATCACTTCATGGGAAATAGATGGGGAAACAGTGGAAACAGTGTCAGACTTTATTTTTTGGGCTCCAAAATCACTGCAGATGGTGACTGCAGCCATGAAATTAAAAGAGGCTTCCTCCTTGGAAGAAAAGTTATGACCAACCTAGATAGTATATTCAAAAGCAGAGACATTACTTTGCCGACTAAGGTCCGTCTAGTCAAGGCTATGGTTTTTCCTGTGGTCATGTATGGATGTGAGAGTTGGACTGTGAAGAAGGCTGAGTGCCGAAGAATTGATGCTTTTGAACTGTGGTGTTGGAGAAGACTCTTGAGAGTCCCTTGGACTGCAAGGAGATCCAACCAGTCCAATCTAAAGGACATCAGTCCTGGGTTTCTTTGGAAGGAATGATGCTAAAGCTGAAACTCCAGTACTTTGGCCACCTCATGCGAAGAGTTGACTCATTGGAAAAGACTCTGATGCTGGGAGGGATTGTGGGCAGGAGGAGAAGGGGACGACAGAGGATGAGATGGCTGGATGGCATCATGGACTCGATGGATGTGAGTCTGAGTGAACTTCGGGAGCTGGTGATGGACAGGGAGGCCTGGCGTGCTGCGATTCATGGGGTCACAAAGAGTTGGACATGACTGAGCGACTGAACTGAACTGAACTTGACCTCAAGAACTGTGAGGCAGGACTCGGTCTGTTTTACTCATATTATCTGGCATATACAAGTACCTACATTCATTGTTTTGAATGAAACAATGACTGTGTCCTGTAATAGAAAATAAACTGGCTGAGACATGAAGACCAGTTAGACATTGTTCAGAGGACCTGCTCAGATGGCAAAAGACTGTGTTCCAGACAGAGGTATCCAGATGCCCAGAAGCAAAAGAAATGTTGACTTCTAACACCTATGGGTCCCCAAGACCTCCAATCTATTTCCTCATATGTCATACATAGTGTGATGTAGTGGGTTTAAAGCACAGCCTCTGACTTTAGACAATCTTAAGTTCAAATCTTGTCTCTGCTAGTTAACAGAATTGTGACATTGGAAGAATGGCTTAAATCTTCAATTCCTCACAGCCTACCTCCAAATATGGACAACATATTCCTTCCATCTAGATATTATGTGGGTTAAATGAAGTGAGTCAAAGAAAGCATACTCAATAAGTGCTTGCATTATTATCCCCAATAATGTCAAATTTTAGCCCAGGGATAAAATCTCTCTACACTTGTATCTACCATTCTACCTCTTAATGGTATCAACACCTCTTAATGATAAATTCCTCTACTTTTCCTCTCTTTATCACTGTGATTTTTGTCCAAATTGCTTAGCTTCTTTGTGTATCATTGTCTTAACTATAAAGCTGAAGATTATTATTATCTATCTCATAGTCATATTGAATGTGAGATGGAGTTAATGCTTGTAGAGAGTTTTGAACACATAAGAAGCAGTTACGGTATTAGATTTCTTTGTAATAATTTATAGTAATTATGATAAAAAGAATTACTAATAATATATCACCACGTGACTCCTGCCCAGTGATTGCTTCATGTGCTTTGATAGAAACTATGTTTTTATGATATCCTGGGACATTTCCCAGGAGGAAGCCAGCTGCAGAGGTAAAGAATTTGGGGCATTCATCCATGGCTGGAGCCCTTGGTCTTGAGCCAGGCATCTCTTAAAACTGCAGAGAGTTGGGATGATTTTGTAAGAATATGAACTGGAAAGCTCAAACTCTGTTTTGGGGGAGCCAAGAGTGCTAATCCAGCCTTCATTTCTTTGTTTCATAAAAATGTATTTTCTACCCTGTCTTTAGTTTAATTATCCCTGTTGCTCAAAGGCAGGTTCATATATCAAGAAGATAAGAAGGCATGTAAACACTCTCCCACTTAAGGTTGCTTTTTAACATTGTTTACATCCTGCTTAAATCTGGAACTTAAAATTTACTCTCAGAACTTAAAGCCCCGTTAGGAACCTCAGACAGCACTCAAAAGTGGGCTCTGTTCTCTGCTCCCCATGCTGAATGCTTCAAGCTACACTCCGGGATTTGCAGGACCTAGAAGAGCCTCCTTTCTGCTAGAATATGTCTTTAGAAAGGGCTTCTCTGCACCGTCGGGGTAATGAACCCTGCTGGCCCCTATGGCTGCCTCCAGGAAAAGGACCAGTGTGATCAGACGAGGAGCGGCAGGCACCTTCCCATGCAATAGCTTTCTCTTTGGATGGGAAGCAAGTGTTGGGTCATACTTTGTGCTATAACAGGAAACTTAAGAAACTGAACATCTCATTAAATAACTAAAGTTCTTTTCTACCTGTTTTTTTTCTGACTGTTCTGGAAGAAGACAGAACTTGTGAATTCTAGAGTCTGATGGGAACAGTATAACACAGTTATTAAGGGTCTGGAGTCAAACCAGGTACAAACTCCAGTTCCACTATGTGGTGGCAAATGACTTAAATGCCCTGGGCCTCAGTGTCCACATCTCTAAAGCAGAGTTAAAATTATCACCTGCCTTGAAGGACTGGTGAATTGATTTAAGTACAGCTCTGGCATTGGCACCTGAAACAGTAAACACAGTAGCACTGATTATCTTGCATTGTTGTGCCTTTGTTGTTGTTCATCCCCAAGTCGTGTCCAACTCCTCATGACCCCATGCACTGCAGCACGCCAGGCTTCCCTGTCCTTCACCATCTCCCAGAGTTTGCTCAGACTCATGTCCATTGAGTTGGTGATGCCATCCAACCATCTCATCTTCCGTCACCCCCTTCTTCTCCTGCCTTCGATCTTTCCCGGCTTTTGAGTCTTTTCTGGTGAGTAGGGTCTTGGCATCAGGTGGTCAAAGTATTGAAGCTTCAGTGTCAGTCCTTTCCAGTGAATATTCAGGATTGAAGTGAAAGTTAAAGTATCTCAGTTGTGTCCATCTCTTTGCAACCCCATGGACTATACAGTCTTCTCCAGGTCAGAATACTGGATTGGGTAGCCCTTCCCTTCTCCAGGGGATCTTCCCAACCCAAGGATCAAATGCAGGTCTCCCACATTGCAGGCGGATTCTTTACCAACTGAGCCACAAGGGAAGCCCGAGAATACCGGAGTGGGTAGTCTATCCCTTCTCCAGCGGATCTTCCCGACCCAGGAATTGAACCGGGGTCCCCTGCATTGCAGGCAGATTCTCTACCAACTGAGCAATCAGGGAAGCCCATCCAGGGCTGGTAGTAGTTAAGTCACAGTCGAATGCCGCATAGTACCTATCGGCGTGTACTCCGTGCTGAGCATTGGTGTCACCCGGGCACTGTGTGCAGTGTCAGGCAGTGTTAACTTACTTACAGCCCAGGATAACTCTGTAAAAAAAAAAGCTGCACTGTCCGCTTTCCCATTTGATAATTGAAGCAACTGAAGGTCAGAGAAATTAACTAACTTTCCAGGGTCATAACACCTTATTTAGAGGGAGAAGAAACAACAGATACCACTTAGTTTGTTTGTGCTTTATTTTTTTTTTTTTAAGAAAACAAAACGTTGAAAATTTTAGAACTCTTAACTCTCCTGCAGCTTCCAAGAGCGAGAAGCTTGACTGCCCTGATTTGAGTGAACCAAGGAGTGTCTGGTTTGGGGTTCTGCTGGATTCGTGTGCTAGAGAGTGTCATCAGAACTGGGTCCCTCTCCATCTCTTGGGTCCACTTCCTTCCATGTTGCCTTCTTGCTTGGACCCCGCTAAGTTTGGCCAGAACAGTCCTGGTCTCACTTCATACCAGTTTAATGATCTCCGACTAGAGACAGCCTCTTTCCCACAAGATCCAGCTCCACGCCCGGGCTGACTGTCCGCAGCCAGGATCAAGATGGGTTCATCTCAGGACCCAGGTAAAGTGGCAGCTCCCAAAGAGAGTGGTGGGGCCACCTGGCCCCTGAACCACATGGAATGGAGGGGTTTGGAAGGCATTTGCCCCGAAGAGGTGTGGCTTCTGGCCCAGATGAAGGGACACCAGGCAGGTCAGAACACTGATGGCTGCTGCTCAGGTTCCTGTCACCGCTGTCTTTGCATCCGTACATAAATGAGCAATCATTCTGTACACCCCTTGTCTCCCTGTGGCTGTCACTCTATGCCTGCTTTTTCTTTATCAAATCCAAACTTCTAGATACATATTTTCAATCATCCTTCTCTTCAGGCTTGAATTTCTGCTCCTTAACTCACTTGCATCTGTTTTCAACCATGGACAAAATTGTCCCCCAGGAGACATTTGACAGTATCTAGAGACATTTGGGGCTTTCCTGGTGGCTCAGATGGTACAGAATCTGCTTGCAGATGCAGGAGACCCCAGTTCAATCCCTGAGTAAGGAAGCTTCTCTGGAGAAGGAAATGGCCACGCACTCCAATATTCTTGCCTGGAGAATTTCATGGACAGAGGAGCCTGGCAGGCTACACTCCATGGGGTTGCAAAGTCAGACACAACTGAGCAACTAACACACACACACAGACATTTTGGGTTGTCCCATCTGGGGAAAGGGTTACCATTAGTATCTAGCAGGCTGAGGCTGGGGTGGGGCTCAGCATCTTAGAGCACAGCACAGTCCCCAGCAAGTTTCATCTGGTCTAAAATATCAATAAGGCAGAGGCTGAGAACGTAAGATCTAGGTCAGTGCCTTAAAACTGTTGTGACACCGCTATATATTAAATAGATAAACAGCAAGGATCTACTGTATAGCGTAGGGAACTCTGTTCAATATCCTGTAATAAACACATGATGGAAAAGAATATGAAAAGGAACATGTATATAATGGTACGTATATAAGACATACACATATAAGTGATTCACTTTGCTGTACTCAGCATTGCAAATGAACTAAAATTAAAGTTTATAAAGACACCCAGGCAGAACCGTAATTTGAAAAGATACATGCAACACAATGTTCACTGCAGCGCTATGTACAGTAGCAAGACACGGAAGCAACCTAAATGTGCATCGACGGATGAAAGGGTAAAGAAGCGTGGTGTGTATAGACAGTGGAGTACTCCTCAGTCGTAAAACAGAGTGACGTAATGCCAGTTACAGCAACAAGCATGGAACGAGGGATGACCATACTGAGTGAGTCGGAAAGAGAAAGACAAGTACCGAACGATGTCACTTATATGTGGAATATGAAATATGAAGCACATCCACATATCTACAAGACAAAGACAGACAGACTGACAGAGAGCAGACCTGTGGTTGCCGGGGGGGCGGTGGGGGGGAGCGGGGAAGGGAAGGAGTAGGGGTTTGGGGTTAGCAGAGGCAAACTATTACATATGAATGCAGAAGCAGCAAAGTCCTGCTGTATAGGGAACTACGCTCAGTATCCTGCCACAAACCATAATGGGACAGATATGAAAAGGAACATATACCTGTGTGTGTGTATATATATATGATACTATATATTTATCTAAAACTAAATACTTATCATTTATATATATATATAAAACTGAGTCACCTTGTTGTACAGAAGAAATTGGCACAACGTTGTAAATCCACTATATTAAAGTAAAATTAAAAAAAAAAAACTTATGACCAAAGCGATCACATCCTCCCTGTTGCTAAAGCCAGCCCATTCCTCTCAGCCCTGAGATTATCCAGCCTTTCCAAAATGTTTGGCAGTTTTGACCATGACCATCTGGAAACCCTCCATTGCCTTGGAGTATGTGACTGTTGACTCAACGTGTGCCAATATACGTTGCTTTTTAAGGTACTTTATTCCAAATCTAATACTATTATTTCCACCAGTAAAGAAGGAGAAAAAGAGTTTTCAAATCCACTTGAAGACATGGGAAGCCTGTTTTAGTGGTTTTTCCCGACATAGTTTTAAGGCCCTGATTAGAGCCCGGGTGATATCGTAGTCCAGGTGAGATGTTGCCGTGGGGGCTGGGGCCGCTGCTGCGGGACATTTAGCTCCATCCCTGGCCTCCTCCCACTGAATGCTAGTAACCCCCCTTCCCTGGGTTTCCTGCTCTTCTTTCGACCCTTTCTTCCCAGTTTCCCACCCTTATCATTCTGTATATCAGGTGTCCCCCGTGCAAATCCTGGGCCCAGGCAGGAGGCACAAATCAAGCAAGCAAGCTCGGTGTACCAGTGCACGGAGGAGCCACACGGGAGACTGAGGCACAGAGGGGCTGGGGTCTCAGTTAAAGAGGCAGTTCCTGGTCATCTCTAGCTTCTCGGGAAGGTGGCCCAGTGTTGCTAGCTTCCTTGAGTTTCCCAGAAAACCCATGCACCTGGATAGTGTGAAATCTTTCTATGTTTAGTGTGGGTGACTTATTCTCTATCATCAGTATGTAACTTCCTCTGACTTCAATATCAGAATTTCCTGAGGATTTTTTTCTTTTTTTTAAACTCAGTTGGGACTTCCCTGGCAGTCTACTGGTTAGGACTCTGGGCTTCCTCTGCAGGGGACATGGGTTCGATCCCTGTTCGAGGAACTGAGATCCCACAGTGTGGCCAAATAAATAAATGAGCTCTGTTTTCTTCTCGTATTCTGTGCAGTCACAAACTTACTGACTTTCTTGGACTCAATTAGCATCAATAAACTAATGACTCCAAATTCTTCAAGGCTTGTATGTCTCATAACGATGATTTCATTCAGCTTGTCAAAGGGTGCTCTTTGGAATAGAGACACCTGTGCATTTCCGTGAATGTAATCTGCTGGGTGATGTTGTTGATGAAAATGATGACGGAGAAGAGACCCTATGATACAGTAATATCCTAGCCACAGCATTTGGGAACTCTGACATGTTTTTATAATTGTACTTAGGGTAAATTGGAAAAATGAGGATCCTGTCATCCTTCGTATATCTTTATATCTCTTTCTCTTTATTTATCTATCTATATATTTATATTTCACTTATGCAGGAATAGGTCTTCCCTGGTGACTTGGCAGTAAAGAATCCTCCTGCCAATGCAGGAGAATTGTGTTCAGTCCCTGGGTCGGGAAGATCCCCTGGAGAAGGAAATGGCAACCCACTCCAGTATTCTTGCCTGGGAAATCCCATGGATGGAGGAACCTGGTGGGCTACAGTCCATGGGGTCACAGAGAGTCAGACATGACTTGGCAACTAAGCCGAGACAGTGTGTCAGAATAGATAAGTGCACAGAGTTCCTCCTTTCCACACAGATAGGTTTTCTTCTTTTGCAAGCCCAAAACAGATTCGAAAATGACTTTCTCTTCTCTTCTCTGCTGATGGAAATAATAGTATTAGATCTGGCATAACGTGAGCATTTTAAAAGCAGTGCAGATCGACACAGGCTTAGCAAGCAAAGCTGGGGGTGTCCTTTAATATATTCACCTGGTCTTTGACTTTGGTTTACAAAATAAACCAGTCCCCGCTTCTGACACACTTCCTCGGAATCCAGCTTTCCCCTGGGCACTGAAATTTAGAGCTTGCACTTTGCAGGCTTTCTCTCGACCTGTTGCCTTACCTTCAACATTTGTTTTCCCATTAAGACTTTTCCCTTTGAATAGTTCCTGCGGTTTTAGTCGAAAATGATTTTTCAACCCTGCGGTTCTGGTAACAACTTCCTTCAAAAATTACACTAATAATGTGAAACTGGTCCATAATCCATATGGTGTCTGGAAATAGTTATTTTTAAATGACTTTATGCTGAAATGTAGTCATATTTTTGTAGAAAGGCGGTGATCTGTTTTTAATTTGCAGCAGTTTGAAGCCATATTGATACGGGGTTTTTTTTCTGCTGATATTTCAAATTTCTCTTTATGGCAAACACAGAATGTTGATTAACCTCTTGGCTTCTCTTGCTGTCCAGTGGCAGGAGCTTTATTTACCCAGTGGGGATGTCTAAAGATTAAAAACTCGCTGATCCCATGTAAAACTTAGACGGAGTGTGGTGGAAAGTTCTAGATTATTGTGGTTTAGTGCTCAAGCTTGGGGGTCCAATGGCTAGTGAACAGCCTGCCTTCCCCTACCAGCTGGGTGGCCCTGGGCAAGTGGCTAAACTTTTTCTGAGGCTCGGCTTTCTCATCTACAAAATATTAATGGTATTCTTCCCACCCAAGAGTGCTATTAGGAGAAGTAAATGAGATTAAGCAGCTTGGCACCCTGCCTAGCGCATTGTGATAAATGCTTCATCCATATAAAAAGAACTTCTGCTGGCCTTGGTACTTGTAGTAACAGTGGTAGGAATCATAATGCTGTCCATGACATTTCTCTAGAATGGTTCTAAATATGCCTAAGGGCTTTCCCAATGCTGATTTCTCCCCACTGGAGCCTAAACTCTAGTGGGAGGAAATGGACCCTAAGTAAATGCAGTGATAATCTAGCAGCAGGTCAAGTGTTAGGAAGGAAAGTAAAGGTGAGGGATGGCCATGGGGAAGGGGTGGGGCAGGAAGTTCATTCATGGGGGTCAGGGAAGGTCTTGCTGACACTGAGGTGAGCAGGAAGGAAAGGAGGGGGTATGCCAAGTTGGGAAGAGTGTTTTTGGCAGAATAAACAGGATCTACAAAGGCGCTAGACAGGAACATTATACTTCGTATATTTCAGTGTCAGCGATCAGGCCAGTATAGTGGCAGGTGGTCAGTTAGCGAAGGACAAGCATTAGGAAATGCAGTCAAAGAAGAATCACGAAAATCATGGAATTAACATGACACCCCCACGTAGGCTGTGATGAGTACCTTGACCTTTGCTCTGAGCAGAACAGGAACCACCCAAGTGTTCCGAGTAGAAAACGTTTGAGTGTTGACCTTGATTGTCTCCTTTCCCATAACATTACCAGTTGTGCCTGGCGTTTGGTATGTGATCAGCAATTCGACTAAACGCTTCTCATGTTTTGTTTGATTTGCTGTTCCACAATGGGCTTCCCAGGTGGCGCTAGTGGTAAAGAATCTGCCTGCAATGCAGGAGACCCAGGTTTGATCCCTGGGTCAGGAAGATTCCCTGGATGATGGCATGCAACCCACTCCAGTATTCTTGCCTGGAGAATCCCATAGCAGGCTATGGTCCATAGGGTCACAAAAAGTCAGACACAACTGAAGTGACTTAGCATGTGTGCATGCACTGTAGCATGACTGAGTATCCTTCATGTAGAAGGGACTGCTTTCCTGGTAGTAAAGTCTCCATGAACAAAGGTAGTCAATGGAACTATTTTCTTAGTTAACAGCAGTGTGAATTTACATTTTTCAAAGTGAAGCCACCTTTGTCCAGTTCCCCAAGCCACTTTCTCCAGCGATGTGGACTGATCTCTTCGTGAGGCTCTTTGGAAGCCCAAGAGGGTTGAGCTGTCAGCTGATCTGAAATGAAGTCCTGGGTCCCTTTGGCTGTCCCTCTGCATGAGGAAAACATTACCTTTACTTTCTGTGCAGCTTGAAATCAATACAGTTGTTGTAGTTTTTGTTACTGTTTTCAGATGCTGTAACTGGTGTTATTTCTAACCTCAGCAGGTTGTAGGTTGTCCATAAGGCTCTTTGCAGGTATTAAAAGGGATATTGACAGAATCTTCTTGCTGGATCCCGCTCTTCTCCCTTCCGTTGGCTATTGGTACTTTATCAGGAACACCCAAAGAATGACTTGTTGTTTGATGTTACAGGTCCCAGCTTGTTTGGAGCAAGCCTGTGCTAGTCTTCTCTGTTGGTTGGTGTCTAATCCTGCCACCATTCTCTTCCAAATGCACTTATGCGGTGGCATTTAATTTATGCAGGTAGGTAGATAGAGATTCTTGTCTTTAGAAGTAGCTTGACATCTTTTAGATTGAAAAGGAAAACAAAATATAAATGCGTGGGATTAAGGAAAATTTATTGGATAATGCTAATGTAAGGATGGTGGCGTGGTGTGTCCAACATCTTCCTGTGCTCTCCAAGACGGTAGCCGCTTCTGCATGTCATCAGTGAGCACTTAGAGTGTGCCGGTGGGACTGAGGAACTGTGCTTCTATTTCATGTTAATGAATTCAATTTAAATAGCTGGGGCTTCCCTGGCGGGCCAGTGGTTGGGGCTTCCCTGGTGGGCCAGTGGTTAGGACTTCCCCTTCTAATGCGGGGCATGCGGGTTCGATCCCTGGTTGGGGAGCTAGGATCCCGCATGCCTTGAGGCCAAAAAACCAAAAATGTAAAGCAGAAACAATATTGTAACAAATTCAGTAAAGACTTTCAGGGTGGCCACCTTGTAAATAGCCACATGTGGCCCGTGGTCCCCATATTGAGCAGTATAGATTTGACGGGTTTTAGGGGTTGTCTGTAGGAAGTTAGCAGGGCTGAATGACTCTTAAAAACTTGAGACCAAAGGCTCCTTATACCGCTGATCTACCCAGTTGCCTGCAAAAGAGTTACAAGTACTTTCCTTAATGACCCATTCCCAATTATTAAACCCTGGCAAGGACACGTTCTTTTTTGTTCTTATTGTTAACTTGTCTGCTTTATGCCGTCTTTACCACCATGACTTCATTTCTGTTGCCATTTACTCTTGCAAAACCCCAGACAGGCCCCTCTGTTGGGTTTCTTTGTCTCCATTCCTATCTTCGTTCCATCCACCCTCCGCATTGCAGCCACATTAACTCCTCCCAGGATTAAGTCCCTGATTAATCTCCATTTTTTTTTCTCAGGATAAAGCTCACAGACCTTAGCTTTAATGAGCTGAATGACATTTTCCCTTTGCAAGTTGTAAAGTTCTGGCTTTTTCTGTGTCAGCTGAATGTAAGTTTTCTTGATCGTGTTATTTTTGTTTGGAATCACACGTGTATACGCCAGCTTCTTCCTATTTGGGGACATGGAACAGTCTGCCCCTTTCCACTTCCAACAGCATAGGCATGCCGAAGCGCAGAACCGTTTTATGCATGACCTGTCAAATAGCTGCAGGCAAACGAATCTCTCTTCCCCTCTCTCTCTCTTCACCTTTGCTCCCTCACCTGGATATCCACCCCACCCCCACCCTGTTCATCTGGTCTCCGACTAGATTAAAGGCTAAGCTTAGAAATCCCTTCTTAGAAGCCTCTCTCAAGAATTTGTTGGTGCCCTCCAGAGGTTTCCAAGCTCCTTGGGGACATAGCGGGTGAGGAGGAGGAGACTGTCTTGGGATGTCTTTTTAGCTGTTGGTCTCCCTGGTGAAGAGCACCCGAGTCAGAGGCCAGAACTGTTTCATTCCTTATCCCCAAGGCCTCGGTCAGCATCGCACCCATTGTAAATACTCAGTATTTGTTGAATGACTTCATCTGACCGTCACATGCTGTCCTGTGGGGAGTTATCCAGACCCCACCCTGCGACCTCTCAACAAAAGTAGCACAGTAAAGCCCAGCTCCTCATACGGGCTATAATCTCATATACATTTTGTGAAACTAGCTAATACAAAGTCTGGGATGTGCTTGTTTTTATTTATTACCGAGTCACATCCCTGGCTCCCCACCTAATGACCACTCAGTTGACTTCTGCCAGCTTCATTACTGGATACTGCAGAAGCATCCTTTGGACATTACTCATTCAGTCAACAAATACTTATAATCTGCCATGTATCCACCACTGCTCTTGGTTTATTGAAGTATGGTTGCTGTACAGTATTATATGCAATAGATATATAGTATGAAGGTTGTATTTTGTTTACAGTTATTATAAAATGTTGGCTATATTCCCTGTATTATACAATATATCCTTGTAGCTTATTTTGTCCCTCATAGTTTGTGCCTCTAAATCCCTATATTTCCCCTCTCTCCTTTCCTCTCCCTACTGAAAGCGAAAGTGCAGGTTGCTCAGTTGTGTCCGACTCTTTGCAACCCCATGGACTATACAGTCTTTGGAATTCTCCAGGCCAGAATACTGGTGTGGGCAGCCATTCCCTTCAGGGGATCTTTCCAACCCAGGGATCGAACTCAGGTCTCCCACATTGCAGGCGGATTCTTTACCAGCTGAGCCGCTAGGGAAGCCCTCTCCCTACGGGTAGGCACTGATTTGTTCTTGATATCTGTGAGTCTGCTCTTTCATTATAGTCATGAGTGTGTTGAGTATACATGTGTACCACTTTGTCCCAATCCATTCATCTGCTGGTGGACACCCAGCTTGCTTTCATACATCAGATACTCTTGGTGCTGGGAAGCTTCGGGAATGAAAACCAGGACAAGAACATACAAGGCCCCTTGACTTTGCTACCCCCCATGCTAGTGGGAAAGACAACCGACCAGCCCACTGGGAAGCCCAGGACTTTGAGTGAAGCGGCACCTGAAATGAGCCAGCCAGGCCCTCCCTGTGTCCGCCACTGTCCTAGATGTTTCCCTATATTGTTGTCTGTGATGCTCAGAGCGTCTGTGTCCTTCATTTGTCCTCGGGAAACTGAGACAAAGGAGCCTGGTGGGCTACAGTCCATTGGGTCACACAGAGTCAGACACGACTAAAGTGACTTAGCCTGCACACGTAGTTCAATGACATTGTTGTGTTCCTTTCTGCCGTGCGGCGAACTGATTCAGTTAGGCATACATACACATTCTTTTTCATGTTCTTTTCCACTATGGCTTAATCACAGGATACTGAATATAGTTCCCTGTGCTATACAGTAGGACTATATAGCATTGTTATCCATTCTATACATAATAGTTTGCATCGGCTAACCTAGTTACCTGTTTTGATTAGGTATCTGGTTTATTGAAATACAGCTTATCTTAGTTCAAGGGCAGCCTGTGCCATCTGACAATTTGGATAACTTTGTAAACTGATCCTTGCCCCATCACAGACTAATCTGTGACTCCTGACAGTAGATGGAAGTGACCCAACCTTTGGCAAGAAAACCACTTCCTGTCTTCCTACCACTCTTGTGCTTGTAACAGGAAGAGAAGTTGCATGGTGGTTGGATGAGCCAAGAGAATCTGCAAGAGCGTGAGGAAAGCTTGGGAGTCATGGCACACACTCAGTTAATCCCCAGGCTGTATTAATGAGCTAACGGCGTGTGTGTTTGCCTTCCATTCTGTCTTGTTTATGTCTCTCTGGAGCTGAATCTGGATGGAGGGTATTCGTTTAATTGAAGGCAAACAGTGCTTTGCTATTTTTGCCCCAGGCTTCCTCCTCCATCCCCAGCATGTGTTTAGAGTAGGAATTTGAATGCTATGGAAGGCAAGTTAGGTTCACAGAGCAGAAATGTTTACCCAGTTACCGGCTTCTGTAGTTAGTTTCTGCATGAAGGCACCAAGTATTTGCAAACTCCCAGACCTCACAGAGTAAATAAACGCGACTTCTATTCCAGTTTTCTAAGAAGGCCGTGTTTACCTACCTGCCTCGCATGAACAGGGACCGTGCGTTGGTCTCTTCACGGATGTATGTCACCACGCAATGTGCTCTCCAGGTGTTTCCTAGCGGCACCCCAGGCAATGCTGAAAAATAGAATTCTGTGTTGTTCTCATTTTATAGATGAGGAGACTAAGACTAACGTAAGTCATGCAAATGGTCCAAGGTTACAGAAACCAGATAACTCAGAACTCTGTAACCAGACCAGACTCAGAATCCCAGGTCTTTTTCTTTTCTCCTCGATATAGACTCTTTATCGGGTTTCCTTTATGGCTCAGCTGGTAAAGAATCTGCCTGCAATGCGGGAGACCTGGGTTCGATCCCTGGGTTGGGAAGATCCCCTGGAGAAGGGAAAGGCTACCCACTCCAGGATTCTGGCCTGGAGAATTCCATGGACTGTATAGACCATGGGGTCACAAAGAGTCGGACACAGACTCTTTATAAGCAGGTGTTTTCCTTAATAGGCTTGTATGGGAAGTTAGCATTGTGCTAGGGGATTGGGCAGATATGAAAGAAGGAAAAAGAAGTGCCTTGGAAAACAAGGCCCGACTCTTTACAGAAGCTGCATGTCAAGTGTAAATTGGATTAGGGCAGAGGTCACAAAGCCAGATGCCCGCAGGAGCCAGGCTGTTGGTGTCATGAGAGACATGGGACAGTGGGGATGGTGGAGACTGTAATAAACTGGAAAAGTGTTCTAGAAGATTGCTTTTCAGACTCTAGAAATTTAGACTCTAGATGGGCTAAGTTGGGGACAGGTGTCTGCATCTGTAAGCTGAGTGTTCAGCCAGGTTGAAGATCAGATCTCAGGGCTGTGAATGGGCTCTGATATTAGCACCATCAGTAAACAGGCTTCCCTCATAGCTCAGTTTGTAAAGAATCTGCCTGTAAAAAAAAAAAAAAAAAAATTTGCCTGCAGTGCAGGAGACCCAGGTTCAATTCCTGGGTCAGGAAGTTCCCCTGGAGAAGGAAATGGCAATCCACTCCAGTATTCTTGCCTGGAGAATCCCATGGACAGAGGAGCCTGGTGGGCTACAGTCCATGGGGTCACAAGAGTTGGACACGACTTAGCGACTAAACTAATACTACTCTCAGTAAACACGTTTACTCTCACGTGTGTGCCAGGCTCTCAAGCCAGCTTATGCGATCTTACGCAGAAGTTGTTTTCAGCACGACAGTAAGTCACCTGCGTGTCATTCACGTTGTTTAGTTGCTCAGTCATGTCACATTTGTGACCCTGTGGACTGTGTCCTGCCAGGCTTCTCTGTCCATAGGATTTCCCAGGGAAGAGTACTGGAGCGGGTTGCCATTTCCTTCTCCAGGGGCTCTTCCCGACTCAGGGTTCAAACACACGTCTCCTGCACTGGCAGGCTCATCCTTTACTGCTGGGCCACCAGGGAAGCCCCCTGCGTGTCATACCAACTGATCAAAAGAATAGACTTTCAGATGTGGAAGGGCCCTTAAGTCTCCTCTCTTCGTGAAGGTGACGAGAAGCAGAACAACATGCTGCTCCTGAGTGGTGAGATTTGGGGTTCTCCCTTTGTTCTCCCTCTACCTCATTTCCTTTCCCTGTAAATCCAGGGGGATGAAGTACACGATCGCTAACATCCCGTAATCCTGTGATTATCTTCCTTGGTTTTACCTTAGGGTAGGGGGTGAGGAGGGAAAGGAGAAGATGAATAGTGGAGGAAAATTGGGACCAGGCGTTTCCAATATGGTGTCCACCCCTGGCTCTTACACTCCACCACCAGGAGAACTTGGGAAGTCCTGTCAATCACCTGGCTCCTCTGTGCAGCTGTCCAATGGGAGGCTGCCACGTGGCAGACCTCATCACTGTCACTAACAGCCGGTTACTGGCATGGCTTCCAGCTCCAGCTGTCTTTGTAACAAATGGATGCTGTCAGTTCCAAGTGAGGCAAGGGAAGGTGGGGCAGAGAGCTTGACATTAACGATCACCACTATAGAAGCAAGTAAAAACACGTGTCTTTCTGATCTGTGCATCAACAGGCAGCAGCCTTGGGAATAGAGGAGCATCACTTATTCCAGAAATGGTTGCTCCGCTGTCTTGCAATACAGTAGACATTATTTATACAGCTCCAGCTGAGTCATGAGACCCCTGTCGAGTGTTCCTTGTAGGAAAATCACTGTTTTACAGCAAACATGTATTAAGCACCAGCTACATAAATATATTGGGCTTCCCTCATAGCTCAGTTGGTAAAGAATCTGCCTGCCATGCAGGAAACCCAGGTTTAATTCCTGGGTCGGGAAGATCCCCTGGGAAAGGAAATGGCAGCCCACTCTAGTATTCTTGCCTGGTGAATCCCATGGACAGAGGAGCCTGGTGGGCTACAATCCATGGGGCCACAGGAGTCGGCCACGACTTATTGAGTAAACCACCACCACCACCACATAAATGCATTACTCTCCAAACTCAGAAACCAAATAAACTTGGATAGTGGTAATTTAAATAGCAAAAGTTATCAATAATATATTCGTTATTTTCAGATAGTGAGGAATTAAATTTTTGATAGTCTGGGATACTAACCTTATATGAAAATATTCATCTTAATTGATCCTGAGAGTTTAGGTTTCAATACTGGAATACCTCTAGCTATAATATTTAGGCTCTTTAAAAAATGAAAAAGAAATCCAAAGCCAAAGATGGTGTATAACACGAATTGACAAACTAGATAGATGTCAGCTAATGTGGGCTCACTTCTTGTCTAAATTTTTGGGACATTTCACAATAATGCCAGGCAGAATACAAAGGGTCAAGTCAGTTTATCCTTCGCTGTTACAGGAGGCCAAGAGTCCTGACAACTTGGGTCCAACTAGTTTTCTATTCCACAGATCAGTCCTTAGAGCTTTTTCCTTCAGAATCTTCAACCATCCCTCACTGTCCAATACAAGAGTTGGAATATTATCCTCAGAGGTGGTGTCCCCAGACTTTCTATTCCCACAGAATTTTTTATGTTATCTCATTCCTTGCGGAATGGTGAGAAGCCTACTTGAGAGGCAAGCCAGGAGGTAAATAAGGAAAAGAATACCTCTAGGTAATTGGTGACATGTTTGTCTCCTGTTGCAGCAGCGTCCTTGAGTGCAGGCATCAGTGTCTTGCTTGTTTTATTTATTTATTTTTTGTCTCTGATAGTACCAAGCATGTTGCCTTGTTTCTAGCTCATTACTTAATTCCACAATGCCACAATTCCATACTGTGTGTGTGCGCTCAGTCTTGTCCCACTTTTTGCTGTCTCATGGACTGTAGCCCACCAGGCTCCTCTGTTGATGAAATTCCCCAGGCAAGAATAGAGGAGCAGGTTGCCATTTCCTTCTCCAGAGGAGTTTCCTGGCCGAGGAACAGAACCTGTGTCTCTCACGTCTCCTGCATTGGCAGGTGGGTTCTATACCACTAACGCCACCATTGGCTTGTCCAAAAAGTTCATTCAGATTTTGGTAACATTGGACTGGAAAACCAGATGAACTTTTTGGCCAGTATTTACTGAGCACTCCTGGCTCAGACGGTAAAGAATCTGCCTGCAGTGTGGTAGACCCAGGTTTGATCCCTGGGTCAGGAAGATCCACTGAAGAAGGAAATGGCAACCCACTCCGGTATTCGTGCCTGGAGAATCCCACGGACAGAGGACCCTGGTGGGCTACAGTCTATGGGGTCACAAAGAGTCAGACACGACTGAGTGACTAACACTTTCACTTTTACAGTTGTGTGGTAAACACTGGTCACATGAAAATTAGCAAGAGAGAGACAAGACCTTGGCTTTAGGAAGCTAATAAGAAAAACAGACACTAAACAGATACAGAGACAACTACACAATAGACCATCAAGTAGGGATCAGGACTGTACAAAAAATGAAACTGAAATGAAGAATGACAAGGTCAGCTTTGTTTTTATGGAATAGTTTGAAGAGATCACCCTTAGGCAAAAAACACTAAATAAAGTGAAGTAACTGAGAAGAGATCATTTGAAACACCCCAGACAGCACTCACCACAGCCCTGGGAAGGGAGGGCTGTCTTGTTGGTGGACAGCAATGGAGCCATCGTACCTGCAGTTCAGTAGAAGAGGGTGGCAGATGAATAGACAGGCTACTGAGGGATGGCTTTAGAGTTCAGTTCAGTTCAGTCGCTCACTCATGGACTGAGCTTCGCAACCCCATGGACTGCAGCACTCCAGGCTTCCCTGTCCATCACCAACCCCCGGAGCTAACTCAAACTCATGTCCATTGAGTTGGTGATGCCATCCAACCATCTCATCCTCTGTCGTCCCCTTCTCCTCCCACCTTCAATCTTTCCCAGTACCAGGGTCTTTTCTAATAAGTCAGTTCTTCGCATCAGGTAGCCAAAGTATTGGAGTTTCAGCTTCAGCATCAGTCCTTCCAGTGAATATTCAGGACTGATTTCCTTTAGGATGGACTGGTTGGATCTCTTGGAGTCCAAGGGACTCTCAAACACCACAGTTGAAAAGCATTAATTCTTCAGTGCTCAGTTTTCTTTATGGCCCAACTCTCACATCCATACGTAACTACTGGAAAAACCATAGCTTTGACTAGACAGACCTTTGTTGGCAAAGTAATGTCTCTGCTGCTTAATATTCTGTCTAGGTTGATCATAACTTTTCTTCCAAGGAGTAAGCGTCTTTTAATTTCATGGCTGCAGTCACCATCTGCAGTGATTTTGGAGCCCAAGAAAATAAAGTCTGACACTGTTTCATTGTTTCCCCATCTATTTGCCATGAAGTGATGGGACCGGATGCCATGATCTTAGTTTTCTGAAGGTTGAGTGTTAACCCAACTTTTTCACTCTTCTCTTTCACTTTTATCAAGAGGCTCTTTAGTTCTTCTTCACTTTCTGCCAGAAGTATGGTGTCTGAGGTTGTTGATATTTCTCCAGGCAGTCTTGATTCCAGCTTGTGCTTCATCCAGCCCAGCATTTCTCATGATGTACTCTGCATATAAGTAAAATAAGCACAGTGACAATATACAGCCTTGACATACTCCTTTCCTGATTTGGAACCAGTCTGTTGTTCCATGTCCAGTTCTAACTGTTGCTTCTTGACCTGCATACAGATTTTTCAGGAGGCAAGTCAGGTGGTCTGGTATTCCCACCTCTTCAAGAATTTTCCAGTTTTTTGTGATCCACACAGTCAAAGTCTTTGGCCTAGTCAGTAAAGCAGAAGTAGATGTTTTTCTGGAACTCTCCCTTTTTCGATGATCCAGCGGATGTTGGCAATTTGTTCTCTGGTTCCTCTGCCTTTTCTAAATCCAGCTTGAACATCTGGAAGTTCTTGGTTCACATACTGTATGAAGACTTCCCACTTTTGCATTCCAGGCCCGTATAGTGAAAAGGGCATCCTTTTTGGGTGTTAGTTCTAGAAGGTCTTTGGGTCTTCATAGAACCATTCAACTTCAACTTCTTCAGCATTACTAGTTGGGGCATAGACTTGGATTACCTTGGTTTGCCTTGGAAACGAACAGAGATCATTCTTTCATTTTTGAGATTGCATCCAAATACTGCATTTCAGACTCTTGTTCACCATGATGGCTACTCCATTTCTTCTAAGGGATTCCTGCCAGCAGTAGTAGATATAATGGTCATCTGAGTTAAATTCACCCATTCCAGTCCATTTTAGTTCACTGATTCCTAGAATGTTGACATTCACTCTTGCCATCCCCTGTTATCACAAGGTAAGTGCCAGAATGTGAACCTCTTCAAACTGATGCTTGAGAAAAGTGTGTTCAGAGCAGAAGAGGGTAGGGATCGCCAACAGCGTGGTGAAATAGGAGACTACTGCTTTAGCTCTCCACCTGGGGTGAAACAGGACTGAGCTGGAGTGCTAAGGTCAGTGTTGTGAGAATTGTGAATGCCACAGAAATGTGAATGTCGGTAGGGTGCTGTTCGAAGAAGATGGAGTATTGAGCTTGGGAACACAGATTTCAATTCTGAAATTGCCGTTAAAAACACAAGTTGGGTGTTAGTTCTGAGCATCTGCTCCCAGATTTAGCCTACTCTCCTCCCCCATCTTGCAGGGGATGCTGACGTGATGTGTGAAGGAGGAGGACTGTTACTAGCAGACACAGCACCAAAGCCTCTGGTGATGTGGGGGAAGGGCTGGCCGCATGGTCCCATATGAAGTTTGCGGCAAGTCTGGTTTCTATGAAACCCAGACATGCCAGCTCTCCCCGCTTGGACCCTCACAATTCCCCAACAGCCGTTACAGCAGTCACGTGATTGCCAAATGGCATGCTTCCTTAAGCTTCCTTTGAAATGAGCTGATTCTTGAGGGCGGGCTGGAACAGAGGATCCCATGACGCGAGGCTGTCAGATGGCTCCTGCCTTGATCTTCATGACCGCACTACCTGTAAGGGCCATGCGGCTTCGTCATCTGTCCTTCCTGTCGGTTGTCAAGGTATAGGCTTGCCCGATGGCTCGGGGGTAAAGAATCTGCCTGCAGTGCAGGAGATGAAGGAGACGTGGGCTTGATTCCTGGGTTAGGAAGATCCTCTGGAGGAGTAAGTGGCAACCCAATCCAGTATTCTTGCCTGAAAAATCCCATCGATGGAGGAGCCTGGCAGGCTACAGTCCAAAGGGTCACAGAGTTAGACACGACTGAGCATAATTAGCTGTCTGAAGGGCTGGGAAGATATGGTTTCTTTTCCTTATTAATCTGTGTATACCTCTCCCAAAGAGTTGAGCACTACGTACCCTGACATCCATAGCTGTGCCGTAGTTGTTCCCCCCATTAAGTTTATATACCCATCACTTTACCTGTGTGTGTGTTTGTGTGTGTGTGTGTGAACATTAAAGTTGTACTCTCAGTACATTTCAATTCCGTGTTTCTGGAACTTTCCCTGACTCCTAATAGGATGTGTGTGCTTCCTTGGTGGCTCTGTGGTAAGTAAAACCTCCCGCCAATGCAGGAGACATGGCTTCAATCCCTGGGTCATAAAGATCCCTGGAGGAGCACACGGCAACCCAATCCAGTACTCTTGCCTGGAAAACCCCATGGACAGAGCAGCCTGGCGGCCTACAGTCCATAGCGTTGCAAAGAGTCGGACACGACTGAAAGAACTAAATGACAACAAATAGGATGAGTGTTTAAGACTGAGGAAAAGTTGAGTGCTGAGATGGCCCTGGAATACGAGCGGTAAAGCACCCATCAGACAGAACTGGTGTGAGAGTGCGATGAGATTTTGCAGGTAGAGTGCTTTGCAGAGTGTCTGGTATGCAGAAAATGGTGAAATGGTCTTCCAGATGGGTCCGGAAAGGACGATGGGGTGGCGGGGAGAGGATCTACTAATCGTGATTAAACCATTTGGATTAATTTATAAATGTTGAAACGCAGATCGTGGCTACTCACTCAAACTGAGCGCGTTTTTGAGCATGTGTGCATTTAGTCCTTTCATTGTTTTTTTATCAATAACAGAACACTGATACCACTTCCCAGAATTGCAGGTCCAATTGAAGGGGACAGTTATAATACACACTTGGAAAAAGGCTCTCTTTCCTCCTCTGATCAAATATAATCATTGTAACAGTAAACACACTTTGAGTGTTTTCTGTGCCAGGCACTGCTTTTAGCACTTTAAAAGTATTAACTCAGTTAATTCTCTAAAAACCTGCTAAGGGAGATGCTATTACTCTCCTTTTACAATCTGGGACTTGGGAAATGAGAGGTTTGTTCTTGAGAGGTATGTAAACTCCCTCAGGAGATAAATGCTGGAAAGGGCACTTCACTGGATTGAAAATACTGTGTGTCGTGGCTCTTGTTAGCTTCATACCCCCCTGTCTCCAGGCTGTGAGCAATGTGAGGGTATTGATGGTATCTGATTAAATGTTGATGGCCTGGGCTTTACAGATTTTTGAAGAAAGATTGCTGTGTATATGAATCTGGAAAGCATAAATCCCCTTCCACATTGTATTTGTATTGGAGTCCTGCTGATGTTCATATTAATATCAATGAATGGATGAGAAATGCTAGATTTTTGTTGACATAACTATTTTTTTCTTTTTGTCCCAAAGTATAGGAGATTTTTTTCCCCCTTTGACAGTAATGTGGAATCCTGAACACACATTCTTTTTTCAAAATGTGTCTACATGTGAGGGCCTGTCCCAGTTGTCTGTTAAACCAGCTCTGCGTGTGAAGATGCAGATGGCAGAAAATTCTATTTCAGTTTCTTAGAATGACGCACTTTATAGAGAACTGAGGAAGTTACTAGGGTCCATATGCTCTCAGCGTAGTGTCATCAGACTTTGACTCATCTCTGGCCATGGGACCAGAAATAGATCCACGGCTTTTCACCTGGAGTCTGTTTTTCTATTCCCCATATCCTCTCGAGTCTCTAATTTTCTTTTTTTAAAGCCATGACTCTATTTTTTTGTGTTTGCATTTACTGTGGGTGCATGCTTTCACTTCAGTCCTGTCCAACTCTTTGCAACCCTTTGGACTGTAGTCCGCCAGGCTCCTCTGTCCACAGGATTCTCCAGGCAAAAGTACTGGAGTGGGTTGCCATGCCTCCTCCAAGGACTGAACACCCACCCACTGCAGTATTCTTGCCTGGGAAATTCCATAGAGTCTACAGAGGAGTCTGGCAGGCTACATTCCATAGGGTCACAAAGTGTTGGACGTGACTGAGCAACTGAACATACACACATACATATGTGCATATACGTGTGTGTGTATATGTGGGTGCGTGTGTGTATGCATATGTATATTACTCAATCACTTTGCTATGCACCCAAAATATTGTAAATCAACTATATTTCAATTAAAAAATTTTTTTAAACTTCCAAAATCAGTCTCTCCTCTCTGCTTACTCTTTGATCTTATCTCTCCCATAGAATCATGGACTTTCCTTGTCACTCAGCTGGTAAAGAATCCACCTGCAATGCGAGAGACCCGAGCTCTATCCGTGGGTTGGGAAGATCCCTTGGAGAAGGGAAAGTCTGCCCACTCTAGCATTCTGGCCTGGAGAGTTCCATGGACTGGATAGTCCATGGGGTTGCAAAGAATCGGACACGACTGAGCGACTCTCACTCATAGAATCCGGCTTTTTTTTCCCTCCACACTTGACACAACGGAATGTTTGCTTGTGATCGTCCCTTGTTTCACCCCTGCTTTGCCCATTTAATTGGAAGCCTATTGGGATCAGAGGTCTTGTCTTCCAGGCCACATTTTGTCAAAAACATCACATGTGTTCAGTTCACTCAAAATGCTTCACACATTCTATAGTTAAATAGGTAGCTCCTCTTCAAGGTACTAGGTTTATGTTTTAAACCATAAAAAGTATTTTTGCTTAGACTTCATTATTTTCCACGAGACTAAACTCCCAGAAAGGAATATTTGTCTTCCTTAACATGCAGCCCTGTAAAATCCTTGTTTTGTTGTAAAGAATCGTTCTGGAGTTCTGTCCTTGTTGCCCAAAACTGGACTAAATATGGAGGGCTGTGTTGGTCCCAATATAAGAGGCTATTTTTTTTTTTAATTGCTTTCTTAGAAATCACTCTGCATTTGAGATGACTACAGTTCTCAAGAAATAAGGAGTAAAGAGAAAGCTTCCAAACCGGTTCCTCCAGTTAAGGCAGTTGAGTGGCTTAAGCCTTTGATATGAGTTGAACCAAGTCAGGAAGTTAGTAAGGCTGGAGGGCCTTCATGGATAGTTCACCATTTTTTTTTTCCTCTTTAACTGTTCACTCTGTCCTCTGGGCTATAAATGGGGTCTTTTGTCTTCATGCAGCTTGGAGAGGTGAGGGCATTGGGCGCCAGGGCTTAGATGTGAGGGCCCTGCTCAGAAGGGGGGCCTGAATTCTACCTGGACTTCCAGCTGAGCGCCCCATAGGTGACCTTGAAGTTTAAATAGGGGTTACAGGGTTGGGGAGCTCCTGGCTTCACACTGTTCCCCCAAAACTGGGTTTGCGTCTTGGTGGATATCCAGCCAATAGTCCCAGCCACACTGGGAGAAGATGGGGAGAAGGAAGGATTTTTTATTATTTGCAGCAAGTAAGGAGCACACTAAGGATCTTTCCCAAAGCATCAGGGATTTTGCTGCTGCTGCTGCTAAGTCGCTTCAGTCGTGTCTGACTCTGTGTGACCCCATGGATTGCAGCCCACCAGGCTCCCCCATCCCTGGGATTCTCCAGGCAAGAACACTGGAGTGGGTTGCCATTTCCTTCTCCAATGCATGAAAGTGAAAAGTGAAAGTGAAGTCGCTCAGTCGTGTCCAACTCTCAGCGACCCCATGGACTGCAGCCCACCAGGCTCCTCCATCCATGGGATTTTCCAGGCAAGAGTACTGGAGTGGGGTGCCATTGCCTTCTCTGCAGGGATCTTTCCCTGAACAGCAAAACTGGAGAAGTTGAAGCAAATGGTACATGCATATTCATGAGGGAGCTTGGGCAGAGAAGAATTCAGTATAGAACTGAGGCCAAGATCCATGCTTTAGTTGATTGAAGTCAAGAGGGTCAACGTCATCATTCCATCCTGCACCTGGGTGGGGGCCTTCAATCCCATAGACCTCAAAGATAAAGATTATACATATCCCTTGAGGAGGAACTAAGAGCCTGCTTTGTCACTGCAGTATTGTTTGGCCTCCTGCATTTCTTTATTCCTGTAAGATCATTGACTACTAAGACCTGTTCAAGGGCAAGCATGGTGACTGGGCTTAGATCATAAAATGCCTTAGGCCAAAATGGCTTCCCTTATGTCAAGAAAGCCACGCCTGGTTCTCTTTCTCTGGGAAACCCATAATCAGTCTGCTTACAACATCTGCAATAGAGAAGGAGTTCATGGTGTTTATGAATTTGAGCATGTCACTTCCTAGCTCTGGTTTCCCTGAATGGAAAGGGAGGAAGATATTGGCATGCCCAGCTTCAGCATCCGCTCCCTGCTGAGATTTTTCAGGTCACTTGTTCACTTATTCCACACATGTCTATGGCCTGATAGCCATTTATTTGTTGACTGATGATTTGTGGCGTACACCAGGGATGCCCATATACAATGTGGATGTTAAAACTCTGTCAGAGGTGATAGGAAGGTTGCATCTTCTTTGTTTCCTTCATGGAAGATGGATGCGCAGCACATAAACAGTAGCTGGAAATGGGGAAGGGTAGTTTTCAATAGGGTGCTGACTCCTGTCTCTCTGGGAAGATGTTGTTTAATCTGAGACAAAAGCAAAAAGCACCAGAAGGCCACGCCAGTGAGTCTCTGGGGGAAGAAGGTGGCCGGGCAAAGGAAAAGGATGTGCAAAATTGATTAAGAGTGTGTAGACAACGAAAAGAATTTTCCCTTTGCCCCTCTAGGTTCTTGGCTGTGACCAACAACCACCCCCACCACCCCGCCCTCATTGTAATAAAGGACAGATTAACAGGAAAAAAGCAGATAGATGTTTAATAACTTGTATATAGGCTTCCCTGGTAGCTCAGACAGTAAAGAATCTGCCTGCAATGCAGGAGAGCCACGTTGGATCCCTGGGTTGGGAAGATCCCCTGGAGAAGGGCATGGCAACCCACTCCAGTATCTGCCTGGAGAATCCCATGGACAGAGGAGTCTGGTGGGCTACAGTCCATGGGTCATAAAGCATCAGACATGGCTGAGCAGCCAACAATTCACTTCACATACCTCCTGTGTACCTGAGAGACCCAGGAAAGCTGAATAATTCCCCCCAGAAGACCCAAACCACCCCCCGTAAATACCTAAAGACCAAGGAAAGAATGGGGTAGGTGGCAGTTACGTGAGCCTGTCAGGCAAAGCCCAGAAAGTAAGGGTATGGTTGTTACACACATTTAAAGCGGACCCTTCTCAGCAGATAAAACTTTCTGGAGTTGTAGTCAACCTCTCCTTCCTGGTAGAAGAGGAAGCCCCCACCCCTGGCCCAACACATGGAGATTTCCCTTTGAAGGGAAATGCTCTCAGAAAAGGCTCCCGTCTGCTGGCTGCCCAGAGCTCCTCTGGTGTCTGCTGTTTAACCAGCTCAGGCTAACCCTTATGCCCAGGAGGTGCATTTGGGGGTGGCAAATGCTGCTTTCACCCCTTCAGGTGAAAGCATTTGTTGATTCAAGAAGTCACAGAAGTGTCCTGTTCAGAACAGTAGGAAGGAGAGGAGGGCAGACCCAGCTGCCAGGCTCCAGATGGGGCAGATGATGGAGGAGTCTGGGACCTGGGGAAAGGGGATCAGGTCTGAGATGAACGTCAGCACGTGTGAGGTGAGCTGATGCTCTTGGCTGAGGATGCTGGTCGGTGTCGGGGGGCCGTAGTGGAGAAGACGAGGGCCATTTGGAAGATGTGATAGAGTGCTCAAACGAGGGAGGAGCGTGTCTGCAGCTTGGCACTGGGCTGGGCAGAGAGGGCTAACTGCGCTGAGATCCATCCTGAGTGAAGGTACAGCGTGGGGGCAGGATTTCTGGGGTCGTGAGATTTTACCTCCTCAAATTTTTGTTGCCGATTAATTGTCCCATCATCTCCTCGAGAGCATGAATGTGGACTGTTTCCTGACTTTCTGCCTCTTCTCTTCATGCCAAGGCCTGGATCTGGGCTATGAGTTAGATACTCAGCGTGTATCTGCTGAACAAAGGAAAGCGAAATGCTGGCCCAACAGACCATCAGGCGGTCTTTGTTCTTTGTCTGTTGGTGGGTTTGTTTTGTATCGTTTGGGGATGTTTTTTCGTTTTTTGGCAGCACTGCATGGTAGGTGGGATCTTAGTCTCTGACTGGGAATCAAGCCTCTGCCCCCTGCAATGGAAGTACAGACTCTTACCCACTGGACCACCAGGGAAATCCCCATGAGACAGTCTTTAAGAAGGCAGCAGACTCCTAAACTTCAAGGAAAATCAGGATCACACACACACATCTCGGGGCTCCTTTTAGGAGGGAGAAACTGGATCCTAACAGAGGGTTACAGTACGGCTTGGGGACACCCCTGGTGATACCCCCCACACCTCTCTCTGTTCCCTTGGTAACCTGCCCTCACCCCAGCACCCCCTTACATACTTGAATATTTATGTCTGACTCCCCAGTAGGCCGCATGCTCTGCGTGTGTATGCGTGTGTATTTCCTGCACAGGTGCGTGTTAGCCCTTACCCAAGTGTGTAGCACCTCGCTGGCGCTCAGTGAATGCGGGTTAATTCAATCACTCATCATCATCAGTCATCTAAACTGGGACTGAAAGTGTATAAAGGGTTTCTGCAGTGGTTGCTTTATCTCCCCTTATTAGGCGGTCTGGGCAGGAAAATTTCTCTCTGTTTTGCACCTGAGGAAGATAGGACTTAGGTCATAAACTCGTTTGTACATTGGGATAACCATTGAGGCAGTTTAAACAATTCTGATGTGTGAATCACAAGAGTCACTCTTGGATAGGATGGAATTCCGCCTGGGAGTGAGTGGCCCTGTATGTGTGTGTGCACATATTTAAGATCTGCAGGCATTCTTACGTTCAACAGAGTTTAACACCTCCTGGCCTGTGTTATGCCTGTGTACACACGTGCTAAATCGCTTCAGTCGTGTCTGACTCTTTGCAACCCCATGGACTGCAGCCCGCCAGGCTCCTCTGTCCATGGGATTCTCCAGGCAAGAATACTGGAGTGGGTTGCCACGCCCTCCTCCAGGGGATCTTCCCGAACCAGGGATCGAACCCGCGGCTCTTATGTCTCCTGCGTCGGCAAGTGGGTTCTTCACCACTAGGGCCAGCTGGGAAGCCCTGTGGCCTGTGTCAGTGCTTCTCAAGGGTTAACGGGCAGACAGATCACCCAGGGATCTACAGAAATTCTGAGTCAGCCGGTCTGGGGAGAGACCTGAGAGTCCACATTTCTAACCAGCGTGCTGGTGAGGCTGAAGCTGCTGGTCCATAGACCACACTTTTCGCAGCAGTGCCTGGGGATCAGGGAAATTCTGAACAAATGCAGAGAAGAGAGAGTACAACACATGTTGGGGGAAAGGCAGGCGTGTATTGTCTGAAATTTCAGGTACAAAGACATATTGTGCCGTGAACTTGAAAGTGGCGTTGTGATTGGATGGGCTTGTCCCGGTCTCCTCTTTCTTCCTGACTTAGCTCATCTGTCTGTCCATGTTGGTGTAACCCTTCAGATTCCCCAGACCCTCACTTGAAGATAACCAAGAGTCACTCACTCCTCTCTCTCCCATCCTTGCTAGTTCTTTTTTGGAGCACTTATGAAGTCAAGATGGAATGTCTCTGTTTTTGCTGTCTATACCATGAGCTCTTGGAGGGTGGGGCTGCTTTTAAATACATCACTGTGTCCAGTGTTGACTATGGTATCTGCCCAGAATGTCACATGACTCAGACCTTCAGTCCCAAACATTGAGATTAGCTGCCTAGAACAGAAGTTAATAGCCCCACTACGTAGAGAATTCTGGGTACCAATACTAGCTTTCCTACTTACTGTCTTAGCCTCAGTTTTCTCACCTGTGAAATGGGGGTAATAACAGTTGCAGCTGCTCATGGTGCAGAGAAAATGACACGGCCTGTGCCCAGTACTTAGGGCGGTGCCTGCACACAGGAAGTTGCTGAAAGTCTACACACTCAACACAGGGATGCAAGGAATCCCTAATGTTTCCTTTGTGTTTGGCTTTTTAGTCAGGCCTCATAAGGACACAAAAAAATGAGTTCCTCATCTCGCCATTACCTCACCTCCTGGCCCAGGAACACAACTACAGCTCCCCTGCAGGCCACCATCCCCACGTGCTGTACAAAAGGACAGCGGAGGAGAAGGTCCAGCGTTGCCAAGGCTACCTGCGCTCGGGCCGGAGCCCTGCGGGTCACCCCCCAAGTCACACTCCCCACACCTCTTGGAGTCCCGAGAGAGAACCGGACCATGGAAGGTTGCAAAAGCAGCATTTTTGTGGACGACGCAAGAAATGTATGTAAGGAAACCTTTTCTTGTTCTCTTCCTCTCTGGGCGCTCGACGGGTTTTCCCAAGCATCACTGGGTGTGCTGACTTTGCAGGATAAAACTGGGCTATGCTCAGCCCCCACTGAAGTTAATCTTGGAGATGAGCTAGAAATCACTCCTGTCAGACAAAAACTAGGTGATCCTTTTTTTTTTTTTTCAGTTAAACTGGAAAGATTTTTTCCCCTCTTTTTATATCTTTTTAATTGTATGTCCCAATATTATTATAGTTTCTGTATCTTTTCTGTATGAGAAAAGGACCTAGTCTTCCAAATGATGAGAGAGATCAGAGGTGAATTCTCAGGTGTGATTAGGTATTCCTTTTGAAGATTTGAATCTTCCCTGGTGGCTCAGATGGTGAAGAATCTGCCTGCAATGCAAGACACATGGGTTCAATCCCTGGGTCGGGAAGATCCCCTGGAGAAGGGATTGGCAGCCCACTCCAGATGCTGTTCTCTTACCTAGAGAATTCCATGGACAGAGGAGCCTGGCGGGCTACAGTCCCTGGGGTTGCAGAGAGTCAGGCATGACTGAGCAACTAACTCAACAGACTTCCCAGTTAACGAGAATATTGGCACCTGATCAGAGGTGGCGATGGAACATAGGAGGCCTTGGACTTGGCTTGTGACCTGGGCACAACCATCTTCATTTTCCATACCAGCAATGTCTGACAGAAATATAACATCAGCCCCATATATAATTTTAAATTTCCTAATAGCCACATTAAAAAATGCTTAAGTAGGTAAATTAGCATGAATGATATATTTTATCTACAAAATATCATCTCAGTATGTCATCAGTATAACCAATGAAGTACCAATTTAAATGATGTATTTTATATTCTTTTTCATATTAAATTTTAGAAATCTATTTAGTTTACACTTAGAGAACAATTCCAAATCAGACAGTAAATTCTCATCAGAAATGCTTAATCTATATCTAGATTTTATAAAACTTAAAGGTGAAAAGTAGACGTACACAGTAAAATTGTTCCATATATAAAGTTTTTTTCAATAGCTGAATCAAATACTGTCTTTTAAATACAAAATAAAATTAATAAAAATTAAACAAAATTTAAAATCCCATTCCTTCCGTGGTAGCAGCCGCATTTCAGAGTCTCAGGAGCCGTGAGCAGCCTGTGACTACATAGCTGGACAGAGCAGCTGGGTGGTACCCAGGAGCAGAGGAAGTGGGTGATCACTAGCAGTCATGAAAGACAGGGTCTAGCACTTTAATTGGTTTCGGGGATTTGGTATTACTGAAATATCCTTTTTAAGGAACATCTATTTGGCGTGAATTTGTAATACTAGTGGTATTAAGGATTAGTGATATTCACAGTGGCAATAACACATACTTGATATGAAATATAAAAGCTAATCTTTAAAGCAACTTTATGATTAGATATTATACTCATTTCACAGATAAGGAAACTGAAACTCAGAGTCATTTATCAAAATGGCCAATTGAGGTTTTAAATCGAGCTCTAAATGATTGATCATTTCATTTTTCTCTGTGGAGAGCTGACTTCGCTATAATGACTGTACCAGTTGTTACAGTATTAAATGGATCTATAGTACATACAGTCCTGAGCTTTCCCAGCCAGCAACCCTCGAATCTGTCACTGTCCATTAACTAAAGGGATGGGGCCTAATCTAACAGGTACTTTGAGGTCTCTGCTCAGACACTATGGCCAATATCCATGCCTGCACCTTATCTATTACAAAGCATTTAATAGAATTTAAAAATATCACTTCTGACCATTCTGTTTCCACAGCAACTAAATTAATATTGGGTCAAAGAGTCCTATTGACCACTTATTTTGTACTATATTAAAGTTTGTCTTGATGAAACAAGAACGTGGGCAGCATTCTACAGGATACATATTTGTAAACTTTAGTTAGAAAATAACATACAAACTGTATATAGAAAAAAAGGAGAAGGGGGCAGCAGAGGATGAGATGGTTGGATAGCATCACCAACTCAATGGACATGACATTGAGCAAATTCTGGGAGATGGTGAAGGACAGGGAATCCTGGCCTGCTGTAACCTATGGAGTTGCCGAGAGTCAGATATGACTTAGCCACTGAACAAGAACAGCAGCAATACAAAGTGTGATAATGAATTCAGAAGCAAAGGAAAATGTCTGTGTCTGCAGTTTCTAAGCAATCAAATACAATGCGCATCGTATGTTTTTAAAGATTCTTCCCACAATACCAATTTTTCTTGACCCACTCTTCCAGCTGGAATTGTAGCTTCTTTTCTTTGACTCTTTGGAGAGCCACTTTTGAGTTACTCAATCCGTTTGTCTGTCCCTCCATTGCACCTTCTCCTGAAAGAGTCTCTCTTGACCACAGATTAGGTCCAGAGTCCCAGAACAGGGGCCGTGGCATCTTCTGCCAGGAGATGAGTGAAGTGCTCGTTACGCGGTCTCCCTCCTCCCCCAGTTTAGACGTCTGTCTGTCTCCCCCGCTGGTCTCTGCTGACGGCCCTTCCAAATGCTCTTCTGTTCCTTTCAGATGCCCCTAAGCCTCCCACAGAGGACACCTATCTCAGGTTTGATGAATATGGGAGCTCAGGACGGCCCAGAAGGTCAGCTGGCAAGTCACAGAAGGGCCTCAACGTGGAAACCCTTGTGGTGGCAGACAAGAAGATGGTGGAGAAGCACGGCAAGGCCAACGTCACCACATACATTCTCACGGTCATGAACATGGTACGGAGACAGTCAGGACCCCGGCCCTCTGCCTCCCTGAGACAGCTCAGAATCATGGAATTCCCATGTGCAAGTTAAACAGCAGATGCAGCCACGTGATTGTATTGAAAAAAATTAAGTTGGAAGGAAAATTGGCTTCCTACATAAATATATTTGGGCAAATCAATGCATACTTGCTCATAAATATGTTTTATTGATCTTCCCTTGCAGTTTTGGAAATTAAAAAAAAATTTTTTTTTAACTTTTCTCTGATTTTAATTCATTGCAACAGGTTTCCAGCCTCTTTAAAGATGGGACCATTGGAAGTGATATAAACATTGTCGTGGTGAGCCTCATTCTTCTGGAACAAGAACCTGTAGGTGCCACACTTGATTTCTTTTTTCTCCACTCATTCTGCCATTCAGGGTACACTTAGCGAACACCTGCTATGTTGCCACCCCATGGAACTGTCATTAGAAATTCAACTTTGAAAATTTCAAATTACCCTCAAGGAAATACAATCCAATAGGGTTGAGTATTTAAATACTAAAACCTGACAAAATGATAATTTATATATAAACATACAATATATGTGTAGATATACAATGATATAAAATATGGTTAAAAGTGCATATGTAATATGGCTATGAAAAAGTAAAATGAATACAAAAAGTAGAATATAGGCATTATGAAATATTATGCAGGCTTCACAAGGAAAGTACATTTGGTAAGAGATTTAAATGTTAGCTGGATTTGGCAAGTTGGAGATTCTGGGTAATTACAAAAGGATATTTTGAAAATATACTGAAAATAAGTCATCCGAAAATTCAGGTAAATAGCTTACTGTCTCCCAGCACCACCTTAGGTACTACAGAAAATAAACAAGGGATATTTAACTGCCCTTGACTTAGTTACAGGGAGATGCAAGCAGAACAAGTGTTAACTTGTACAGCATCTCCTGCTTTGTGGTGTTTTGAATACAACTGTATTTTCTGAGGTGGGAGTTACCAATCTGACTATTTTTAAGTCCCCTGAGGCATTTTTCTCTTCATCTGTAAACCCAGTAATGAATGGACAAAGCAGAGAGTCAGAGGTGAGGCAAAAATGAATATAATTGCCAGATCTCTAGTGCTCCAGAGGTTAACAATGTATCAAATTATTCTTAGAATTTTGGAAAAGAAGAAAAGGTGTATGTTGTTTGGGAGATACTTCTAATTTACTACTTATACTGTTCCCAAGGACTCAAAGTCAGCAGCATCCTAATTCACTGATAATTAAGGGTTTTGTCTAAAAACTCTCAACTTGACCCAAGTTAATAGTTCTTAGGAAAAATTTGATTAAAAAATTTAAGAGTAGATCCTTGCTTACCCTTTAGAATATTGTAATTATTTGTTTCTTCATCCATTCAGTGAGCTTTCAGTTTATTGATTGTTGTGATGTGCTGAGCCCTTTCCTGGAAATTTTGACATAGGAGTAAGCAAGCCATGATCAGTTCTGTCCTCATGCTCAACTGAAGGACCCACTGAACTTTACCCCACTAAGTAATAGTTATGTTGTAAACGCAGTAACAGTTCTATAAAGCTGGTACCAGTGTGAGACGGACAAAGGTGCTTCTAACTGATGCCAGTTTATTTGTAATAGAAATACAACTGGTCACAAAGCACACTACCAAAACTCTGTGGTTACTTCCAATATTGTGAACATTTACCTGCAACCGTTTTAAACACCAATTCCATCCAACCTTAGCTCAAGTGTTTTCCCCTGTTGACCCTTCCCCCAGAAACGTGATGCTTCTGTGTTTGCCTGTACAAATGGAGTGATGCAACATTCTCACACCTGTCACACATCCACACTTTGATTTGTGCGGTTTTCCTGTAGGGAGGATTACTGATCAACCATCATGCAGACCAGTCTCTGAATAGTTTCTGTCAGTGGCAGTCTGCCCTCGTTGGAAAGAACGGCAAGAGGCATGACCATGCTATCTTACTCACGGGATTTGATATCTGTTCCTGGAAGAATGAACCATGTGACACTCTAGGTATGATATGAACACGTACTTCATGCACACCCATGTCAGCTAAAAACACAGGCTGGAAACTTTCTGTTGGGTGAGTGGCTCTGGGGTTTCTTATTAAGGAGATAATCTTTAAATTGTGGAGTATCCTCATTGTACCCTCTCTGAATATTGTTCTGTTTAACTGAACAGTGTGGAATGGGGGCCCCTTTACTTTATTCCTGTTGTGTTTTTTTTTTTTATTAAACTTTGTAATGATCCTGCAGGCATGAGATCAATTATCGTTTAACTACACAAGTTGTAAGTTATTCCCAAAGCATCTTGAGTGCAGAGCTGGATAGCTGAAAAGAGCCTGCCTAGTCTCTGTGGCATTCAACTGTGCCCCTAAGTAAGCATGCTTTTTAAAAAAAGTTATTTGAACTTTGAAGGACTCAGCTGAAAGTATCTTTAAAAAGAAACAAAGTGTTAAGTTCTACTCTTATCTATAAGAGAGGACAGAGAGCCATATACCTTTAGCCTTTTTTCTGCAACAACAACAACAAAAAAACCCAATCATCTTTTAAACTAAAAGTGTGCACAGCATTTGGACATCAGAAATGATCAGGAGTGTTTCCTTTGGATTTGAAATTGCTCTCTCAACAGGGTTCGCCCCCATCAGTGGGATGTGCAGCAAGTACCGAAGCTGTACCATCAATGAGGACACAGGGCTTGGCCTGGCCTTCACCATCGCTCATGAGTCAGGGCACAAGTAAGTGACCCCTCGATGCACCGCTTTATATGAAAGCCAGTTGGGTGGTTCATTGGCTTTGCTCTATGATTATTACCGATCTGGGTGGAATAAATAGGACACATCTTATATAAGGTTTATGATAGTACTTGACTGTTTTTTCCATTTGTGGAAGTTGCTCAGTCGTGTCTGACTCTTTGAGACCCCATAGACTGGAGCCCGCGGGCTCCTCAGTCCATGCAGTTCTCCAGGCCAGAATACTGGAGTGGGTAGCTGTTCCCTTCTCCTTGGGATCTTCCAAACCCAGGTCTCCCACATTGCAGGCAGGTTCTTTACCATCTGAGCCACCAGGGAAGCCCCTGAATACTGGAGTGGGTAGCCTATCTCTACTCCAGGGGATCTTCCCAACCCAGGAATTGAATCAGGGTCTCCTGCAATGCAGGCAGATTCTTTACCAGCTGAGCTACCAGGGAAGATCACACTTGACTGAAAGAAGGGCCCAAACAAAGGCCAGTCATTGTCAAGGCTCTTGTTGAACAACATGTGATAGTTGTTGGATACTTGGTATTCCATTGTGTGTGTAAATGGACTTTGCTGTTGTTCAGACTGTAAGTAACGTGGCCTAATAGTTAAATTATGAAGGAGACAAGTCATAAGATTTTGATAAAACTTTTGACATGTACCAAAGAAAATGCATATTATCTTCTGATAGGCTGTCAAATCAAAGTTAGGAAATTTAAAAAAAATTTAAGCTCAAAATCCAATTCAATTGGATTTCTTATATCTGGAAAACTACACTAAGGTGCTGCTTTAATGACCTTTTCCTCTTAGAGGAATGGCCTTGATCTCTCCCCATCTTATCCCCATTTCTGTGACTCTTCCTCTTTCCTTTGGTGCTTTGTACATAAATTTCCCTCTGCTTTTGACTTTCACGAATATATTTAGAAAGACTGTCTCCCAAACAAACCCCTTAGCTTCTTGGTTAGGTACAAAGAAGAACCGAACTGGGCAAAGTGGAGCTTGGGAAACTGCTTTCCCTGAGTGTATGTTGAGGTTAATAAGTACCTATGTGTGGACCCATCACCTCCAATACCGTGTATTAACCCGTGTATGTTGAATCTAGGAAAGTAGCAGAGATCTTAGTTTTTACAAAGCCGAAATAGAGACATAGATGATGTAGAGAACAAATGTATGGACACCCAGGGGGAAGAGGCAGTGAGATGAACTGGGAGACTGAATTGATGTATGCACACCGCTGAGGATAAAACAGACAACTAGGGGACCCCTACTCAGTGCTCTACGGTGACCTAAAAGGGAAGGAAACCTAAAAAAGAGGGGACATGTGTATACGTATAGCTGATTCACTTTACAGTAAATACTAACACAGTATTGTGAAGCAACCAGTAAAAATTAATTAAAAAAATTTTTTTAAATCCCTGGGGCCCTTACTGATCAGCTCACAGTATATAGCCATCCTGCCATTACTAACCTGATAAATTGAGAGGAATGATGGGAAAATGGCTGGTTTGTAGACGAGAGTCACAACAGAATCGTTGTTGTTATTCAGTCATATCTAACTCTTTGCAACCCCATGGGCTGCAGCACATCAGGCTTCCCTGTCCTTCACTAATCTCCTGAGCTTACTCAGACTCATGTCCATTGAGTCGGTGATGCCATCCAACCATCTCATCCTCTGTCAGCTGCTTCTCCTTGCGCCTTCAATCTTTCCCAGCATCAGGGTCTTTTCCAATGAGTAGCCTCTTCGCTTCAGGTAGCCAAAAGTGTTGGAGTTTCAGCTTCAGCATCAGTCCTTCCAATGAATATTCAGGGTTGATTTCCTTTAGGATGGACTGGTTGGATCTCCTTGCAGTCCAGGGAACTCTCAAGAGTCTTCTCCAGCACCACAGTTCAAAAGCATCACTTCTTCGGCGCTCAGTCTTCTTTATGGTCCAGCTCTCTTTTCTTACAGTTTCAGTAACTCTGTCCCTCACTTGGGTTCCCTGATTCTCAGTACACCTTTTTCGTCCTCTGCTTATAGTTTGGAAAATGGGTTCACGGAAGCCTTTCTGTTTGCTTTCTGTCTTAGTTTCGGCATGGTTCATGATGGAGAAGGCAACCCCTGCAGGAAAACGGAAGGCAACATCATGTCACCCACGCTGACCGGAAACAATGGTGTGTTTTCATGGTCTTCGTGCAGCCGGCAGTACCTCAAGAAATTCCTTAGGTAAGAAGACAGGCCAGAGCCAAGGGCGCTCCCAGGTTCGGAGGAGTGACCGTGCATGGTACTCAGTAGACATGAAAACAAGTACTTGGTGGGTTGATGATGATGATGATATTGTCATGACTGTGGCTGAAAAAAATACATGGAAGGCCTAATACTGTGTTACATGTTCTCCACATAATGCCTCAGTCAGTCCTCACATCAGTCCTATTATTATCCTCATTTTAGAGTTGAGGAAATTGAGTCTTAGGGTGGTTAATAGTGTTACTGAAGGTTCTACAGCTGGTAAATTGAGGACAAAAGACACACTTAGATCTGTTATGATTCCAAAATCTGTGCTTAGAACTGTCTCCTCTAAGACATCCAGAGGTTGCTGGGTATATTATCTTTTTATTGTGACTGATTATTTTAATCTAGTCAATCAACTCGGTCATAAGAGTATTAAAAGTACTAAAATAGTATGCAAGACAGCAAAAAAGACACAGATGTGTATAGCGGACTTTTGGACTCAGAGGGAGAGGGAGAGGGTGAGATGATTTGGGAGAATGGCATTGAAACATGTATAATATCATGTAAGAATCGAATCGCCAGTCTATGTCCGATGCAGGATACGGCATGCTTGGGGCTGGTACACGGGGATGACCCAGAGAGATGTTGTGGGGAGGGGGGGTGGGAGGGGGGTTCATGTTTGGGAACACATGTACACCGTGGTGGATTCATGTCAATGTATGGCAAAACCAATACAGAATTGTAAAGTAAAATAAAAAATAAATAAATAATAAAAAAAATAAAAGTACTAAAATAGAGTGTTTGTTTTGCAATGAATGGAGCATTGTGGTGATTGGCTATTTTGTGTGAAATGGCCAGGAGCTAACTCGGTGTCCAAAAGACATCCAAAGGGCATGAAAGCTATGTAAAATTCCTCCAGTAACTCAGAACTCCTGGATTTATTTTATTAGTAAAATGGGAGTTAGGAATCTGTTTGATTGGTATTAAATGATGAACACCAGCTTGAAACTCTTTGAAGTTTCCTTTGATTTTATTAAATATAATACCTATTTAACCATTTGGACATTATACAACACTAGAGGCATTAGACATGTATGTATGTATCTCATTTTTCATATGTGTGTAGATATACCTTGTTAATCTATGTTGACGCACAAGAACACTCAGGTTCTAAAGGCATCTCCTCTTGACTGGGTATTAGGGAAACTAACCAAGTTTCTTTGGGAATTGATATTCTTAATACTTTTTCTTTAACCTGTACCATTGCATATTATTTGCAGATGTTTACAGAATTAGCCATATACACAGGCAAGGATGATTCAGTGGAAGGATGTCAAACCAAACGATGCCCCAAAGGACAGTGAGATATTGACAAAGCTTTTGTTATGTGACTTTGTCACATAGGAGATTTTCTTACTAGTTTTCAATTTATGGTCTGGGGCCTAAAGTTACCTTTCCTATCTCATGTGAGAATGAAATCAATAAATATGATAAATCAAGGTCAACTTAGTATAAATTGAATTTCTTACTATAAATTGAATGTCACGAATATGATATAGTTAAATTCTTTTGGCTGATGATGACAATAAGAACAACAAAAGCTAACTTTGAATGCTTCCTGTGCTGTGTTGAGCGTGTCACTTTGTCTTGCTTGATCTGTGAACAACTCTTACAGAAGTCAGATTACGTTAGTAATCAGATATGTAAGAGTTGGTCATATCGGCTTGGTTGACTAGGACCCCCATCTGTCTGACTCCAAAGTCATGTGTAACCACCATGCTGTTTTATCTCTAGTTTAATTATTTAAATAAGTGGAGATAAGGTGCATGAAAATCCATCCCATTTGGACTGTGTTTATTTCCAACACATCCCAGTTCAGTATACCTCGGGGAGATTGTTCTGCTTTGTTCCCATTGTATCCTTTCTCCTGATTTCTTTCAAAAACCTTATTCATTTGTTGCTCATAAAGATTACTGGAGGTAAAATATATCTTCGACCACACCCCATTATCTGTTTAAAACAAACACAGCATGACTTTCAACTTTGTGGAGACAGGTAATTGTCTCTAGTTTATTTAAATTATGACTTTAGTACTCACCACAGAGCAGGCACTCAGTAAAAATTTGTTGAATATTGTTGAATGAGACTGTTGGGGAAAGTTGACGTTTCCCATCTCCTTGCAGGTCAAGTTTAACCAATCAGATACCTGTAACTTCCAGTCCCACGTAAACACTTTGTGGTCCTGTAAATTTCATTTTCTTAGACAGGACAGGACTCACTCTTAATTTTAAGCGTGTGCCTATTGCTTTGCCATGTTACATTTTCCTTTGCGTGAACGCATTCAGAAGTATAATGTTCTGTGTGGTGAGATCACAGATAAACATGGTAACTAATAAGGATGTGTTATTGCAGCACTCCTCAGGCTGGGTGTCTGGTGGATGAGCCCAAGCAAACAGGACAGTATAAATATCCAGACAAACTACCAGGACAGATTTACGATGCTGACACACAGTGCAAGTGGCAGTTTGGAGCCAAAGCCAAGTTATGCAGCCTTGGTTTTGTGAAGGTATGTTTGCTTGTGATTTCAAACTTACTAAGATTCTATCGTGTGTCTGTGTACCTAACAGAAGTATAAACATTTGGTTTGCTAAGGCCAAGGGTTAGAGTCTGGGTTACCTCTGAAATGTCATTTGTTTGGCGTGATAATTAAGTGGCAATTTTACTGTCAATGAATTATCCAGACTTATCCCCTGTAGACCACGCCTGGTTTAAATACCAAATTCCTCCTCTGTAGACAACGATTTTATCACAAGTAGTAAATCTGGATACAATGGCTTTCACCTAATGCTCATAACTAATTTTGTTCATTTTGTTGTGTTTCATGCTCTTATTTTTTTAATTAATGAGTTTAATTGGAGGATAATTACTTTACAATTTTGTGATGGGCTTTAGCATACATCATCACGAAACAGCCGCAGATATGCGTGTGTCCCCCCATCCTGAACCCCTCCTCCCACCTCCCTCCCTACCCTATCCCTCTGGGTTGTCCCAGAGCACCAGCTTTGGGTGCCTTGCTGCATGCACAGAACTTGCTCTGGTCATCTATTTCACGTATGGAAATGTACATGCTTCAGTGTTATTCTCTTAAATCATCCTACCCTCGCCTTTAGTGTAATTCATATAAGACCATCACCCCTTCAAAATGCATACATATACCTTTTACAGTAATATGAACATGATCTTTGGCAGCTAACTTCTTTTGGTATGTAAAAATTCAAGGTGTATCTTGAGTAATTTTAAGATTACTCAAGATTACTCAAGATTTTTGGGTAAAGTCTTTCTTTCAAGGAACATTTACCTGTTTTATAAATAAGTTTGTATTATTTTTTTTAGATTCTGCATATAAGTGATATCATATGATATTTGTCTTTCTCTGGCTTACTTCACTTAGTATGATAAACTTCCCAGGTGGTCCAGTGTTAAAGAATCTGCCTACCAAATGCAGGAGACCCAAGAGACATGGGTTTGATCCCTGGGTCGGAAAGATCCCCTGGAGTAGGAAATGGCAATCCACTCTAGTATTCTTGCCTGGAGAATCCCCACGGACAGAGGAGCCTGGTAGGTTATAGTCCATGGGATCACAAAGAGTCAGACACAACTGAGCGACTAAGCACAGCACAGTATATGATAATCTCTAGGTCCGTCTGTGTTGTTGCAAATGGCACTACTTCATCTTTTTTTAATGGCTAAGTAATATTCCATTATGTATACACATACCACATCTTCTTTATCCATTCATCTTTGCTGCACACCTGAAAATAACACATTGTTAATCAACTGTGAAAGTGAAAGTTGCTCAGTCGTGCCCGACTCTTTGCGTCCCCATGGACTATACAGTCCTTGGAATGTGCCTCTGTCCATGCAATTCCCCAGGCCAGAATACTGGAGTGGGTAGCGGTTCCCTTCTCCAGGGGATCTTCCCAACCCAGGGATCGAACCCAGGTCTCCTGCATTGCAGGTGGATTCTTACCAGCTGAGCCACCAGGGAAGCCCAAGAATACGGGAGTGGGTCGCCTATCCCATCGCCAGGGGCCCTTCCTGATCCAGGAATCGAATTAGGGTGTTAATCAACTATACACCAATATAAAATTTAAAATTAAAAAAAGGAAGATGTATCTTTCTATGAAAAAGATACATGGGAAAAAGCAAAAGTCCAGGAGGTAGAAAGGGGAGAAACATTCTTTTAATTCATCAACAACCAGGCCACTGAACATCTCAATATCACTAAAAAGTAGAATCATTTTTAAGTTGGTTGCTTCCTAGTATCCAAAGAGAAATGTGGAAATCCTGGGTGTCTGGAGACCTGGAAATTATGGAGATTGGCAGCTGCCCTTCCCATCTCTGTGTCTGTTCCCTCCCCTCCTCTCTCCTCTCTCTTCTTTTCCTCTACCACCGTTCCCACCATGAGCAGCACCACCACTGCCCATCACTCTGTAGCAACTGCTCATCAAGCCTCTGCTCCACACGGTGTTCTGCTTAGAGACATATTTCACTTTTCCTCAACCTTCACAAAAGCCTTTTGAAGGGAGAATCATCACCTGCTTTTTAACTGGGGCTCAGAGAATTCCATTTGCCCAAAGCCACACAACTTTTAAATGGCAGAGGTTAAACAAATCTCCTCACCCATACTGATGAGTATGGGTGCTTCCTCCTCATTAGGTAATACCAGTGTTTCCTAAACTTCAGCATTAACATTCAGTCCTTAAGAACTACTTTTATTAGTTGTGCCATATCTCTGTATGATGACTCACTTGTTGCTTTTTTATGAATCAACCCACTTGAAAAAAAACAGAAGTCCAGTCCTAAGAAATAATAACCCCCAAATCACCGGTTTGATATGGGATTACGTGTGTTTCTAATGCAACTTAAGTGCATAACTATTAGAAAAATGTATGCATACACCAGCCACATTTTTTTTTTGTATATCCTCCATGGTGCATGGGTCTTAATTTGGCAAACACTAGTCTATCATATGTATAAATTAACAAATTCACAATCACTTCTAACTAAGGGGAAGCTTTTGGCAGAAAAAAGTAGCCATTCTTTTCTTGGAAAAAGCTTATCCGCTAACTTTGTCTCTTGTCATTCCATTCTTAAAGGTATTGCTAGCTTATTCCTTTGCTAATTGTATGTGCAGCACTAAATATGCCACAAATGCACAAAGGTAATGACTTTGATTTTCCTTAGAAATATAAAATGAACTCGTAAAATTACTAGTGGGAACTCTTTGGTGGGCCAATGGTTAGAGCTATTCATTTTCACTGTCAAGGGTGTTGATTCAATCCTTGACTGGGGGACTAAGATCCTGAAAGGCACACTATGCAGCCAAAAATAATAATAATAATAATAATAACTGTCATTACTTGAGGATCATATATTCAACAAGCATTTGTCAGATGCCTGTGCAAAGTTTAAACAACTATCCTGAAGTTATAGATCTTTCTCTGGAACCAAACCGTATTTTTGAAAGATAGCGTCTCAGTGTGATGGTGTTTCCTAGGTAGTGGTGCAGAGGCATGTGGAAGTTCTAGACTAAAAGACTACAGAAACTGAAGAAAGGCACAGACGTAGGGGTGTCTGGAGGGGTCGGAAGACCTGATATACAAATATCAAATCATTGTGTTGTATGTGTGTTCAGTTGGGTCTGACTGTGACACCCTGGACTGTAGCCCGCCAGGCTCCTCTATCCATGGGATTCTCCAGGCAAGAATACTGGAGTGGGTTGCCATTCCCTTCTCCAGGGGATCTTCCCGACCCAGGGATCAAACCCACGTCTCTTGTGTCTCCTGCACTGGCAAGCAGATTCCTTATCACCTGGGAATCCCATATGTCAGTTATTTTGTAGTTGTTGTTCATTCACTCAGTCCTGTCCGACTCTTTGTGACCCCATGAACTGTAGCACGCCAGGCATCCCTGTCCCTCACCATCTCCTGGAGTTTGCTCAAACTCATGTCCATTGAGTTGGTGATGCCATCTAACCATCTCATCCTCTGTCGTCCCCTTTTCCTCCTGCCTTCATTCTTTCCTACCATTAGGGTCTTTTCTGGTGAGTTAGCTCTTCGCATCAGGTGGCCAAAGTATTGGAGCTTCAGCTTCAGCATCAGTCCTTCTAATGAATATTCAGGATTTACTTCCCTTAGGATTGACTGGTTTGATCTCCTTGCAGTCCAAGGGACTCTCAAGAGTCTTCTCCAACACCACAGTTCAAAAGCATCAATTCTTTGGTGCTCAGCTTTCTTTATAGTCCCACACTCACATCCATACATGACTACTGGAAAAACCATAGATTTGACGAGGCAGACCTTTGTTGGCAAAGTAATGTCTCTGCTTTTTAATATGCTGTCTGGGTTTGTCATAGCTTTTCTTCCAAGGAGCAAGCATCTTTTAATTTCATGGCTGCAGTCACCATCTGCAGTGATTTGGGGACCCAAGAAAATAAAATCTGTCACTGTTTCCATTGTTTCCCCATCTATTTGCCATGAAGTGGTATATCAGTTATACCCCCAGTAAAAAATTATTTCAAAAAGAATTTGACGTTGGGAGGAATAAAGAGAAACTTTCTAGTATCTAAATACAGCTACTTTGCAATCTATTAAATTTACTACATCACATTTCAACTTCTAGTAACTCTCGCAGGGACTTAGATTCCAGCTGTATTGATGAGCTTGTAAGTTTCTCAGGCATTTCCTGGTTCCGTGTCCACAGGTCTTTGTGTGCTTTCCATCCTGAAATGCTGCATGGCCATGAGGACAAGTATCTCTCATTTTTTTATTACTATTGTTAAAGATTCAGCTCAAATATTACCTCCATTTTTCCCCCAAGGAAACTTAAACTCCACTTTCCCTGAGCTCTGTTTTCACCCTTTATGTCATCTTCATAGACCTGTGATCCTAATATTTTAACTGTCGGTGTATATCTCTTGCCTCAATAGATAGAGTGTCTGCAATGCCTGTCATGTACCTGAGTATTAGCAGATACTCAGTAATTGCTTATTGGATTTACAATGATAATCAAAGTCCATGTATTTCTTGTGGCTGTTCCACATAGCATGTGGGATCTTAGTTCCCTGAGCAGGGATCGAACCCACGTCCTCTGTATTGGGAGCATGAAATCTTAACCCTCGGACTACCAAGGAAGTCTGATCAAAGCCCACGTATTGTTAGCACTCCCATTTTCAGAACATGGACGATTTCGCCTCCATCTCTTTCTCATCACTCCTCAAGGAAGCAGGAGTGGCCTCTTGGAGAAAGAGAGGAACCAAAGATGACCCTGGGGCTTGAGGGGCTTGTGCAGCTAATAAGATGGGGGTGTCATAAATGAGCTGCTGAAGGCTGAACGTGGAACAGATTTGGGGGGACAGCTGGGGAATTGTGTTTCGGTTGTATTAAATTTGAGATGCTTGATAAAGTTGGATTGGCAGAGACCTTTAAGCTTTGTGCACCTCATACTTCCCTTAAAGGGGCGTCTGATCATTAGACACAGTAGGAGAAGGTGGGCCCTAGGGACCAGAGAGAACAACGGACAGCACTGAGACTCTTTCCTTAAAAGTCACATCCAGGCAACACGAGGCCTTTGGGGTCTCCATGGTTATTTTGTTCCCCTTAAATTATGACTTAAGTCTAAGGAATTATAGATAAGGAAAAGTTAGATGAATAGGCTGAACAAATAAAAAGAGGTAAGAACAAGGAAAAAGTGCAGACTCTGATTTCTGTTTCTCTTGAAAGGAAGCCTGCTCCGAAGGCTCTGGGTCGTCAGAGCGCGTCGTTGGCTATAATTACACTTGACTTCTGTGCTCCACCACAAAAGAAATAACGTGTTTGCACAGCCTGTCGTATTTCACTCTGGAATCCCTGTGTCTCTGTGTTTGGCTTGATGTTCCCGGTCTCCTCCGGCTGCCCCTTTTCTTCGGCCCTGTGGCTTGGCGTTGGCCAGGGAATGGGGCCTCCACTGCTTTGGTCCACTCTGGGGCCATTTTTGTGGCTGGCTCTGGGTGTGGGTTATGGCTTGACCTGGGCTGTAAGACAGAAAGCAGTTTAATTCTGAAAGCCTTTCTCGCTGCAGCTTTGTTTCCGTGGTGACCTCCCATCCCTCTGTTTTGATAGAGATGGGTTTTTTCCACCTTAACTGGTCCCTCTTGGATCCAGGGTGACCCAGATGGGAATGCATGGAGATGGTAAACTTCATCCATCTGGTAGGAAGGCTGCCTCGTGCTTTCTGCTAATGTCAGTGACAGGTCCATTTCCATGGGAAACGTTTCCATGTTGTGTCTTATGAGCTGTGTTGAGATTTGGAAATACTTTGTGCAAGCATGCTAAGTCACTTCAGTCGTGTCCAACTCTTTGTGACCCCACAGACTGTAGCCCACCAGGCTCCTCTGTCCATGGGATTCTTCAGGCAAGAGTACTGGAATAGTTTGCCATGCCCTCCTCCAGGAGATCTTCTCAACCCAGGGATCAAGAGGTCCTTCCCTTCTCTTTTTAAGAGACACGTTATACAACCCACAAGACGAGGCTCATTGCCTGCACCTCCTGTTTCCCTATGTTTTCTGTCTAATGGAACACTTTTGTTGTGAAAGATTTCTAAGTATGTTCTTGCCATGTTTTTCTAACCATGGAATCTCTGTTAACTGGAATGCTTGGAGAATTGGGTGCCTGGGTCATTGAATTTTCAGGGCTCCAACAAGTGACCATAAAAATCATGCTGTTTCCTCCCTCGTTGTTAATGTTTTCCCCAAAATGGACCTTGGTCAATAGAATGTGGCAAATGAAACAGAATGACTCTGGTGATTCATGATTTTGACCTTCCGTTTATGATGTCATTCTGAAAAGCAAGTTTACCTTTTGAACTGGAAGGAATCTGGTTCAGGCACTTTACTTTATAAGTAGACAGTCAAGGGGTAGAGAAGTTGAGAGCTTTTTGACATCAGTTCAGTTCAGTTCAGTTCAGTCACTCAGTCATGTCCGACTCTTCGCGACCCCATGAATTGCAGCACGCCAGGCCTCCCTGTCCATCACCAACTCCCAGAGTTCACTCAGACGCACGTCCATCGAGTCGGTGATGCCATCCAGCCATCTCATCCTCTGTCGTCCCCTTCTCCTCCTGCCCCCAATCCCTCCCAGCATCAGAGTCTTTTCCAATGAGTCAACTCTTCGCATGAGGTGGCCAAAGTGCTGGAGTTTCAGCTTTAGCATCATTCCTTCCAAAGAAATCCCAGGGCTGATCTCCTTCAGAATGGACTGGTTGGATCTCCTTGCAGTCCAGGGGACTCTCAAGAGTCTTCTCCAACACCACAGTTCAAAAGCATCAATTCTTCGGTGCTCAGCATTCTTCACAATCCAACACTTACATCCATACATGACCACAGGAAACACTATAGCCTTGACTAGACGGACCTTAGTCGGCAAAGTAATGTCTCTGCTTTTGAATATACTGTCTAGGTTGGTCATAACTTTTCTTCCAAGGAGCAAGCATCTTTTAATTTCATGGCTGCAGTCACCATCTGCAGTGATTTTGGAGTCCCCCCCAAAAAATGTCTGACACTGTTTCCACTGTTTCCCCATCTATTTCCCATGAAGTGATGGGACCAGATGCCATGATCTTCATTTTCTGAATGTTGAACTTTAGGCCAACTTTTTCACTCTCCACTTTCACTTTCATCAAGAGGCTTTTTAGCTCCTCTTCACTTTCTGCCATAAGGGTGGTGTCATCTGCATATCTGAGGTGATTGATATTTCTCCTGGCAATCTTGATTCCAGCTTGTGCTTCTTCCAGCCCAGCGTTTCTCAGGATGTACTCTGCATAGAAGTTAAATAAGCAGGGTTGGTAGTAAATGCAGATCCAGTGTGGTGGTCAAGGACCCAGACTCTGGAATCTGGCCCTTTTGCCACTTACCAGCTTGGTGACATGACAGCTTGAGGGTGTCCAGCATCTTACTCAGTTCCCTCATCTAAACGAGTTGATATAGGGCAGTGGCCCCCAGCCTTTTAGGCATGAGGGACTGGTTTCGTGGAAGACAATCTTTCCATGGAGCAGGGCAGTGGCAAGGGCGTAGATTCAGGATGATTCAAGCACATTGCATTTATTGTGCTCGTATGAGAATCTAATGTCACCACTGACCTGACTGGAGGCAGAGATCAAGCCGTAATGAGCATGATGGGAGCAGCTGTAAACACAGATGAGGCTTCGCTCACTCACCGCAGCTCACATCCTGCTGTGCATCCCAGGTCCTAACAGGCCTGTACTGGTCCGTGCCCTGGGGCTTGGGGGTCCCAATGTGAAGGACTAGTGTCCACCACTAAATGACTTTAATGACAGTAATCATTACCTGCGGCTGCTGTAATCAGTTTCCATGAACTGACTGAGTTAAAACAGCTCAAATGTATTTTATTGCAGTTCTGGAGGCAGACCTCTAAAATGCATCACACTGGTCTAACGTCAAGAGTTGGTGAGGTTGTGCTCCTTCTGGAAACTCTAGAAGAGCAGGCATTTTCTTGCCTTCTCCAGCCCCCCAAAGCTGCTTGTATCCCTTGATTCATGGCCTCCTCCTCCCTCTTCAAAAGCCTCCCTGAGTGCTCCCCATAGTGCCATCTCTTTGGTTCTCTTCTGGCACCCTCTTCTCTGTTTAAGGACCCTTGTGATTACCTAGGGTCCATCTGGAAAATCTAAGACCATCTCCATCCCAAAGGCAATGGATTAACACCATCAATTTAATTTGCAACTTTAGTTCTCCTTTGCTATATCACCTAGGACAGTCACAGGTTCCTGGAAGTAGGATGTGGTTGTTTGCATGGGGGGAGGGATCATTCTGCCTAGTACAATCCAGCTTGTTGTTGTTTAGTCACTCAGTTGTGTCCGACTCTGCGATCCCGTGAACTGTAGCCCGCCAGGCTCCTCAGTCCATGGGATTTCCCAGGCAAGAACACTGGAGTGGGGTGCCATGTCCTTCTCCCATCTTCTGCCATTCTTCTCAAGCAAATAAATTAGCTTGAGAGTTAATTTATCTCATAGGTCTGGTGTAAGAATGAAGTTGTCCAAATGCTTGAAAGTTATAAAGGTCAAGAAGGCAATGGTGATGACACTTCTATCCTTGGGAATAACCCTTCTGAGGCAAGTGCTGATTTTATCACTTATTTACAGATGAGGAAACTGCCGTTTAAAGGGCTTCTATAGCTTGTTCATAGGTCATGCGACCTGGGGAATACAGGACAAGGCTTTGAATCAGAGTTGCATTAATGCGGTCTTGATCTGTTCTGCTTTGACGATGATAGTGGTGATGATGGTGGTATGCCGAATCTCTTAGTTAAAAGTGTCTAAATTAGCTATTGTTACCTCCTAGTCCTTACCAAACACATACGAATATACAGATAATGTAGAAATGTCCTGCTTCTACGTTTGCTAGGATGTTTTACCAGTTACTTTGCCACCGCTAACTTTATTTGCCTCTCCTTTCCAGATAACATCCCATTTCAGCCACCTCAAAACAGAATATGGTGTACAACAGCTTTGGATATTTTAATTTTTATTGTATCATCACACTTACCAGCTCCTTCTTTCCTTTCAGGACATTTGCAAATCCCTTTGGTGCCACCGAGTGGGCCACAGGTGTGAGACCAAGTTCATGCCTGCCGCGGAAGGGACCGTTTGTGGCTTGAGTATGGTAAACTGCATACTTGCTAGTTTTTAGTTCTAGAGACTTAATAACGCAGTGGACCCAAACTATTTGTACCGTGACCTCAGAATGGAATGCTTTGGCTGCATCTATTTTCTGACTTTGCTTTAAATTAACTAGCTATTCTTTAGCAGCTCTTCTAAAACTCAATGCTAATATAACCGAGTTGGCTCCATTTTTTTTTAAGAAGGGGTTTTTCCTTTTGCCTTTGTTTTCCATTTTTAGATGGAGGCTTGGGCTCAAGTGTTTCTCTTTCAGGAGCTGGAGGGTTTCATTGTCTGTTTGCTGTTTTAACAATTTATATTTATTTATTTGGCTACGTCAGCTCTTAGCTGCGGCCCACAGAACCACCTTTGGGCCGTGCAGGCTCTTTATTGCAGCACATGGACTCTCTAGTGGAGGTGCCCAGACTCAGTGGTTGCAACGCATGGGCTTAATTGCTCCACAGCATGTGGGATCTTAGTTCCCCAGGCAAGGATTGAACCCATGCCCCCTGCATTGCAAGGCGGATTCTTAACCCCTGGACCACCAGGGGAGTCCCTCAACTGTTTGCTTTTTAAACTTGATTCAGTATAGACAAGTCTCAGGAAGCAGGTATTTCCTTTAGTAACAAAGAAAGGACTGTCCCTCCATGCAGCACATCTGAGACTCCCCTCCCAGGGCCATAACTGAGCTTCTGATATGCCCGATAGCGGCATTCTGTCCCTTATAGCAAATTCTCTTAGATTAGAAATACCTAAATGTTCTAATAGTTGTTGTTCAGTCACTAAGTCATGTCCCATTCTTTGTGACCCTATGGACTGCAGCACACCAGGCCTCCCTGTCCTTCACCATCTCCCGGAGCTTGCTCAGACTCATGTCCGTTGAGTCGGTGATGCCATCCAACCATCTCATCCTCTGTCATCCCCTTCTCTTCCTGTCCTCAATCTTTCCCAGCATCAGGGTCTTTTCCATTGAGCTGGCTCTTTCCATCCAGTGACCAAAGTATTGCCGCTTCAGCATCAGTCCTTCCGGTGAATATTCAGAGTTTATTTCCTTTAGGATCAGCTGTTTTGAGCTCCTTGCTGTCCAAGGGACTCTTCTAGCACCACAGTTCAAAAGCATCAATTCTTTGGTGCTCAGCCTTCTTATGGTCCAACTCTCACATCAGTACATGACTACTGGAAAAACCATAGCTTTCACTATATGGGCCTTTGTCAGCAGAGTGATGTCTCTGCTTTTTATTATGCTGTCTGGGTTTGTCATAACTCCTTCCAAGGAACAAGTGGTCTTTTAATTTCATGGCTGTAGTCATTGTCCACAGTGATTTTGGAGCCCAAGAAAATAAAATCTGTCACTGCTTCCACTTTTCCCCCATGTATTTATTTGCCATGAAGTGATGGGACTGGATACCATAATCTTAGTTTTTTGAATATTGAATTTTAAACTAGCTTTTTCACTTACTTCCTTCACGCTCATCAAGAGGCTCTTTTGTTCCTCTTTACTTTCTGCCATTAGAGCTTAGGTGACTGAGTTTAACCCCAGTCTCTGCTAATTGTGTTGCTAATTGGGTAGTTTGAGCAAGTTAGTTTTTCTTTGCTAAATTTCTCTCACTCAGTTATTCACTGCTACATGCTTTGTGAGAGTTGTATTATTGCTGTGGATCAAGTTTCCCCCACCCTGCTGTGGCATCCTTGTGGACCTATAAGCAACTTCATAAACTGTAGCTGCTTCTGTTATTGCTGTTGGCTCTTGTTATTTTGTCACAACCACTGAGCTTAGCCCAGGAAAATCATATTCCTGGTGGGGAAGCTTCAGATTCATGCTTATGGTTGACAAAATCCTCAAATGACCCACCGTCCCCCCTTCAAAGTTCTGAGGCATGCTGTGTGATTTCGTGCAAACTCTGAAGTGGCAACGAATCTGGGGAAAGAAAACTCGGGGAGCTCATCAGAACGTGGCAAGGAATTGAGAGGAAGTCCTCACTTGACCTCATCACAATACACTCGCAACCAAGCCTTCCAAACAGTAAACAGCCACGAAGCCAAGGTGTCACGGGGGAAAAGTGGAGATTTGAAAGAGAAAACTCCCTCCCCTTAATTCTGTAACCGAACCCCCACTCCTCGGTAGAACCTGGCATGATCCAAACCCCAACTCTTTGGATCTCATTGCAGCGGCTTTTGGGCAAGTGTGCAGTCATGCTAAGTCATGCAGAACTTGCTCAAAATAAAAGCACCACAGTGGGAAGAAAACCACTCCTTGGGGGCCCCCAAGGACAGAGGGAACCCGCATAACTGGGACTGGAGGACAAAGGAGAATGCAGACGGAAAGATCGGCACAGAAAACAGCTCTTGAACTTGAGCAGATCACCAGCCCAGGAGAGACCCAGAGCTAGTTTGGAAAGGACACTCCGCCCAAAGTCATCAGCCGGACCTTTCATACAGATGGAAGGGCAAAGGGTGTTACCTAGAAGCACAGTTTGTGTGGCCTGAAAGCTACTTGGTTTCATCAGAAATGCTCTTACGGGGATGGTTTGGAATAAAAATGTATGCGTAATTATACCTGTCTCTCTGGTGCGATAATCATCATGATAAATTCTGTGTTCCTGTCTGAAAAACTGATTCCCTTGGAAGCCATGAGCCTGGGGTTCTCTGCACCCCATTGTTTGCAAATGACAAGGCAGGCTCCGTGGTCATGTCTGTGCTGCCTCCCTGGGCTCTTGGGTGGACCCTTATCTGCACATGTCACCCGGACGGCTCACAAAGCCTACCCTACTCAGCCCGCTGGTGACACATGCCCTTTTCCGTAGGTGTCAGCCATTCAGACTGCACGTGGTGAGCACGGGGTCCCGGCAGGTGTGGCCAGCAGTGCCTTGAGGGCATCTGTAGCCTCGGGTTCGCCCCGTTGTCCCGCAGGTGTCTAACCTCCGCCCGCTTTCCCAGCTGGTCTCTGAATGTCACATATTGTTTTCACAGTGGTGTCGGCAAGGCCAGTGTGTCAAGCTGGGGGAGCTGGGGCCCCGGCCCGTCCATGGCCAGTGGTCTGCCTGGTCGAAGTGGTCAGAGTGTTCCCGAACATGTGGTGGAGGCGTCAGGTATCAGGAGAGGCATTGCAACAACCCCAAGTAAGGCTCCGACAGAAAGTCCGTGTTTGTAAGACGCAAACTTTCAACCTGCTCCATCTTGCCTATTTGTTTATCTTGCTTATGCCTGTTTTTAAGGGTGGTTTTCTTCTGTCTGGTTAATAGCAATCAACGAGGTCTTTACTGTTTGTATATAAACACTGTATGTACTTCCCTGGTGGCTCAGCGGTAAAGAACCCACCTGCCCATGCAGGAGACTCAAGTTCGATCCCTGGGTTGGGGAGATCCTCTGGAGGAGGAAGTGGCAACCCACTGCAGTATTCCTGCCTGGAGAATTCATGGACAGAGGAGCCTGGCGGGCTACAGTCCCTGCTGCTTAGTCGCTCAGTCGTGTCCAACTCTTTGCAGCCCCATGGACTGCAGCCTGCCAGACTTCCCTGTCCATGTGATTCTCCAGGCAAGAATACTGGAGTGGGTTGCCATTTCCTATACCAGGGGATCGTCCCAACCCAGGGATCGAACCCATGTCTCTTGTGTCTCCTGCATTGTAGGCAGATTCTTTACCTACTGAACCACCTGGGGGCTATAGTCCATGGGATTGCAAAAGAGTCGGACGCAGCTTATCGACTAAACAACAACAAATCTCACTGGGGGAGGTGTGCTGGGCAGAAATTTGAAAAGAGCAAAAGAGTTTATTCTTTGTATGACTCTGCTGATCACAGATTCCAGTAATGGAGTGGATTACTTTCGGCATCTAAATTAGAGCTGCGTGCCTGGGATACTGTAGAACATAGAAGCTTGGCTGGTAGACAGTGTGTAAGTGAACGTGTGTGTGTGTGTGAGAAACTGATGACCTGGAGAAAGCATGTGGAGTTTTGCCCTGCAGGAATGTACATCAACACGTGTTGACAGATATGCCTGACTTTTAAAGAGAAACCAGAAATCTGAAAAAAAATGTTGTGTGAAATTTCCCAATTTGTAAAATATCGACCACACATTCAATTTTCTTTAGAAAAATAAAAGGCTAGGAGGACTCATCAAATACCTCATGGGCGCCCTCTGATCTGTCTCTGTGCAGTGAAGGTGGTTTCGTGTTACTTTCATTGGCCCTAATTCCCGCCTGCAGCGTGTGTAAGATGTATGTTTCCTGATGGGCTGCATCATGTCAAAAGAGCTCAGGACTTGGAAACGGAAAGATCTGACTCCAAATTCTGGGTCCGCCACGTATTAATGGTGTCGCTCTGGGAAGGTCGCTTGAACTTGGAGGTTGGGTTGACATATAAGATGGAGATGACAACACCCACTTCAGATGGTTTGAGGAGATTAGAAATTGTGTCTGTAGAGTTTCTGGCACACTGGGGAGCATCCAGGGGACATTCAGCACAAGGTTCTGAGGTCCATGTGGTTTTTAATTATCTGTATCCTAAACTTGGGGGCTTTCCCGGTGGCACTAGTGGTAAAGAACCCACCTACCAGTGCAGGAGACGTGAGAAACCTGGGTTCGATCCCTGGGTTGGGAAGATCGCCTGGAGGGGGCAATGGCAACCCACTCCAGTATTCTTGCCTTGAGAATCTTATGGACAGAGGAGCCTGGTGGGCTATAGTCCATGGGGTTGCAAAGAGTTGGACACGATTGGGCACAAACACACACATGTCCTAAACTCACCAGGAATATGGGTAACAGAGGGTCAGTCCTCAGAAGCAATGGGGAGAGGGCCTCCTGATGAAGTTCGATGTGAGAGAAGGTGATGCAGTAAGAAGAAAGTGATGGGACCTTGGAAAACAGTGGGATTTAATTTTCCAGCGTGACTTGATATGGATGTTGAGAACAGAAGAACAGAAGCTCTTAGGCCCAGTACCTGAGTTTGGCTCCTAGTCCGCCCCTGCCTAGCTGGGTGCTTTGGATGACTGACTCTCCCTGCCCTGCCCTACGTCCCTCGTTTGTAAAAAATGAGATAATGACAGGATCTGCCTCATATGAGCTGGTATTTATAAGTGCTGGTATTTACAAAGTGCCTGGCACATTGTAAGCACTGATGTCTGGTAGGTTGAGAATGTAAATAAATAATGAAACTACAGCAAAGGGAAATTTTTGAAAAGACAAATAAATAGTCACCTGAGTCAGAATCTGAGCTGGATCAAGAGGCCAGTTTGTTCCCTAATATAAGGGAGGGTTTGGAGATTCTTTAACCAGGGTTTGTTAGGTGGCATTTGGGATATCTCAGAGGCTGATGTAGGATCTCTAAGCTTCAGCACTCTTCACATTTTAGGTTGAAAATTTTTCTGTTGTGAAGGTTTGTCCTGTATGTGGCAAGGTGTTTAGTAACAGTTCTGAGCTCTACCCACTCCATGCCAGTAAGATGACTCCCCCTCCCTACTCAACTTCCAAGTCATGACAATGAAAATATCTCCAGATGTGGCCCAGCATCCTGAGGGGGCACAGTCATTCCCAGTTAAGTCGTACTGCTCTAATCAGACCCAGTAACTCACTAGAATGAAAGGAAGACTTGTGATGCATTTACAGTTTAGACCAGATTATTAAAACCACCCTCCACATACACTGAGTATAGCCCATGTCTTGGATAGAATTGTTAGAATCATTCTATTACTCTTCATTTTTGCAGCATATTTCGTGGATCTGGTTTTCATACATCGCAACATTTTACAATCTCTATATTTTCCCAAGAATGAAAGAGATTATCTAATTCAATAGCTCTGCTGGTGAACTGCATGAATGACGCCTCTGAGATTTAAATTAAAGCCTCTCCCATATCTGTGGGATTGAGACCTCTCATTATAACAAGACATTGTTCTTGGAAATAGCATACTGTAATTTTAGAAACACCTAATACAAGAATCAGTCATTCAAGTGGTTCAGTTCGGTGCAATTTTATCATCTCAAACAAGATTGAGGCTAATCAGGATTTTGGTTAGTTATGCACAAAGTCACAAATAAAGCAAGTAAATGATCGGCTATTTTGAAACGGTTGAGTCAGCTCTCCATTCTTAGTTCATGTTGTTGCTGTAAAGCTGGTTTATTCCTCTTTCAGGTTACTGATTTCTTTCTCAATTCCATTGAAACCTTTGGTCTGTTCAGATCACTCAGCTTGAGTACTTTAATTTTTTCATGTGAAAAGAAGTGTGAGCTTTTTATTCCACATGATGATGGTTTTCCCAGAGCATATTTTGTTTCATAAAAAAATGAATTATTTCTGGTTGATTCATGGATTTATCAAACTTTTCAGCTTCAAAAAGACTGACAGGTTATCTGGTTCTGGAATGGCCTGACCCAGCACACGCGGCCCTTCGTCTTTGTCCCGTGTCTGTGACAGATCCATTCATCAAAGCCCCTGTGTTTTGCGGATCTCTACTCTGCCTCAGGAATCTTCTCAAAAGACTTTTCCAGGCATTTGCTGTCAATCAGGGTAGAACAGATACATGAGCTGGAACCTGTTGTTTCATCTGATGATTTTGCAAATGGGTAGCCAGAGGAGATGGCGGCTCCCACTCAGAGTGGCAGCCCTTGTTCAGGTCACCAGGCCAAGATCCCACTGTCTTCATCCTCACTGGGAACATTTTTTTCTGGTTCCTTGGAAGAGAGCCTAGTGAAATTCCTATACACTCTGTTCAAGAAAATGAATAATGAAAATTCAAATGGAACAATTCAAATCATGATAAGTAAACTTGCTAAAGCATTCTGTGTGTGCTTAGTCGCTCAGTCGTGTCTGACTGTTTGCATCCCACGGGCTGTAGTCCCCCAGGCTCCTCTGGCCATGGGATTCTCCAGGCCAGAATACTGGAGTGGGCTTGCCATGCCCTCCTCCAGGGGGTCTCTCCAACCCAGGGCTCCAACCCAGGTATCCCACATTGCAGGTGTATTCTTTACCAATCTGAGCCACCAGGGAAGCCCATGAATACAGAAGTGAGTAGCCTGTCTCTTCTCCAGGGGATCTTCCTGACCCAGGAATCAAACCTGGGTCTCCTGCATTGCAGGCAGATTCTTTACCAGCTGAGCTACCAGGGAAGGCATTCTAGAACTCTCTAGAACATTCTCGAACTCTCCTAAAATATGAGTCCATTTGAGAAAGACTAACAGAAGAATCATTGAATCATATCTCTGGCCCATTTTCCAACCAGTAAATTCCAGATTCAGCTGATTATCAGAATCACCAATTGTGCTTTAAAAAAAAACACTGATTTCTTGATACTCCTCATCATGTATTTTTATTGAGAAAGCCTTTGAAGAAGTCCAGGAATATTTATGTGTGTGTGTGTGTGTATCTGTGTCTGTGTATATTTACACATGTGTGATTGATTGTATATAAATATACATACACATATATACATGTAATATATTGTATATATACATATGTTTACATATATATACACACATTGTTGTTCAGTCACTAAGTATGTATTTTATATTTATATATACACATAGAACCACAAAATACATATGTAAATATGTATTTGTACATGTATAGTGTGTATGTGTCTATATGTATACATATGTAAATATGTTATATAAATATATGTGTGTGTATGTGTATATATGGAGGGAGAGTTACATATATAAATACTTATAAAACAGCTTCCCAACTGCTTGTAATGCTCAGCCATTGCAATATATAATGATCAACCAACAATATAACCATTTGTAGTCAGGACTGACTAAATTATTCAGAAGCAAATATGTATATACTTCATAGTAATCTAATATAAAGACAAAGTCTGCACCTAGATATTTGGGAGTTTTTTGTTTTTAATCATAAAGAACTCATTGTACCAAGGGACATCATGGTAGAATCTTCTGTTAATTTATCCTAATACTCATGTTCCAAGTTGCAGGAAAAAACGTATCTGTATTTGAAGATTTGATGGCAAAGTCCAAATTCTTGCCAGTCATTAAAAGTAGAAAGCACTTTGAAATAGTTGCAATTGATTTGTCCTCTGCCCAAAACTCTCTACCGGCGGTCTCTCAGGTAATCATCACAGCCGTCCTCATTCGACATGTCAGGAGGCTGACTGAAATTGCCTGCAGAAAAGCTGGCGAGGAGCAGAGTGTGCTTCCCTTCAGATCCGCTCCGCTGTCCGCAGGCCGCCCCCAAAGCACTGGGCGTCCTCGTCTCCCTCTTTGCCTTCCCGTGCCCAGCCCGCCTGCCGACCTCAGTTCTGTGCAGGCACCGCCGAGTTGGACCCTTATCCTGGGGAGCCCAAAGGTGTGAGGTGGAGCTCTGTTCTGGCTCTTTCTAGCCATGTGACCTCCACTCAGCACATCTGAGAAGCGCTGTCGGCCAGCTTTCACTTCATCTGTACACTGGGGGGATGGCTATGTGAGGCTTTTTGCTGGTTTTTTTATTTGACTACCCTGGGCCTTAGTTGCGGCACGCGAGATCTTAGCTGTGGCACCCAGGCTCGGTAGTTGTGGTACATGGACTTGGTTGCCCCGCGCATGTGGGATCTTCGTTCCCTGACCAGGGATCCAACCCACACCCCCTGCATTGGCAGGCGGAGTCTTAACCACCGGACCACCAGGGAAATCCCTGAATGAGTTTTGAGGTCTTTTCCATGTTACAGTTTCTGAACTGAAGAATTCACAGGTGGTCCTCTTTCACTTTGTTGAATTTGAATAGTCTAAATGAAGCTTATTTGTAAAATCTCAGACTAGAAAGGCTTATGCTGAGACAATTTTAATTCCGCACGACTTGTAAAGATGACCAGGAATAGAGGAAGGCTCTCATGTGGCACTTTAAGACTTTTCTAAATGCTTTTTTGGATAATGGTAAGAATTCTTGGGGGATTCGATCTAGCACAATAACTGCTAAATGCTTTAGTAGTTGTTCCAGAGTGTTTTGAAATAGCTTAAAAATCTCATTCTGGCGATGTGACACTTCCCTGTTCTGTTGAATCCATTTTCGCATAGGAGGATTTGATCAAATGTGCTGAAGCAAATCCAGAGGTGTTTTATAGCATTCCTGTGCTTCCTAAAGAGACAAGGAATTTTAATCACATATATTTATTAACTTGGATCCTTCTTCTATGTTATATGTTTGCATTGAGCTTTTGTAAGAGATCTATACATGGTTTTTAGTCCATTTCATGGAAATGAAAAGAGGCAATTTCTTTGTGCCTGGAGTATGCCGGAGAAGACATTATTGGTAACTTTTTTCAGTGGAGCTGACACTCCTTTTTATTTTGCTTTCTGGTTTTTACAGTCTACCTAGCAAGATCTTAAAGAGCTTGCCATTAGGTCATAATTATTTATGTTCTAATGGGATTCCTTACTCTGGAAACCCATTTCCCATTGTGCTTGGCAGGAAAGGAGCAGGCCACCTGCAATGTTAAAAAGTAATTATGCAGACACAAACAAGGGCATGTCCCCCCACCCCTGAGTTTAGAATCCTGGGAATAAAGTGCATATGAGTCTGACAAAGCTAGACTGGAAAATATGGCAAGTCATACGCTCAGTGTCCTAATGGACCTTCTACATCCCAGGAGGTGCTCTGCAAACTGTAGGGAGAGGAGAGGGGTTGGAGATGGGAGCCAGGCTGGGGAGGATGCTGGATCTGTGCTGGAAGAGCTTTGGCGCCAGCAAATGGGGCATGTGTGGCACACTGAACAAAAGCATTTAGGCGTGCTTGCAGACTTCCCTAACACATGAGGTAAGAGGACGCGCACCAAGGATATGCCTCTGCCAGTCTTTATGGAAGTCACCAGAATGTTCAAATTGGATTCAGAGGTAGCAAATACATTTCGTCTAACATGGCAATTGATGAGCGGTGGTTGTATCTACCCTAGGGCCATGTAGAGAAAAGAAAGCAGAGAACAAGAAAAATTGTTGGTTGATTAGTTATGCCTGCCATGGGTACAAGAAGGGTTGTGGGCCACATATTTCCACTGTTGTAATAGCCTGTTCCGACTGCCATACACTGTGACCACCATAATGATGGTCCCTCCCTGTAATATTGCCTGTGACTAATAGTGAGCCCTTTGCTTGACAGTATTTAAAGAGCTTTAATCTTCTTTTCAGGCCTCAGTATGGCGGCAAGTTCTGCCCTGGCTCTAGCCGTGTTTATCAGCTGTGCAGTATTAACCCTTGTGATAAAAACAGCTTGGATTTCCGAGCCCAGCAGTGTGCAGAGTATAACAGCAAACCTTTCCGTGGATGGTTCTACCAGTGGAAACCCTATATGAAAGTGGAAGGTAATTTGGTCTCTATGAACCTCAAACAAATATATCTCCATGTGAACAGTAATGTGAATGAACAGCACAGAAAAAATTGCTGCTTGTATAAAAGAGTTTCATTGTTTACCTTTCATTACCCAGGCCCATCCTGGCCCAGGTTTTCTTTCATTCAGTTCTGTGGGTTTGTTTATTTTTCCACTTTTTTTTTTTCACAAGATATCCCTTGCCTCCCACATGTATAAGTTGAAGAGGTCATGTGTTTGGAATGTACTTATGTTTCTAAACTTACTTTTGACATTTCAGCAATTAAGTCTCCCAGGAATGTTAATTGCAGTTGGTATGAACTGTCCAGACCAAAAACTCATGAAACCATATCTGCCCCATGGAGACACCATTCTCAGTAACTGACATGGTAGATGATAACAGACATGGGAAGACCTATTTTCAGAGTGTATGCACACACACACATCATGAATAAGAAATATCTCTACATTAAATTCTTGGTACTTACTATAGCAAAGTAATACCTTGTATTTGAACTTTTACATTGATTAGTTTTGATTTTCAGCTCAACATCAAAGTTTAGTTACCATGTGTATAAGTACCAGATTTAATGTACTTTCTGTTACAGAAACAGAATAATTCTGTGCAAAATAAGCTGAGACCATTCTGTTTGTTTCCTATCAATTTTTTTCCATTCACTCACTTGATCAAAACTCATCTACCCTCCCTTGGAAAAGGATAAATGTGAATCCCAGTCAGACATATGCAGAATGGGAAGAGACCAGATTTAATGATATTTCATGGGAAATAAGACAGAGGGCTGCTTCTGTACAAAAGCTCAAAATGAACCTATGTTATCAATAACCAAAAAGAACTGATGTAATCAGACCTCATTATAATAAATATTAAATAGTTTCTACAAATTAGAGGTGATACTACAACTTTGCTCAACATCAGCAAATGTTACAAAATATTTTCTGGTTTCAAATTTCTGTCACTAATATTATTGCAGCTTTACTAGGCAGAGCACTTGCCATTTCATTCACTCATTCAACAGATACTGATTGAGGACCTCCTCCTGGGAGACTCTCTGCTCCATGCAGAGGCGAGTACATTGAATAAAACAGAGACCCCAGCCATAGGGTCTCACGTCATACCGCAGGAGACACAAAAGTTAAGGCTTTCTCATCCTTTCCTCTTCTCTCTTTGATACTTACTTAAAATCATAGAAGACAGACCATGATTTGAAGGTCTGTGACATTCATGCTGCTTGGGAAGAATCAGGGAAAGACTTTTCATAAATCTAGACAGTCTTTGTCTTACACTGATTAGCTTTTTCTTCTGTATTCCTTTTTTTAAATTGAAGTATAGTTGATTTACAATGTCTGTTAGTTTTAAGTGTAAAGGAAAATGATTCAGTTATATATGTGTATATTCTTTTTCAGATTGTTTCCCCTTATAGGCTATTGCAAGATATTGAGTACAGCTGTCTGTGCTATACAGTAGGACCTTGCTGTTTATCTATTTTATATGCTGCTGCTAAGTCGCTTCAGTCATGTCCGACTCTGTGCGACCCCATAGACGGCAGCCTACCAGGCTCCCCCGTCCCTGGGATTTTCCAGGCAAGAACACTGGAGTAGGTTGCCATTTCCTTCTCCAATGCATGAAAGTGAAAAGTGAAAGTGAAGTCACTCAGTCGTGTCCGACTCTTAGCGACCCCATGGACTGCAGCCCACCAGGCTCCTCCGCCCATGGGATTTTTCCAGGCAAGAGTACTGGAGTGGGGTGCCATTGCCTTCTCCATCTATTTTATATATAGTAGTTCATATCTGTTAATCCCAAATTTAATGTATTAAATTAATTTATCCTAATTTATCCCCTACCCCAATTTCTGTGTTTCTAATAGACTAGTTCCTAAACTTTCTCAGGAACCTGTGTGGAAACACTGAACTTTCTAGAGCTTGTTAATTCTTGGGAATGATGGAGAAAAGAGAGGGTATATATGTTTTCTAGCTCCCTAATCTCACATGCACTGAGTGGGACTCATGAAATAAAAATGTTATTAGAAAAAATTCCTAGGTGAGAAAAAAAATGGAATCCATCCATACGGCTGCACATTTGGGCCATAGTGACTTCCCTTCTCTCCTGTCTTTGACTCTTTTATTGAGTGGTTTGTGAAATGCATCCTCTTGCGAACTGTTCACACGTTTGTTGTCAAACTGTTGTCAAGGATTTCACACAGCGTCGCCCACATCAAGTCTCATGTGAGCAGCATCATGTGGAATTTCTGGCCGAAAAGGACTCTTTCTATGGGAGAAATTGGCACAATAACGCCTTTCTGATAACAAGAGCTCTCTAAAGATAATACTTTATTTTTGCGTGTGATACCAAAAACTTCTCAGAGACCTAACATTGTTTTAGTCTTAATGTTTACTTTGTTTACGTCCTCTGCCTTTTCATGATTTGACTCTTTTCTGTATGTTTTGTAAACATTATTGACCATATGCCTTTTTTCCAAAGTGCCTAAAACGTTCCCTCTTAACAGACTGAATAAATATCTAAAATCATTGTGCCTGTCCTAAATCACAGTCAGAAACTTATGACCTAAGGGCCAAATCTGACCCTTTTTTAAAACATATTTTTTTTTTCAGCGGACCACTTTGAAAGTCTTTACTGCGTTTGTTACAATACTGCTTCTGCTTTATGACTTGATTTTTTTGGCCCAAAGGCACATGTGATCTTAGCTCTCAGACCAGGGAATGAACCCATACCCCCTGCACTGGAAGGCAAAGTCTCAACCACTGGACCACCAGGGAAGTCCCTAACCCGTCTTTTTAAATATTGCTTTATTGTGATCCAGCAATACTGCTTCGTTCACATGCTATTAATAGCTGACCTCAGGGTCTGTGAAGTCTTAAATATTTACTATCCAAGGAGGGTAGGGACAAAAGCCACCAATCACTTGTATTGTGGCTCTTAGGATTAGGAAAATAAAGTTTTCATGTATTAATGTTAAAGTGGATACAGTGTCAGACTTTATTTTTTGGGCTCCCAAATCACTGCAGATGGTGACTGCAGCCATGAAATTAAAAGACGCTTACTCCTTGGAAGAAAAGTTATGACCAACCTAGATAGCATATTCAAAAGCAGAGACACTACTTTGCCAACAAAGGTCCGTCTAGTCAAGGCTATGGTTTTTCTAGTGGTTATGTATGGATGTGAGAGTTGAACTGTGAAGAAAGCTGAGCACCGAAGAATTGATGCTTTTGAACTGTGGTGTTGGAGAAGACTCTTGAGAGTCCCTTGGACTGCAAGGAGATCCAACCAGTCCATTCTGAAGGAGATCAGCCCTGGGATTTCTTTGGAAGGAATGATGCTAAAGCTGAAACTCCAGTACTTTGGCCACCTCATGTGAAGAGTTGACTCATTGGAAAAGACTCTGATGCTGGGAGGGATTGGGGGCAGGAGGAGAAGGGGACAACAGAGGATGAGATGGCTGGATGGCATCACGGACTCGATGGACGTGAGTCTGAGTGGACTCCGGGAGTTGGTGATGGACAGGGAGGCCTGGCGTGCTGCGATTCATGGGGTGGCAAAGAGTCAGACACGACTGAGCGACTGAACTGAACTGAACTGAACTGATGATCAAGGTGGGAGGTGTCATAGTTTTCCGTGTGGGTGTGTGCGCACATGTCTGCCTGAGGGCAGATGTGTGTGGCTTTTAAAAACATGAACTCCTTTTAGTAATCTATATAATACTTTAACATTCAGTTCAGTTTAGTCGCTCAGTCGTGTCCGACTCTGCGACCCCATGAATCGCAGCACGCCAGGCCTCCCTGTCCATCACCAACTCCTGGAGTTCACTCAGACTCGCGTCCATCGAGTCAGTGATGCCATCCAGCCATCTCATCCTCAGTCGTCCCCTTCTCCTCCTGCCCCCAATCCCTCCCAGCACCAGAGTCTTTTCCAATGAGTCAACTCTTCGCATGAGGTGGCCAAAGTACTGGAGTTTCAGCTTTAGCATCAGTCCTTCCAAAGAAATCCCAGGGTTGATCTCCTTCAGAATGGACTGGTTGGATCTCCTTGCAGTCCAAGGGACTCTCAAGAGTCTTCTCCAACACCACAGTTCAAACGCGTCAATTCTTCGGCGCTCAGCTTTCTTCACAGTCCAACTCTCACATCCATACATGACCACTGGAAAAACCATAGCCTTGAGTAGACGGACCTTTGTTGGCAAAGTAATGTCTCTGCTTTTGAATATGCTGTCTAGGTTGGTCATAGCTTTTCTTCCAAGGAGTAAGTGTCTTTTAATTTCATGGCTTCAGTCACCATCTGCAGTGATTTGGGAGCCCAAAAAATAAAGTCTGACACTGTTTCCACTGTTTCCCCATCTATTTCCCATGAAGTGATGGGACCGGATGCCATGATCTTCGTTTTCTGAATGTTGAGTTTTAAGCCAACTTTTTCAGTCTCCTCTTTCACTTTCATCAAGAGGCTTTTTAGTTCCTCTTCACTTTCTGTATAAGGGTGGTGTTATCTGCATATCTGAGGTTATTAACCTTGATCATAGTAGCTTTCTAAATAAATTTAACTCATCTTTTCAGTAATCACGTCATTGTTCTAGGATTTCCTCTTGACCATGACCTCGTTTGATCTCTTTGCTTCTAGAGGAAGACCGATGTAAACTGTACTGCAAGGCTGAGAACTTTGAATTCTTTTTCGCCATGTCCAGCAAGGTGAAAGACGGGACTCCTTGTTCCCCAAACAAGAAAGACGTTTGCATTGATGGGATCTGTGAAGTAAGAGAACATTTCTGCTTTGGAACATGTGGTCATGCTTGTGCTGCCTCCTATTAAATGCATAGCGGGAGAAGTGTTGCAGGAGATTCTTATGTCTGGATAAGAGCAGCTGGTGAAGGGAAAAGGGTAACATTTCAAGTTGGATGTGAGTTTTTATCTCCAAGTCCCTGCTCACTTTCTGCATGACCTCTGTCCTGTGTTTTGAGTTTCTCTTTCACTCCCTTTCCACATATGGAGGTGCTGATATATCCTACTTTACATGAAGTTTGTAAAAATTAAATAAGAATGGAGATAACAGTAGCGGGAGACTTTTCTTGCGTGTTCACTAAGTACATGCTTAGAACCTTGTTAATGTGCTTGGAAATAGCATTTCTGTTTATTTGGGGTTAGTTTTTCTTTTTTTTCTGGTATCTACTTTCTCTTTTCAATTTGATTGTGAGCTCCGTGATCTTTTAACGGAGTGTGAGTGTCCTTGGGTTGGTGTTGGGGGGAGGGGGGCCAGTCCCAGCATTTTTATGTCTCACTGGTAGAACTGGCCTGAATAAATTCCTCTCCCATTAACAGCAGTGGTGGCTTTTCATTCCAGTTTTACAGATGAAGGCTCTAAGCCTTAGAGAAGTTTTGTGACTTCCCTGATCATATGTCTAGTGATGGCAGAGGAAGGATTTGAATCCCTAGTGAAACTTGAGACTCTGCTCTTAATCATAAAGCTGCATCACCTTCCTAATATTTAGTAAATACAGAAAACCACGTATATGTTTTGGTTATTCTAAGCCAGTGGCTTCTCAAATGTTTGATTTTCTCGCTCTTTTTTTTTTTTTTTGGTCACAGCCAGTGGGATGTGACCATGAACTTGGCTCTAAAGCAGTTTCAGATGCCTGTGGTGTTTGCAAAGGTGATAACTCAACTTGCAAGTTTTATAAAGGCCTGTACCTCAACCAGCACAAAGCAAATGGTAAGAAATACCGCAGATTCGGTGCTATGAGCGGTGGGACGTGTCCTTTGCTGCCAAATGAATTGGAGACTTGCTAAATATGATCCAGCTTTTCACTAGCTCCTATGATGCATGGAAGATGATGGCTTTTGATGCTTCGTTATTGTTCAGTCACTCAGTCGTGTCCAACTCTCGACACCATGAACTGCAGCATGCCAATCTTCCCTGTCCTTCACCATCTGGAGATTGCTCAAACTCATATCCATTGAGTAAACCATGCCATCCAACCATCTCATCCTCTGTCGTCCCCTTCTCCTCCCGCTTTCAATCTTTCCCAGCATCAGGGTCTTTTCTAATGAGTCAGTTCTTCACATCAGGTGGCCAAATTATTGGAGCTTCAGCTTCAGCATCAGTCCTTCCAATGAATATTCAGGACTAATTTCCTTTAGCATGGACTGGTTGGATCTCCTTGCAGTCCAAGGGACTCTCAAGAGTCTTCTTCAACACCACAGTTTAAAAGAATCAGTTCTTTAGCACTCAGCTTTCTTTATAGTCCAACTCTCACATCCACACATAACTACTGTAAAAAACATTGCTTTGACTAGATGGACCTTTGTTGGCCATGTCTCTGCTTTTTAATATGCTATCTAGGTTGGTCATAACTTCTTCCAAGGAGCAAGTGTCTTTTAATTTCATGTCTTCAGTCAGCATCTGCAGTGATTTTGGAACCCAAGAAAATAAAGTCTGTCACTGTTTCCAGTTTTTCCCATCTATTTGCCATGAAGTGATGGGACTGGATGCTATGATCTTTGTTTTTTGAATATTGAGTTTTAAGCCAGGCTTTTCACTCTCCTCTTTCACCTTCATTAAGTTCTTTAGTACCTCTTCACTTTCTGCCATAAGGGTGGTGTCATCTGCGTATCTGAGGTTATTGATATTTCTCCCAGCAGTCTTGATTCCAGCTTGTGCTTCATCCAGCCCAACATTTTGCATTATGTACTCTACATATAAGTTAAATAAGCAGGGTGACAATATACAGCCTTTTGTACTCCTTTCTCAATTTTGAACCAGTCCATTGTTCCATGTCCAGTTCTAACTGTTGCTTCTTGACCTGCATACAGATTTCTCAGGAGGCAGGTCAGGTCGTCTGCTATTCCCATCTCTCTAAGAATTTTCCACAGTTTGTTGTGATCCACACAGTCAAAGGCTTTAGCGTAGTCAATGAAGCAGATGTTTTTCTGGAATTCTCTTGCTTTTTCTATGATCCAGTGGATGTTGGCAATCTGATCTCTGGTTCCTCTGCCTTTTCTAAATCTGTCTTGAACATCTGGAAGTTGTCGGTTCATGTATTGTTACTTAGGCAAGAGCAAAGGAGGATGGGTAGTTTCAGCAATACAAACATCCAGAGGTGTGTTCAACAAATGCCTTTCTGCTGAGCAATTTCAATATGCTGTGACACCTGTATTTGTTAAACAAAGAACGTATTGTGGAACTTTTAAAAAATATATGTATTTATTTATTTGATTGTACCAGTCTTAGCTGTGGCATGTGAGATCTAATTCCCTGACCAGGGATCAAACCTAGGCCCCTTGCATTGGGAGTGCAGAGTCTTAGCCACTGGACCACCAGGGAAGTCCCTGTATTATGGAACTTAGATGGTCCACACTTAAAACGTAAGTATGCGTCTTACGTTTTAAGTGTGGACCATCTAAGATACTTGAAGCAGTTATCTCACCATCTTGAGTAGAACTGAGCTTTGAGCCCTGTCTTCTGCACACCACAGTTGAGATGAGGTGGCTCCAAGTTTTTTTCCAGATTGATTAAAAATAAAAAGCATCTTTGAGTTTCGTGGCCTTTGTTGTTCAGGAAAAGAGAAGCGTGTCTTTTGTCCACACGCATGTGCTTGGGGAAAGTATATCATTTTCTCTCTCGGGTGTTCCTACTACTTGAAAAATGGAATAACTGAGTGTTTTCACTGTGTAGAGTAGAAATGAGCCCCGCTCTGTAAGGAGGGCCGCTGCGTCTCTCTGACGGGGTCTCCCGCATGTGATGTGGATGACAAAAATGTTCTGCTCTCTCCACTTAGAGTATTATCCGGTGGTCACCATCCCGGCGGGCGCCCGCAGCATCGAGGTCCAGGAGCTGCAGACATCCTCCAGCTACCTTGCAGTCCGAAGCCTCAGTCACAAGTATTACCTCACGGGGGGCTGGAGCGTCGACTGGCCAGGGGAGTTTGCCTTTGCGGGGACCGTGTTTGAGTACCAGCGTGCCTTCAACCGTCCCGAATGCCTGTCTGCCCCGGGCCCCATCAATGAGACGCTGGTCTTTGAAGTAAGCCCCTTCTCTTTATTCAGCTCTCACTGTCTCTTGCTGCGTGTCTAGTGATAACCCCCATTTAAGCTAGCTTAAAGAACCACTAGTTCACACTGTGTCCTAACAGGCTAAAGCTCAAAGGGCAAAGACAGCCCCTTCATTTAGGGGAAGAGGGATCCAGTGGGTCCCCGGGAGAATGTGCCAACTTTCACATTTAGATGCCAGCCTTCCACCAGTCCACCTGTCTGTTCAGTTTGCTGAGGAATATCCCAGGGATCCTTTTTTACATGATTCCAGTTTGTCTGCATCTGCCATTTGGATAGTCTGTTCATAGTTATTCATTACATAGATCTACCAGCCTTGGAGGCAGAGCGACATAGTGGAAAGAACACTTGCTTGATGGCTAGACAGTTTTGGAAAAGGAAGTGGCAACCCACTCCAGTATTCTTGCTTGGAGAACCCAGTGGACAGAGGAGCCTGGTGGGCTGCCATCTATGGGGTCGCACATAGTCGGACACAACTGAAGCGACTTAGCAGCAGCAAGACAGTTTTATAGAGCAAGCCAACTCACTTTTTTGGCTGCCGTTTCTTTAGAGGTGAGAAGAGAAATAATGGATAACGACGAGGAGAGTGAAAACAGCCGCCGTATCTGCGAATGACTCTGTGACAGAATTGTCACGGAGACTTTGTCTTTGGTCCTCGTCACGTCTCGGGCTTTGCTTCCTCCAGTTTATAAGACAGGGCTGATCGTGTGCTTTCAGAGGCATGTGGTATGTCTGAGGTGTGTAGAAATCCCTGTGGCCACCGTGTACCGAGGGCTTAGGTAACCAAGCACTCCCGTTAGTCATTCAGCTTCAGTCTCTCACTTGCAAAACTGGGACAGGAACCCTGCCCCACTGACTTGCCAGAAAAATAAGCAATGAAGTGTGATGAAGAAATGTTAACAGATTTGCCTAGCTCACATAGCTAGGCAAAAAGCAGAGTTGACTTGGAGTCCAATCTTTTCCATCTACAAGTGTGATGTCTGCTGTCAGACTAGTCATATTGCTCTGCTTTTTTCAAATCAAAGAAACAAGTCTAATCCAACTGTTTCTATTATTATTATTTAAGGTACTAATCAAGTATTTACTAAGAAAGATGAATTAAAAGAGTTTAAAAGTATGACTACATGTAACTGCCCCCCTCCCCTGGAAAGACCTATTTTATTTTTCTTGCTTTTGCTGTGTGATGCATTTTTAATTTCTTTACTTTATATTGGAGTATAGTTGATTATCAATGTGTTAATTTGAGGTGTACAGCAAAGCGATTCAGTTATACATATAAATATATCTATTGCTGTTTTTTTTTTTTTTTTGGATTCTGTTCCCATTTAGGTTATTACAGAGTATTGAATAGAGTTCCCTGTGCTATAATTTTCTTTACCAGCTGAGCCACAAGGGAAGCCCAAGAATACTGAAGTGGGTAGCCTATCCCTTCTCCAGGGGATCCTCCCGACCCAGGAATCAAACTGGGATCTCCTGCAATGCAGGCAGATTCTTTACCAGCTGAGCTATCAGGGAAGCCTGCGTGCTATACAGTAGGTCCTTACTGGTATCTATGACTATTTTAAGTATAGCAGTATGTACACATTAATCCCAAACTTCCAAACATACAGCTCAACCTTCCCCGCTGATGACTGTAAGTTCATTCTCTAAATCTGTAAATCTGTTCCTGTTATGTAAATAAGTTCATTCACATCGTTTTTAAAGGTTCCACATATAAGTGATATCGTATGATATTTGCCTTTCTCAGCCTGACCTGCCTCACTCACATGACCATCTTTTGGTCAATCCATGTTGCTGTTGCTGCAAGTGGCATTACTTCATTCTTTTTTTTATGACTAATATTCCACTGTTTATATGTACCATTCCTCTGTCAGTGGACATTGAGATTGTTTCGTGCCTTGGCTGTTGTAAATAACGCTGCAGAGAAGGCTGGGGTGCGTGTGTCCTTTTTGAAGTAATGGTTTTCTCCAGATAAATGCCCAGGAGTGGGACTGCTGCACCATATGGTAGCTCTGGTTTTAGTGTTTTAAGCGAGCTCCGTACTGTTCTCCACAGTGGTTGTACCGATTTACGTTCCCACCACCAGTGAAGGGGCATTCTCATTTCTCCACACACTCTCCAGCATTTATTTTTTGTAGATTTTCTGGTAATGGCCTTTCTGACTGGTGTAATGTGATAGCTCATTGTACTTTTGGTTTGCATTTCTCTGATAATTAAATGTGGAGCATTTTTTCTTGTGCTTTTTGACAATCTGTATGTTTTCTATGGAGAAATGTCGCTTTCCATCTCTCCATTTTTTGATAGGGTTTTTTGCTGTTTTTGACATAGAGCTGTCAGGTCTTTTATTTCAGAAGATGAAATTAGGAACCCCAAATCAAACTGGTTTTATCTTAGGGCAGTTTGGAGCTCAACAATGAATCCAGCCCCTGAAATCAGCCTGTAATTACATGGAAGGCATAGGAACTGAACTTTCTGGTTAAAGATTTTGAGACTTGTTTTTCAGTCCTAATTTTTTAGATGGATATGTTTGTTTTCTTTTCTATCAAGCATCTGAGCAGCAAATGTCTTTTCTTTAGAAAAGGTATGTTTTCTTTAAAGATATGTTTAGCTTGCAAGGAATCAGTTTTAGAGCAACGTGGCTTCCTAAGTTTTACCATGAGGCCTTTGATCCATCTCTAAGTAAATGTACACAAACCAAGTTCTGTGGCTAGAAAATTACTGAATCAGAAGGTGGCTACCTCTCACAGCTTCTGCCACCAGTGACCGGAACCGAGTCCAGATGATTCCTCATGAGAAACACGTGTTTTCCTGCTTAATGACAAGCAACCATTTTTTGTTGTTGTTTCTCTGTCCAATTTTCTTCATAATTACAAAGCCCTTCTGGTAGGTTTTCACAGTTCTGTCTGTAATTTAAGGTTTGTTAACCATAAGTTATCTTCAGGAAAACCACAACAAAGAATGAGACAAGAAGTGATGGAAAGTGCAAAGCAGAATCACAGAGCTCCTTCTGACTTTCATCTTTAGAACCTGAATGTCCTCTGTCATTGTCTGTGTTGATCAAATTAAACAGACAATGGACACATTGTCACTGAACACTATGCCAGCCTCAAGCTGAGAATTTATATTTGTGCTTTGCTTAATTTAAGCACCCCTTCTTATCTCACTTATCTATGTTATTTAATTCTGATTAAAACTAAATCTTTGGACTGTTCACTGGGTCTAAACATTTTCCTAATGATTAGTGGCTATTTTTGAGAAACGAAAAGAATGATCTTCATTGGTGATGGAGTTCTACAAAAGCAGTCAGCTACATCATCTATCTCCTTGCAAATACATAGAATTCCTGGTCATCCAGTGGTTAGAATTCCATGTTCTCACTGCTGAGAGCCCAGGTTCAATCCCTGGTTGAGGAACTGAGATCCTAGCAGCCTCAGGGCACGGCTAAAAAACAAACCAACAAAAACAGCTGGATTGTCCTCGCAAAAACAGACAGATCCTTGGGTGCGGGTGGAAATCAAAATGTAAGGGGAAAAATTGGTTAGATCTAAATACAATTATAAAAACATAAAGCCTTTCCCAGATTCAACTGGGTATGTATGGTTTTCTAAAATTTCATTACTATATAAATGCGATTAAAACGACAATAAGATCTCTATTAATACACAATTGTGGTTTTACCACAGTGCAGTAAGGTCACATTCGCTTAGCTATTGTTTTTACAACAGCTTTATGTACACATTCTGCTTATAGATTCAGTGAAAGATCCAGTTGATGTCCTTGGAATGTGGCTTGTCTGAAAGTAATCCACAGGGAAACTTGTATGATTAATTGGTCATGCCTTGCTTGTATTCTTTAAAGGAGGCATGGTTTCATTCAAAACTAGCAACTATTTTTAAAAATCCAACTCAGTAACCTAGTATTATATCTATTTTATCTTTTAAAAGAATTTGGGTTAATGACTGTAATATTTAAATTGTACATTATTGCTCTCAGAAGAATATGGTCAAATTTGAGGTCAGTTTTTATCACATGCTCATGCCTCTCCAACACTGATAGAACACAGTGATTCTAAAAACTGAAAAATCACAATAAGCGATAAATTACATTTTCTAAAACTAGACTATGTATCAGTATCCAAGACATCCATCCACGGCCATCTTCTTTAAAGAAAGGAAGTTCAAGTTCATATGCCTTTCCATGCAACTACGAATTGAATCAAAATGAATACTTCTGGAGCCAAAAATATGTTCACTCCAATATGAATAGTTGAATGTGTTTTACAATCCCATAGCATGCTGAAATCGAAGTGTGGGAACCTAACAAAATGGAAAATGCTGTTCTACCCACATTGTTAGTTGCTCAGTCATGCCCGACTCTTTGCGACCCCAGGGACTGCAATCCACCAGGTTCCTCTGTCCATGAGATTTTCCAGGCAAGGATACTGGAGTGGGTTGCCATTTCCTTCTCCAGGGGATCTTCCCAACCCAGGGATTGAACCCAGGTCTTCTGCACTGCAGGCAGATTCTTTACCGACTGAGCTACCCACAGGAAGTACAAGTCTGTGAAAGAAAGTGCTTTCTCTCTTGGCCTCTTAAAATGACTGCATGGTCACTAAGCTCTTACTATAGTGTAAAATTCAGCAGAAGGCTGTGTTTGCCAAAAAACAAGAAGATGACAGTGTAAGGATAAGGTCCCTCTTTATATCTCACTCATTTATGTTAATCAGATCCTCCCAATATCTTAGCTAACTCCCATCTTCAACTACCTTGGCATGTATTGATTTAGGTAGCTACCTTCAAAGCAATATTCCTCTGTTTATTTCCTCTCAGTGTCTGACTTAAAAACAAAACAAAACAAAAAAACACTAAACTTTCTGTTGAGTGCCCATTCACTGCCCAGCCTTATGGACATTGGAGATACATAAATGTTTAAGACATAAATCATGCCTAGTCAAAGCTATGGTTTTTCCAGTAGTCACGTGTGGATGTGAGAGTTGGACCAAAAAGCAAGCTGAGCGCTGAAGAACTGATGCTTTTGAACTGTGGTGTTGACAAGACTCTTGGGAGTCTCTTGGACAACAGGGAGATCCAACTAGTCCATCCTAAAGGAAATCAGTCCTGAATAGTCATTGGAAGGACTCATGCTGAAGCTGAAACTCCAATACTTGGGTCACATGATGCAAAGAGAGCTGACTCATTGGAAAAGACCCTGATGCTGGGAAAGATTGAAGGCAGGAGGAGAAAGGGACGACAGACGAGATGGTTGGATGGCATCATGGACTCAATGGACATGACTTTGAGTAAATTCTGGGAGTTGGTCATGGACAGGGAGGCCTGGCATGCTGCAGTCCATGGGGTTGCAAAGAGTTGGACACGACCGAGCAACTGAACTGAACTGAACATGTCGCCAAATCATTATAGTTGCAGGTCTTTAAGGAATGTAAAGAGTGAGTTTTGGTATGTGGGTCCCATTCTTTTTGAAGCAACGTGAGTTTGAACAGGAAGCACCTCTTTAAACTGTTGGTGATACAGTTCCCTCTGATACTACTGTGTCACTCTGCATGAGGCACTTAAACTGTCTGATGATAGTTTATGATACTTTGGGAAATAATTTCCCCAGGCTAAACTAATATCTTCTGCTCTGTCCTGTAGCACTATCCTGAAGCACTTCTAAGCACCGGAAACCCTCTATTGCTGAGAGATCTTTGTAGCTTCCACAGTCAGCATAGTATCTAGAACATCAGTTCAGTTCAGTCGCTCAGTTGTGTCCGACTCTTTGCGACCCCATGAATCGCAGCACGCCAGGCCTCCCTGTCCATCACCAACTCCCGGAGTTCACTCAGATTCACGTCCATCAAGTAAGTCAGTGATACCATCCAGCCATCTCATCCTCTGTCGCCCCCTTCTCCTCCTGCCCCCAATCCCTCCCAGCATCAAAGTCTTCTCCAATGAGTCAACTCTTCGCATGAGGTGGCCAAAGTATACCAGAGTTTCAGCTTTAGCATCATTCCTTCCAAAGAAATCCCAGGGCTGATCTGCTTAAGAATGGACTGACTGGTTGGATCTCCTCGCAGTCCAAAGGACTCTGAAGAGTCTTCTCCAACACTATAGTTCAAAAGCATCAATTCTTTGGCGCTCAGCCTTCTTCACAGTCTAACTCTCACATTCACACGTGACTACTGGGAAAACCGTAGCCTTGACTAGATGGACCTTAGTCGGCAAAGTAATGTCTCTGCTTTTGAATACACTATCTAGGTTGATCATAACTTTTCTTCTAAGGAGTAAGCATCTTTTAATTTCATGGCTGCAGTCACCATCTGCAGTGATTTTGGAGCTCAAAAAAATAAAGTCTGACACTATTTCCACCGTTTCCCCATCTATTTCCCATGAAGTGATGGGACTGGCTGCCATGATCTTCATTTTCTGAGTGCTGAGTTTTACGCCAACTTTTCACTCTCCTCTTTCACTTTCATCAAGAGGCTTTTTTAGTTCCTCTTCACTTTCTGCCATAAGGGTGGTGTCATCTGCATATCTGAGGTTATTGATATTTCTCCCGGCAATCTTGATTCCGGCTTAGGCACTCAAAAAAAAAAAAAGTTAATGAATGACATCTGATGAGAAAATTCATTCATTCATTTAAAGAGTAGAATCTTCTTTCCAAGTTGAAAAATCATCCATGGAGACAACAAATAAATCAAGTGACAGGTGACTTTCTCTGACCCAAGTCAAGAGTGACAGGGCCAGCCTCTCCTCCCTATTTCTGTCCCAAACAACCATCATAATCTGAAGTTCTCTGAAATGCTTCTGTGGTACACATTTTTAAAACCACTGGATTTCCTCATCTTTTAGGACTAGTCTTAGAACTGTACCATTAAAAATTAAGTACAGTCAAAGGCATTCAAATATTGAAATTTGATCTCCTCAGTTGCATTTGAGGAATCAATCTGCTTTCTAAAAGGCTTGCCTTTCCCAAAGTGCATAATTTACGCATAAAAACTTGCTGACCAGTTAGCTCACAGTTGACTCACCTTGATCTGAGGGAACAGCAACTTGCCCTTCCAGGGTAGGGGATTAACTAGATCTTTTCACTTATTTCTGGGTGTTTCCTGGTACACAGCAGGAGTAATATAGTCCTGGGAAAGACTGACCGCTGTCAGTGAACCCCAAGAAATAAGTGCATGGCCTGACATTAAATAGAAGTGTCCTCTGCTCCTGGTTATCTTTATATGTCAGAACTTTATGGAATGCCTTCATAGGGAAGCTCAGTGTAAATGGAAAACAGACTTTCACTTTTATCACTGAATCACGTGCCTGCCCCGTTTTCAGATGGTCTCTTGGAAAGAATCTTCATTCTCCTTGGAACCCAGATCCCACAGGGTCCACCGTTTGCAACAGGTGGACATCAGTTTAGACTGTGCTGGCCTTCTTGATTTCCTTGGTGGCCAAGAGGAAATTCCTAAGGGAAATTAAGGATTTGTATGATTGTCTGAGTTCTTAAATATTTTAGGCATTATTTAAGTCCATCAATCAAATTTTTATTTCAAAGTACAAATATACATGTATTACATGTAAATGACTTGGAGAAACAGAGTTCATTTTCACGATCCTGTATCCTATTTCTGCCTCAGCCAGGGGAAAACAACTCATACACGTGCACACCCCAGATCAGAAAGACATCAATATTGATTTGGCAACTGCACACTTTCTGAGATCACTACAGACACAGCTATTATAAACTAGATAATTTCCATGTCTTTCTGTATGTCCACTTATCCCCCACGGCATGAGTCTGGCACAGAGTCTAAGGAATTTCTTATTGAACTAGTGCACTCATTAGTCATCTCAAAGATAGAAAAGTCAGCTTATATTTCAGTAGTTTTCAGTATATTATATATGGACCTACCATATTTTTTTTGACTGGGTTTGAGAACACAAGGAAAACTGGATCTTTGTTACTTGTGCACCCCAAATAGCTAAATTCTCTGTGTGTGTGTCTTGTATAAGGAATTAAATTTTGAAGTGGTTCAGTTCAGTCACTCAGTCGTGTCCCACTCTCTGCAACCCCATGGATTGCAATGCACCAGGCCTCCCTGTCCTTCACAAACTCCCAGAGTTCACTCAAACTCATGTCCATTGAGTCGATGAAGCCATCCAAACATCTCATCCTCTGTCGTCCCCTTCTTCTCCCACCTTCAATCTTTCCCAGCATCAGGGTTTTTTTCCAATGAGTCAGTTCTTCACATCAGGTGGCCAAAGTATTGGAGTTTCAGTTTCAGCATCAGTCCTTCCAATGAATATTCAGGACTGATTTCCTTTAGCATGGACTGGTTGGATCTCCTTGTAGGCCAAGGGACTCTCAAGAGTCTTCTCCAACACCACAGTTCAAAAGCATCAATTCTTCAGTGCTCAGCTTTCTTTATAGTCCAACTCTCACATCCACACATGACTACTGGGAAAATGATAGCTTTGACTAGACAGACTTTTGTTGGCAAAGTAATGTTTCTGCTTTCTAATATGCTGTCTAGACTGGTCATAACTTTTCTTCCAAGGAGCAAGCGTCTTTTAATTTCATGGCTGCAGTCACCATCTGCAGTGATTTTGGAGTCCAGAAAAATAAAGTCTGACACTGTTTCCACTGTTTCCCCATCTATTTCCTATGAAGTGACGGGACCAGATGCCATGATCTTAGTTTTCTAAATGTTGAGTTTTAAGCCAACTTTTTCAGTCTCTTAACACTTGCATGAAGAGGCTCTTTAGTTCTTCTTTGCTTTCTGCCACAAGGATGGTTTCATCTGCGTATCTGAGGTTATTGATATTTCTCCTGGCAATCTTGATTCCAGCTTGTGCTTCATCCAGCCCAGCGTTTCTCATCAAGTACTCTACATGTAAGTTAAATAAACAGGGTGACAATATACAGCCTTGACACACTCCTTTCTCGATTTGAAACCAGTCTGTTGTTCATGTCCAGTTCTAACTGTTGCTTCCTGACCTGCAAATAGGTTTCTCAGGAGGCACGTCAGGTGGTCTGCTATTCCCATCTCTTTAAAAATTTTCCACAATTTGTTGTGATACACAGAGTCTCTTGCTTTTTCGATGATCCAGCAGATGTTGGCAATTTGATCTCTGGCTCCTCTGCCTTTTCTAAAACCAGCTTGAACATCTGGAGTTCTCCGTTCACATACTGTTGAAGCCTGGCTTGGAGAATTTTGAGCATTACTTTGCTAGCATGTGAGATGAGTGCAATTGTGCAGTAGTTTGAGCATTCTTTCGCATTGCCTTTCTTTGGGATTGGAATGAAAACTGACCTTTTCCAGTCCTGTGGCCACAGCTGAGTTTTCCAAATTTGCTGGCACATTGAGTGCAGCACTTTCACAGCATCATCTTTTAGGATTTGAAACAGCTCAACTGGAATTCCATCACCTCCAGTAGCTTTGTTCATAGTGATGCTTCCTAAGGCCCACTTTACTTCGCATTCCAGGATGTCTGGCTCTAGGTGAGTGATCACACCATTGTGATTATCTGGGTTGTGAAGATCTTTTTTTGTATAGTTCTGTATATTCTTGCCACCTTTTCTTAATATCTTCTGCTTCTGTTAGGTCCTTAACATTTCTGACATGGTATAAATATGAAAACCAAAGTTCAGAGTTGAAATTGACACCTCCCTTTGTTGAAAAATAATCATTTAATCTGAAGTGTGTGTGTGTGTATACATACATATATATGTGAAAAGTGAAAGTGTTAGCTGCTCGGTCATGTCTGACTCTTTGCAACCCCTCAGACTGTAGCCCACCAGGGTCCTCTGTCCATGGGATTCTCCAGGCAAGAATAGTGGAGTGGGTTGCCATTCCCTTCTCCAGGGGATATTCTTGACTCAGGGATTGAACCCAGATCTCCTGCATTGCAGGCAGATTCTTTACCATCTAAGCCACTAGGGAAGCCCATATATACATATGTACACAAATTATATATATTTTTATATGTATGTATGTATGTGTGTATATATATCTGTGTATATGTATGTATATATATTATATATATATGTGCTGGGCGTTTGGAGTATGGCTGAAAACTTAATGTTTTTCCACTTCGAGATTGAGATATAGGTAACATAAAGTTGGTAATTTTGTCCTTTGTTTAAGTACAATGCAAAAGGCCCATTTAGTATATAATTTTAAAGGGCCTTGGCAATGAGAATTAAAACAAAAATTCTTTTTTTTTCATGATTAATGAAGGTGTCTACTTAGAGATGATAATGCTCTGTAGAAGTGACTGAAGATCAGCTGTTTTGTTAGCTGTTGCATGCTAGCTCTCTCCGCCAACCCTGCCCCTGTGCCCCCTGTGCCCTCCTCTTCCCTCCCAGCCGCCTCTCCCTTCTCTTCTTCCTCTGCTTTATTCTGTTTCTCCGTCTGTGTTTCTCTCTCACACGCAGTCACACACAAGCACACACAACAACGAATGAGTCATATTCTCCATCAAACTGTCGTGAAGTTGGAGGGTAGGTGAGGAAATTCATCATGAGTGTTTCATTATAAAGTAACTTCATCCCTGTCTGATAAACAGTGATTTAGGCTGACATGATAACACAGGTTGCTAGTCTAAGACTGAAATATGATCATCTGTATTTTTACAGCATTCCTTTTTTTTTTTGAAAAAAAAAAAGTCTTAAAAATAAAAGCTCTCCTTCACCTTAAGGGTTTTTTATTCCCCTCTCTGTTAAGAGGCCAGAAGGGAGTGTTTAACTCTTTGAAAGCCCATTCCCAATTAATCAAGTACCAGGGGAGAGTGCCGCTGACCCCTACAGCAGCGTTTGTAATGACAGCAAGTGAGAAATAGGTTAACCACAGGCCAGTTTCAAGGCAGAAAAAGACATCTCAAGAAAATTACTACCATAAACAACTTCCTCCACTCTTTGGCCAAAGGCAATGATGGGTGGGTTGGGGGGAGACCAGGTGGACGGACACGTTGATCACCAAGTTGACGGTGTGGGAGCGTCCTGGCCAGGGACGTCCCTTCTCATCCAGCCTCTTCCTCATGACCCTGCTGTCTGCACCCCTTCCCCCACGGGGCAGGGGCCGAGATGAGCAAAGATGTGCCTCAGGATAGAATCAGTGTCGAGGAGAGAGATTAGCCAAGGAGCAGGGATGGAGTGAAGACATGGCTCACGAGAGAGGCCGAGAAGCGGTGGAGGACTAATAGAGACCAGATGACGGAGAACCCCAGGCTCTGGAGGACGAGTCAGACGTGCTCCCGAGATGCCGCATCACTTCTCCCCGGGTTGCCGTTCTGTTTGAAGTGTGGGCCTCCAGTTAATTCGCAGCAAATACTTCTGTGACAGGTTGGAGCACGCTCTTTCTCTCCCCTAAACTCCTAGGAATGTGGATGAGTTGAATTAGAACTGTAGTCGAGGTTCAGTGTGTCAGCCCACACCTTTGAAGCCGCCTCGTAGATGGACTTCCAAGGCCCCGGTCAGGGTCTTTGTGGTGCTGCGTCCTGTCAAATCTGACTTACTCACACCTAATCCCAAGATGATACCTGCTCATGTTCTTCAGGCTTTGAAGCAAACAAGAAGCTGGGGACAAGTGGCTGATTTTTCACATCATGAGGCTTCCCAGAAACTCACAGGATCATACAGAATCATGAACTCACACCACAAAAACGATTCCTCCTCTGACTTAGTCAACATGTAACATACTGTGAAATCCATCTTTTATCAGAAGGGGTCGATCTGTAAAGTGGGTTGAATTTCCTTGATCTGTAAAGTGGGTTGAATTTCAGCTGTTGAAATGGTATTTAAAACAAACATTTCTGTAAATGAAGGGGGAAATGGATTGAGGATATTACAAATCACAAATCCTTAACTCAGATATTAGCATGTTCAAGAAGGAACATTTTCAGATTGGAACCCAATAGCACAATGTATGTGTTAGAGCATGTTATTGGATCCCAGTGACAATATCTTTTCAGTGTTCCTCCAGTCTTGAGAATTTTAAATTAGAATCCTAGACAGGACATTTCAGAGCTGGAGGTGCAGTGTCTTGAGAGCTAAGAGGTCAAGTTTGTGAGTCATGCAGTATCAGAAACTTGAGTTCCGCATGTTGCTACTTACTGCTGCTGCTGCTAAGTCACTTCAGTGACCTTTAGTGACCCCATGGACTGCAGCCTACCAGGCTCCTCCATCCACGGGATTTTCCAGGCAAGAGTACTGGAGTGGGTTGCCATTGCCTTCTCCGATTTCTACTTTCTAGCTGCATTCATCTACAAGACTAGGGTATTAATAGCACTGTGCCTTCCTCATGGTGTCATTATTAATTGTAAAAGAGATAATGCTATACAATGCTTTGCCTGGCATAAACACCATAAGTATGGCTATTATTTTTTAAAGCTATCAGGTACATTATTACATTATTAAAAATGAGAAATAAGCTTCCAAGCCTGCACTAATTAAAAAGCTGGTCTTTAGAACCTAACTATAACTCTTTAGTTTCCACGGGAGGGTTTGTGGTTCAGTCACTAAGTCATGTCCAACTCTTTGCAACCCCACAGACTGTAGCACACCAGGAGTTTCACTATGTCCTGGAGTTTTCTCAAACTCATGTCCATCAAGTCGGTGATGCCATCCAACCATCTCAACCTCTGTCATCCCCTTCTCCTCCTGCCCTCTATCTTTCCCAGCATGGGGGTCTTTTCCAATGAGTTGGCTCTTTCCATCACGTGGCCACAGTAATGGAGCTTCAGCTTCAGCATCAGTCCTTCCAATGAATATTCAGGATTGATTTCCTTTAGAATTGACTGGTTCAATCTCCTTGCAGTCCAAGGGACTCTCAAGAGTCTTCTCCAGCACCATGGTTTGAAAGCATCAGTTCTTCGGTGCTCAGCCTTCTTTATGGTCCAACTCTCACATCCATACATGACTACTGGAAAAACCATAGCTTTGACTAGATGGACCTTTGTCAGCAAAGTGATGTGTCTGCTTTTTAATACGCTGACTAGGTTTGTCACAGCTTTTCTTCCAAGGAGCAAGCATCTTTTAATTTCATAGGATCAGGATAACTTCTTTAAAAGAAAAACATAGGCCTTCAATGATGAAACAAAGATGAAGCTGGTTGAAGGCATTTTATAGTTTGCATATTAAAAAATAAAAGTGGGAGTGAAAGCAAGCTATTTACCCAAGATTACTCAGTGTGTCCTTTATTTTAACCCGTGTGCACCCCAAGCAGAACCTGCATGCCCTCCTTCGGAGGGGAACTGGTCGAGTCCAGCCCCGTCTGTGGTTTTCCAGCTTAAGCTGTAAATTTTATCACTCTGCACCCTGTGGTCAGAGCTGCTGGAGTGTTGTGTCTGAAGTCAGGTGGTTTGTGTGTTCAAGGTAGACATTAAAACAGTTCTACTGTGGACCTGGAAGCATTTAAGGAGGTTGCTTGCCAGCTATAAATTAAGAGACTCAATGCCAGTTGGCTGGAAAATTCTCTGGCCTGAGTCCATTTAAGTAGACTGAATTGCTGGCGATCTTTCTGAATGTGTGCACTTCACAGCCAGGCCACACGGTTCTCTGGGCCACATTGGGATGGTGTGCTGTGATGCCGCCAGAAGGGGGGGCAGCGGTGTTGGGGAACGGCGTCCGCAGGACCCGGGGGGTCTCCGTGTTCTCCACTAGTGCTGAAGAAAGTTACTGATGGCGCTTGACAGGACTGCTGAAAATATTTTAAAATAGATGTCAGTGACAGGGATGAGCATTTCCAGATGACGTGTTGTTTCAGAGGCACCTAGAATCTGGGCTGTGTGGTTATCGCACGTCGTCCTGAGGTCCCCTTGCTGCAGAGCTTCGGGTGGGACAGGCTGTCTGCGGTCGAGGTGATGGTCACGGTCACTCAGGTGTAGACAGACCTGCCAAATTCATTCTCCCTCTGAGAAGAGTGGTCAAAGCCAGCATTAGACCACAGGGCCATTTAGAACTTGGTACCTTTTTAATTGTGTCTTAAACTGATGCAGGTGACAAAACCTCGGCCTTAAGGTTGGGCTGAGGTGGCTTTGTGGCTGTGGACCCCGCAGAGTCACCGGGGACCTTGGGCTCAGAAGTGCCCTGTGATTGGTTTAATGCTCTGTTGTCACCAACTTGAAATCCTTAATCACTTTTTTAAACAAGAGGCCTTTCATTTCCGTTTTGCCCTGGGCACACACACCCCCCCACACACAAATTATGTAGCCATTCCTGAGGGTGGAATTCACTTTTTAAAAACAAAGTCTAGTCTTTTTTTAGAATGGGGTGAAGGACAGACTCACAGAGATTGTTTTAGCCAGACAGACAGTCTTGTTTCTAAAGGATTGGCTAGTACAGGCATAAGACGGTAAAAGATAAGATGACTGCTGTGTATTTCATTCTTGGTTACTTTGTTGCTCATACAGGATAAAGAAAAGGGCAGAGAATGCTTTAATTATCATTGAGAAGCAAATAATGTGATTGGCAAATACTCATCTTTTATGTATTTAATCTTGGCATTTATTTGTTTAAATAATTACTTTCTTTAAGAAGCCTTTATAAGCTGATGTTAAAATAAATTCTACAGTCAGCTTTCTGCTGGTTTATACAAATACTGTCTCTTAGCCTTACGTGATTACACATACAATTCTCCTGTGACCTTCCAGATTGTTGTTGTTTAGTCGCTCAGTCATGTCTGACTCTTGGCAACCCTATGGACTGTAGCCCCCCAGGCTCTTCTGCCCATGGGATGGAGTGGATTGCCATTTCCCTCTTTAGGGGAGGATCTTCCGAAATAAGAGAGGGAACCCGAATCTCCTGCTTGGCAGGCCGGTTCTTTACCACTACGCCTGGGAAGCCCAACCTTCCAGATGCACAGACATTATAATGGTGCTGTGAGCCCCTGGATTTGGGTTCCTTTTTTGGAATATGTATTTAGTTAGTTGGCTGCCTCGGGTCTTGGTTGTGGCACCCAGGACCTTTCACTCTAGTTGTGATGTGCGGGCTTTAGTAGCTGTAGCGCCAGGACCGAGTTACTCCATCCAAGGCATGTGGGATTTTAGTTCCCCAACCAGGAATCGAACCTGTGTTCCTTGTATTGCAAGGCAGATTCTTAACCACTGGACCACCAGGGAAGTCCCTGATTTTTTAAAGTTGAGAGTCATATTCATTTGTGCGTTCAATGAATGCATTAACACGTCCAACCAACAAAATAGAAACTGTATGTCCTATAGGCCGTTGGCTGTAAAACTGTAATAATAATACATTTGTTAGTTTTCCTTTTCTTTGCATTTCTACTGGGGATCCCTTTCCCCTGTGGGAGTGGAAGCCAGGAACCAGTTTGAATGCGGTGGGGAATGGGTGGTCCTAGAAAGTGGAGATAAGTGAGCGGATTTCTTTACCTGGAGCACCTGGACTTGAAATGTCTGTCTGAGAGGCATGTGTGATGCAACTCCACTGTGCTGGATTCTGGAGGGAGTACTAGGTGGCTGTAAGTGGGGGATTTAGTCTAAGGTTTTACGTGTGCTGATTTTATGCCTAACACCTGCTGACCTTGATTTTGAGAAGGTTTTCCTTGGTGATTAGTGAGAATCCGGCATTTGTCCGTTTTAATGGTTCTACCTGTTGTGTTTTGTTTGGGTTTTGCTTTGGATGGGGGTGCGGGAAACAAAGACCCATCTATTAACAGTTTGGTTTTTTTCTGGGAGGCACCAAGATTTTGTTTTGTTGGCTGACAAAGGATGACTGCACCATGGAATCTTCAGAGTAAGCCGTGATACTTCTGGAGACATTTAAGCTGATAGTAAAGTGGAAGCCGTTTTGTAGCAGCCCAAGGAGTGGTCTGGCACAATGGAGGTCCTTGAACCGCTGCCACCCACCCAGCTTTAATTGAGGTGGGATCCCACCAGACAGAGATAGAGCCAGGGGTTCCTATTTTTAACTGGAAATCTGCTTTGGGGGCATGAATGCCCAGCTCTGGTGGTAACAGATTTTCCGCAAGACTCATGGGATGGGAGAGAACCAGCTATTTTTACCCATGCTTTGAATTTGAAGGAAAAAAAGAGACATAGTTAGGAAAAGAGAGGATCAGCAAAGGAGGCCAATAATGTGTTTGCCCACACCAAAAAAAAAAAAAAAAGTGATCTCCAGACACAGAGAACAAATGTATGGTTAAAGGGGAAAGAGGGGAGGGATCAGCTGGGAGTTTGGGATTAATAGATACACACTGCTACATATAAAATAAATAAACAACAAGGACCTACTTATGGCACCAGAAACTATATTCAGTATCTTATAATAACCTATAATGGAAAAGAATCTGAAAAAGAATCTATCTATCTATCTATCTATCTATCTATATATCTATATCTATATATATAGAGAGAGTTATAGATATATGTGTGTGTATATGTATTGTACGTGTATGGCTAAATCACTTTGCTGAACATCTGAAATGAATACAACATTGTAACTCAACTATACTTCAATGAAAAGTAAATACAAAACAAGGTGATATCTAGCAGTCTTTAGGCACATTTTGTTGGCGTGTCTAAGTTCTCTTTTAAACTCATTTACCAGTCACCTGTGTGACCTTGCACAACTTCTTTCTTCTCAGGTTGGTTTTTTTTTTTCCCTGTGAAAAATTAGCTACATTCTAGAGTTGGAGAAGGCAATGGCACCCCACTCCAGTACTCTTGCCTGGAAAATCCCATGGACAGAGGAGCCTGGTGGGCTGCAGTCCATGGGGTCACTAAGTCCATGGGGTCGGACATGACTGAGAGACTTCACTTTCACTTTCATGCACTGGAGAAGGAAATGGCAGCCCACTCCAGTGTTCTTGCCTGGAGAATCCCAGGGACGAGGGAGCCTGGTGGGCTGCCGTCTATGGGGTCACACAGAGTTGGACACGAATGAAGCGACTTAGCAGCAGCAGCAGAGTTGTTAGAGGACTCTTGAGATAATGCAGCGCAAAAGCCCAACAGAGTGTCTGACATCCGCAAAGTGCCTAGAAATGATGGCTCTTTTAGTGGCCACACCTGTTAGGGTCAGATTTGTCCCAGATCCTTGCCCCTTTGAGGTCAAATCCATCCCAGTACCAACCCCTACTTCTGATCTTGTTTCTTTTTGTCCTATCTGCTCATCCTAGTACAGTTAACAGACATATACGCTTGGGCAAATTCTCTTTGGAAGTCCTATTGGACATCTGCCTGCATTCTGGAGTTGGTTTAGATGATTCTAAGTGGGGTGTTTATTCTAAGGTTTTATGTGTGCTTCTTTTGTGCCTAACACCTGCTGGCATCCTGGAGACGGGTTATAAGTTGTGGGCCAGAATCAATCATAAAAACTGATACATGTAGATTGAGTTTCAACTCCTGGTGGCTCAGATGATAATTTACCTGCAGTGCAGGAAACCCAGGTTTGATCCCGGGGCCAGGAAGATACCCTGGAGAAAGGGTTGGTTACCCACTCTAGTATTCTTGCCTGGAAAACCCCATGGACAAAGGAGCCTGGCGGGCTTGCAATCCACGGGGTCGCAAAGAGTCAGATGTGACTGAATGAAAAACTCTTTCATTATCTGTGGGGCACCAGTGTGTGTGAGAACCATGCTAGGCTTTCACGTTTCATGTGAAGGTTAAAACTTTATAGTTTGGCCTCCCTTCGACATAATGTAAAGATCTATTTTCTTGCTTTCTTAATTGGTTTTATCCAGAATTGAGGGTCATGGGCTTATAGCAAATGTACTGTTCCCTATTAGCTTTCCACAACACAGCTTTGACTCTGTGGAGCTACACGTTTTAAAGTGTCATGGGCAGGCTTCCAGTCAGCATAAAATGTACTTGGAAACAATGACATGAACCAGCTCTGAGATCAAAATGTCGTTCAGTTCAGTCTCTTAATCGTGTCCAACTCTGTGACCCCATGGACTGCAGCACGCCAGGGCTCCCTGTCCATCACCAACTCCCAGAGCTTACTCAAACTCATGTCCATCGAGTCGGTGATGCCATCCAAACATCCCATCCTCTGTCGTCCCCTTCTCCTCCCACCTTCAATCTTTCCTAGCATCAGGGTCTTTTCCATTGAGTCAGTTCTTTACATCAGGTGGTCAAAGCATTGGAGTTTCAGCTTCAGCATCAGTACTTCCAATGAATATTCAGGACTGATTTCCTTTAGGATGGACTGGTTGGATCTCCTTACAGTCCAAGAGACTCTCAAGAGTCTTTTCCAACACCATAGTTCAAAAGCATCAATTCTTTGGCATTCAGCTTTCTTTATTGTCCAACTCTCACATCCATACATGACTACTGGAAAAACCATAGCCTTGACTAGACAGACCTTTGTTGGCAAAGTAATGTCTCTGCTTTTTAATATGCTGTCTAGGTTGGTCATAGCTTTTCTTCCAAGGAGTAAGTGTCTTTTAATTTCATGGCTTCAGTCACCATCTGCAGTGATTTTGGAGCCCAAGAAAATAAAGTCTGTCACTGTTTCCATTGTTTCCCCATCTATTTCCCATGAAGTGATGGGACCAGATTTCATGATCTTCGTTTTCTGAATGTTGAGTTTTAAGCCAACTTTTTCACTTTCCTCATTCACTTTCATGAAGAGGCTCTTTAGTTCTTCTTTGCTTTCTGCCCTAAGGGTGGTGTCATCTGCATATCTGATGTTATTGATATTTCTCCCAGCAATCTTGATTCCAAAATGTTGTATAAATAGCTTTAAAATGTTCAGTGAGGTTTCTGGAATTCCAGGGTCTGACCTGCGTCTTGATCTCTGATTTGTATCTTATACTGTGCAGATTCTCATGCAAGGCAAAAACCCAGGAATAGCTTGGAAGTATGCACTTCCCAAGGTCACGAATGGAACTCTGCCAGCCTCAGAAAGACACAGCTACGCCTGGAGCACAGTGCAGACAGATTGTTCCGTCTCCTGTGGGGGAGGTAGGTTTCCCAATTCTGTCTTCCACGTCTTCTCTTAAAACAGGTTCTCCCACTCCAGACCTCTTTCGATTGTCTGGTTGAAATAAGCAAAAAAAGAACTATCTTTATGAGAACTGTCACTATTTAGAGGGAAAAAAATCAAATATTATTTGTACTCTTTGGGGATTTTCCTATGTATTAATAGAAAGGAACCAACTCAAGCAAATCTCAAGTCAACTACAACCAGGACTCGAAAGTGATGTATCTGAAACTTCCAGGGGGAAAAATATAAAACACGTGTCCCTTTATTATAAATATGAGGAGTGATGGGCTGCTGTGTCTGCTGACAGTTTTCTTTCTTTCTGTCCTGGCTTTTCTGTTGTTGTCAACTTTCCAGGGGGAGTTAGAGAAGGTAGGCGATAGGCAGTGAAAACACAGGCCAGGCGGGCATAAGGCAGCGAGCTCACACATGGAGGAGGTGTAGTCTGTCCCCCCAGGGGTGATGTCAGCAGAATCTCTGCAGGCAAGTGGATTCAATCTGAGAAATAACCCTTGTAAGGAAGGAAGAGTCACAGCCATCCCCTCAATGAGTAGAAGGGAGGCATTTTATTTAGACCTAAGAATATCACATATTTGTTGGTAAGTCAGTCTTTGTCACACTTGCCCCTTTGGGAAGAAGGCTGAAAGTCCGTAAATAAGTCCATGACATGGAACCAGCGTGTGAAGGTTGGTCTCTCACTTCCTCATGCTCAGAGTGCCCGGGGACAGCAGGGCTTTCTACGGCGTCCTTCCCGCTGGGCGAAACAGGGCGTCTTGGGACCAGAGACAGCAGAAGTAGAGAAAACAAAGAAATTCTTATGTCTCTGAGGCCTGGACTTTGGCTGCCCATGCTAGCTAACAAAGCAGGAGGATTACTCCTTTTTTTAAAAAGATAGAATAACTTAAATATATTTATAAATCTATATTTCATATGCATATTATATACATATATTTAATATATAAATGATTAATATTTTAATAATTATTAATAAACAGGAATGTATTTTTATTAATGCACATTTTAAAAGCAATATGCTATAAAGAAGAAAATAATCTCCCATAATCCTTTAATCAGCAGTAGCCAACGTTAATACTTTGGTCTATATCATTCTGTTCTTTTTCTCAAGCAAACATAAAAAATGCATGTGTTTTACGTACTCAGACACACGCCACACAAATCATTTGATCTTTTCTTAAGGAACAGAAACCATGCTATAGCCATACGTTTCTGCTCTTTTTCATGTAGTGTTTGAGTGTAATCAGTTGTTCATACATTGAATGGTCTTTAAGATCATTTTCAGTAATTTTTTGGTGTCCAGGGAATGCAGACTTTCTTGGAAAGGAGAGAGAGTCCATTTTCCACGTACAGGGAATAAATACAGTCAAAGGGATGATGGTGGACAAATGCACTGTGGGATTCTGCCTTGCCTTGAATTAGCAACCCCTGCATGTGACTCACAGACCATGGTGAGTCTGAGGCATAAGAGGAGTCCAAACGAATACATTCTCCAGAAGCAAACTCTCAACTGTAGAGAGTCCTGATGTGTTGATCAGTTCCTCCTGAACATAATGGAGAAGGAAATGGCAACCCACCCCAGTGCTCTTGCCTGGAAAATCCCTTGGACGGAGGAGCCTGGTAGGTTACAGTCCATAGGGTTGCAAAGAGCTGGACACGACTGAGCGACTTCACTTTCCTTTTCCGTTTCCTTTTCATGAATATAAACCCACTTCAACCTAATCATTCTAGCAGGAGTGACTTTTCATTGTTGCTCAGATTCCATTTTAAGGAAAAGTCCATGTGAATCAAAACAATTAAAAGAGGAGGCAGGCTTCCTCTATGGGGAGCTGTCAAATACAGTTACTCACAGAAAACTGTACACCTCTGATGAGAGGTCCTAAAATGAACACTGAAAGCCAGGCAGTAGGGTGAACCATCAGAAACAAAAAACGGAGTCGTATAAACAGGTATGAATACATGGTCGGTGAGAGCAAGTTTCTGTTTATATATGCACCACAGTCTTATGGAAGTAAAAGTTGCTTCATGAAAACGCAGAATCTTAGAGTTTCCACAGTTAATTCACCCGTGACTGTTCTTTGAAGAACATTTTTCATTAGATATGTGCAATGTAAGTTAAAGCTTGTGAGACATTTCCCTTTACAGCAGCCCTGTTTTCAGAAGGTCGTTTTTATCACTGTATGACTCTAGAATACATGGTGGTCTCGAAAACTAAGAAGCTGCATGTTAAAAATATTAAACTATGTAAGCAGTTATCTCGGGGGATGTGGAGATAGAAGTGGGATTCACATGTGTTGTAGATGTTTTCAAATAAAGCGTTTTCACATAATATTTGGATTCTATCTTCAGTAAAATATCAGAACCCTGGTACATGGGAAGCTAAACTTGGAAACTAAACGGCATTGGTTATCTGTAGCTTTCACTTGGTAACTTTTGATGTCTTATTAGGTTACATAAGTGTCAAGGCTGTTTGCTTACAAGATCAAAACACTCAAGTCAATTCCTCATTCTGCAATGCAAGAGCCAGGCCAGCAACTGAACCCAAAGTGTGCAACGCCTTCTCCTGCCCTGCCTAGTAAGTCATCTGGGGCTGTCTCTCTGGTTGCACTTGCACTTGTGTGCTTTCTTGTTGATATGCGATGATTGAAGCCACTGCCAATGCCTCTGGTCAAAATGATTCAAAGATAGAAAGAATAACCCTCACCCTCTAAAAAGTCAATAGAAGAAAGAGACGATAGTTGGCATTAAAATATGTAACTTGAAAAACACAAATTTACTTTAGACGTTCAGACCTGTCTATGCCAGTGTAATCCTGGGGTTAAAAGAAAAAAAGGCATAAAGGCATCTTTTTTTAACCTTTAGAGACCCCTCTTCTCTGAACTAAATCAAACAGATATTTAAATAACACAGAAACCTATATTAGCTAAATTTCCCTGTGGTTGTGCACTCAAGTTTTATAGAGTCATCCAAGAATTTAAAAATCGTATTACTGTGCAACCCGTGAAACCTCACATGCAAATTACACAGTAGCAAGATGCAAAGTCAAAACGCAGGACTGCAGCCCGAGTGGTAACCCCATTTTTGATGAGGACACTCTGTGGGGATCTCAGTGGGTTTGCGATGGGATTGATTTTAGCCACGCTATTGTTTGAACACTAATTTTAATGTTCCCAAGCCAAATGGAGTCTCTTCTGGTTTGAGTTATCTTCTGCCAAATGTATTTATATAGAGTTGACAGAGTTTCTTCTGAAGCAATGCTGGACTCATTGATCTCCCTGATCATCTTAATAAGCAGTGTTTGCTTTGTGGTGATTCAATTATATTGTGCAATCTATTTTTCCTTGTAAAGAGTGTATGTCATAATCGTTTGGGGCTTTAGCTACCCACCGATCCCCTATGCCCAACTGTCAACTCGGGTTTTCTCTTAGAATTTGGAACCAGCTGTATCCTGAACACAAAAAGGAGAAAGAAATTTGACGGGCTTCTGTGGATTTATCTTTTGCCAAGAAATGTCTGGCTCTAAACATATCCAGTGGCCCTAATAACCATATCAACCCTTGTGGAATAATCTGTCCTTTAGATGGGTTTGTGTATGTTTACATACATGTAGGGATTGTCAAAACACTTGAATGGCAAGCTACTGTCTTCTTATTTAGAGCCTCCTTTCCACCATTGTTGACCAACCCATGGACTATACAGTCTGTGGAACTCTCCAGGCCAGAATACTGGAGTGGGTAGCTGTTCCCTTCTCCAGGGGATCCTCCCAGCCCAGGGATCGAACCCAGGTCTCCTGCATTGCAGGGAGGTTCTTTACCAGCTGAGCCATGGGGAAGCCCAAGCAAAGACACAGGGACCCCGTTCGTATGTACATCCATGAAGAGGGAGAGCGTTGGTAATGCTTAACTCCTAGAACTTTCCTGATGACCCCATGTATTAACAGAAACAGTATTCTGTGCAGTGACAACGTTCTCTGGCTGTTTGGAAGCAGAGCTTCCCCTGCAATGACTACAGAGCTGGAGCGGTGGAATGGACAGGCTCTTTCGCTGTGTTTCCCTTTCTGCCACCTCTTACTTATCGCAGTATTTCCTGTTGAGTAATGGGATCTTTTAGGGACTGTTCTTCAGCAGGGATATACTAGGTATCAGGCCTTAGACCATTGGAATTCTAAGGACAGAGGCATTCATCTGATCTAAGCCCATTATTTTCTCTGTAACAACCATGTGATATGCCCTAAGAGCATGCCTGGTCCTCAGTTCAGGACTGGAAAATGGAGATGAGTAATTAGTAGTTGCTGCCACTGTTCTTGCCTGGAGAATCCCAGGGACGGGGGAGCCTGGTGGGCTGCCGTCTGTGGGATCGCACAGAGTCGGACACAACTGAAGCGACTCAGCCGCAGCAGCAGCAGCAGCAGCAGCAGCAGCAGCAGCAGGGAACCCACCATCTAATGGAAGAGGTGGATGTGCAGATAACTGAGATGCTGCAAGATGCATGCTGTAAGAGCGACAGGTGTGGAAAAAGCAGTAAGGGGGCTCCCCTGGTGGGCCAGTGGTCAGGACTCCACGCTTCCCTGGCAGGAGGCATCATAGTTTGATCCCTGGCTGGGGAAACTAAGATCCTGAAATGGAGAGTGAGCCTGGGGCCCGCGTGTGGAGAACCAAGTGTGTCACAAAAAAGTGTGTTACGCTCTTTCTAGTACTTTTCCAAATTCGTCATATTTGCCACGTAAAGAAAGAAACTTGAATCTGGCAGACAAAAATGCCACCCATATAGGCAAATGTTAAAACCAATACTCTCATGATAATAGATATCTTTCCTTTGCCTCTTACTGGAAGATAAAGTGTTGTACAAATGTAAGGAACCATTTGCTATCAGCTTTCTTTCACTAAATTAGATAACATGGATTATGCAGTGTTTTAGAATACTTGTAATCCTAGAACTTGTATGGCAAGTTCTCTAGACCAACAGAAAGGTGTTTAACCTCACAACTCAGGCTTGGGGGTCGGGGAGCCAGAGCAAAAATCACAGGACTAGGCAAATGCATGGAGAAGGCAATGGCACCTCACTCCAGTACTCTTGCCTGGAAAATCCCATGGATGGAGGAGCCTGGTAGGCTGCAGTCCATGGGGTCGCCAAGAGTCGGGCACGACTGAGCAACTTCACTTTCGCTTTTCACTTTTATGCATTGGAGAAGGAAATGGCAACCCACTCCAGTGTCCTTGCCTGGAGAATCCCAGGGACGAGGAAGCCTGGTGGGCTGCCATCTGTGGGGTCGCACAGAGTCGGACATGACTGAAGCGACTTAGCAGCAGCAGGCAAATGCAGTAATGCAGAGGTATAACAAAAACATATTTGGTCTTTGTGATGTTTTATGTTTTCAAATAATGCTTAGAACATTTGTGAACAGTTTTCGGACTCTGCTGCTTTGAAATGTGTCACCATCTTATCTGGTGGATCTTTTTAATGCTAGGCCTTCAAGTCAGACAATTTCAATTAATCCAAGGTGGTTGTTGAAAAGGATTCACGGTTTCAGATGATCACTCTTTAGTGTACACCAAGTCTCAGATACAACAGCTGTGAAAAAAGTGAGCTCAAAATATTGAAATAAGGAACTTGATAAAAATTAAAAAAAAAAAAAATCTAGTTAAATGTAAAAAAAAAAAAAAAAAAGGAACTTGAGGTTATTCCTCCAACGCAACCGTAGAGTTTAAGGCTAACCGGAAAAAAGAGGTTGGGGGAATGGCCTATTTAGAAACATTCTTGGTGAGACCTTCTCTCAATGTGTCTCTCTTTTGCATGTGTGAACGCACACACACGCACCTCTCCCTTCTTCATTGATCTTGTGTCAATAGTCTCACTATTATACTTTGTATTAACTTCTATTATAGAAATGATCAGAAAGTATTGCCTTGATGTGTTCACACGGCCACCACTTCCACAGGTAACTTCATGGGAAAGGCCTGGCTTCATTCATTTTTTCCAACCCTAATGCATGGGAGAGTCTCTGGCACAGGGTTTAAGATCCCAGTAAATTAGACTGAATCACTCAGAGTTCCAAACAGCACACATTTCTTCACCTGATGGCAGGAATGTATTTTTCCCCAGAACTATGGGGTAATAGACTGTGTAGGCTTGAAAATCTATAGAAGAAGAATCAGTTATTGGTTGTTGGTTCTGCGGTACAGTAAAGGCTTCCAGCAGGTGGCTAATCTTTCACAGTAACTGCTTTGGCATCGATGAGGCAGAGTCTTAGCTTCCCCGGAAGTAATCCCGTCTCTCCCTGAAAGCTGGAAGCCGGGCGAGTGGAGCGCCTGCAGCAGGTCGTGTGCGGGAGGCCAGCAGAGCCGGAAGGTGCAGTGCATCCAGAAGAAGCCCTTCCAGAAGGAGGCGGCGGTCCTGCACTCTCTCTGCCCGGTGAGCACGCCCACTCAGGTTCAAGCCTGCAACAGCCATGCCTGCCCTCCGGAATGGAGCCCTGGGCCCTGGTCTCAGGTAAGTGGGAATTACTGGAGTCGTGAGTCTCGTTCCCCGGGAAAATGGAGGGAGATGAAAATACAGGTGGTATCTCTGCTTCCCCCCAGAGGATCTCAGCTGTTTACACCTTCATGGGAATCACATCCAGTCATGTGAATGAGCATTTTAATTAGCATCGTTTATGATTTTTAGCCTTTTTGGTGATGGTCATCCATCCGGATAGGTGGCGCTAGTGGTAAAGGACCCACCCATTAGAGACCATGGCCCTGGATTCAGAAGCAGATGAAAATTTTTACCTTTCTGGTAAAAGAAAGTCACAAATATAAATAAGAATTCTATTGAATAAGAATTAACCACCTAGATGTTAGCACCATGGATGAATGGCGTTCTGTGGTGCAGAGCCATGGTCTGACGTCAGACATATTTGCTCATCTCCACAACTTGGCAGGTGGCTGACTCATCATGTGAGTCTCAGACACCTCCCCTTTAAAATGGGGTAATAGTAAGAGGACCACTGGGAAGTCTCATCCTTCCTATTTGTAAGGGAGATGGAGACAGGATGCTGATATTATCAGACTTAGCCAACCACAACAGAGAACATTCATTTAATGCCTTCTGCGTGATGATACACATAAGTATATACCAGAGCCTATATCACATAACCCTCTAACCACCCCATGAGGTAATTTCTGTCCTGGCTTTCAAAGCTGTGGTTCAAAAGCTGTTGAGATCACTTAGAAGACTTTTGAACCACAAACCTGAAAACCAGGGAATAATTTGCTGCCTTCCTTATTTCGCAGGTCTTATGAAGGTCAAGATGGTAGGAATAGAAGAGCATTAGCTGGCCATGCAGAGTTATTCCCAAACATTTGATGAGTGTTGACTTAATTTTCCCTGAGAGTTAGCACAGTGCCCAGCCTAGAGATAGCAGAGGATAAGACAGACAAGACAGACAGCAGGGCAAGAGGTGGACACCCCCAACCCATTGCTGTCAGACATACTTCTATGATTCCCCTCGTCCAAATCACTGAAAATCCTCTTTAGCCAAATGCCCAGACTGCCTCTGCTTTGTGCCAGAGACAGACACAGTTACAGCAACAAATAGGCCTTGGACCGTTTTCCAGATTGTTATGTGTGCTATGCACAGAAACCCTCTCTTCTCCATGAAGACTAAAACCTGTCTTCAGACCTGGGACAACACAGCAGCCCCTGGGTGTTCAGATTGTTGGAGATCTAATCTGGACTCAGAATCTCTGGATGGAGGAAAGATTTCTTCTGCTGACTACAGGGAATTTTACTGGGCATTTGGTCCTGGTGCTTAAAAATAGCTTTGTAAACCCCGCATCAATGCTTTTCCAAGCATTTACCTGCAACACGGTCACTGGAGACTGGCATCTAATGGCTTTTTCCTTTTTAATCTCAAGTGTTCTAAGACCTGTGGACGAGGAGTGCGGAAGCGTGAAGTCACGTGTAGACGCGCTGCTGTGGCAGAGGCCGTGCCCGAGAGCGCGTGCACCGGCGCCCCGAGACCGGACTCGCAGGAGGGCTGCGTGCTCGGACGCTGTCCCAAGAACAGCCGGCTCCAGTGGCTCATCTCTTCGTGGAGTGAGGTAGGAGGTCAGATTCACTCCTGGGGGGTTCTGAAATGCTCAGCCCATCCACCAGCCTCTGGAGGCTTGCGCACATACACCAGGTAGCTACTTACTGTTCATCCTTCCCCACTGATTTCTCCATAAAATCCCGATTATAAAGCACCCATCTCAGTGATGAGGCAATGCCTGGACGGTGGAGGTACCAAGCTAAAGAAAGTGTGTGTATAAAAGTACAGGTAAGGCGAGCAGAGTGCTGTGATGGGGTCTGTGATTGCCTTGGAGAGCTTAACCTTGGCAGAAGAGGTTCCCAGGGAGAGTGAGCCTGAGGGATGAGCAGGAATCTGGCAAAGATGGAGTCGGGGCTGTTCAGACAGAGGGTGCGCCCTGTATGGGCAGAGCTGGGAGAGAATGACACAGAAGGAATCAGTGGGGATGGGTAGAAGTGGAAGCTTCAACAAGCACAGACCATGACTGTGTGGGGTGGCAGACTAGAAATATATCCTGTTAACATTGGGGGAGCTAATTTAAAATTTAAATAAAGCAGTGGAACAATCAGGGTTTCATTTCAGAGAGAGAGGATCCCAAGCCCAGAGCCAGGAAAGGCGCCCGCATGGATATTGCAGGGCTGCAAACGAAAGATGAAATGTTTCAGGGATGGAGGAAAGCTGGGTCCTGGAGAGTCTGTCCTTCCTTTCTTTCCTTCTTTGAAGGATAATTACACTATTGTGATGGTTTTTGCCATACATCAGTATGAATCTGCCATCGGTTATATGTGTCACTTCCATCCTGGAACCTCTTTTCCGCCTCCCTGCCCACTCGACCCCTCCAGGTTGACAAAGCACCGGCTTTGGGTGCCCTGCATCATCCGTCAGACTCACGCTGGTTATCTCTTTTACATATGGTAATATTTATGTTTCAGTGCTGTTCTCTCAAATCATCCCACCCTCTTCTCCTCACCGAGTCCAAAAGTCTGTTCTTACATCTGGGTCTCCTTTGCTGCCCTGCACACACGATGGTCAGTACCATCTTTCTATTCCGTATATATGCGTTAATATACAGTGTTTGTCTTTTCTGAGAGTTCTTAAAGAGGCTGGTGGGCACTTTCAGGCATCTGTTGGGCAGGGAGAGAGGTCTTGAAGATGCCTCCTAGACTCCTAGCTTGGGACACTCATTTGAGTTCTTAGGCAGAGGAAAGGTGAGCAGAGATCAAACCGGAAGTACGCATCAGTAACCCCTAAGGCGAGGTCTCTGCTCTTACCGAGTCCACATCTAGTGAGCAAGACAGTGGCCAAGGAAGAAAAAGGTCACTGGTGGGGATTGGGGGCGGGGTTCCAGTGGAGGAGGGGCTGCTGTCCCAGCAGCTTTGGGTTTCTCCCATCAGTGCCCTTCCCTTCTGTGTGGCTAAGTGCAGAGCAGGGTGCCTGTCTCTCCCCTCCTCTCTCAGTTTCTTTAAGAGACGTTATAACCAAATGGCTAAAGGCTTGGGCTTGAGTCACCGGCAGCCTTCAGTGATGACTACAGATCCGACCTCGGGCTAAACCTCCCTTTCCTCATCTGCACAGTGGAGCGCGCACTTGCAGCTCCCGCACAGAGCTGCTGCAAGTACGAAGCTGAGTGTTATCCTTCTTTATTTATTGAAGTGTAGTTGATTTGCAGTGCTGCGCTAAGTTCTGCTGTACAGCAAAGTGACTCAGCCGTAAACACGTACACACTCTTTTCTATGTTCTTTTCCATTATGTTTATCCCGGGAGATTGGGTCTAGTTTTCTGTGCTGTATACCGTAGGCCCTTGTTTATCCATTCTAAATGTAACAGGTTGCATCTGTGAACCCCAGACTCTCAGTCCATCCCCCTTCCGCCCGCTTCCTTGTGGCAACCACAAGTCTGTGTCTGTGAGTCAGTTTCTCTTTTGTAGATATTCTTTTGTGCCATATTTTGGATTTCACGTGTAAATGATATTGTATGGTGGTTGCTTCTGTCTTTCTGACCTCACTTAGTAGGGTGATCTCTGTGTTCATCCGTGTTGCCACCAATGGCATGATTTCATTCTTTTTTATTGCTGGGTGGTATTCCATTATATAGATGGACCACATCTGCTTTATCCATTCTTTGTTCCTTTCCTTTTCTTCTGGTGGTTTAATGATTTCCTTTTAATTTATGCTTGTGTTCTTTTTGGTTTCTGTGAATTATACTATGGTTTTGATTTGTGGTTGCCCTGTTTTTCAAGTATGTTAACCCCTCCCTATATCTGCTTGCTTTAGACAGGTAGTCATATAGGCTCAAACACATTCCAAAAAAAAAATCACCTTCTTCCTCTCCTTCCCCACATTTTACGATTTTGATGTCCCTTTTTTTTCCATTTTCTTGTGTATCCTTTGTTGCTCGTGTGTGTCGCTGCTCTCACAGATAGTTTTTTCCTTTTGATCTGTATACTGGCTAATTTAGGTGGATTTACTTTCCGTTTGTGATTTCCTCCTTCCTCTAATCTTCTTGCTGCTTTTCTGTTTAGAGAAGACCTTTCAGAATTTCCTTTATGAGAGGGTTAGTATTGCAGTATCCTTTTAGCTTTTGCTTGTCTGAGAAATTTTCTTGAATTTGAAGTGGTAGCCTTGCAGGGTAGAGGATCCTAGGACTTTGCAGCCTGAGAAGACAGTGGGGAGAAGGACGCTCCCACGGCAGCCCGCCCGCTTCCGCGCCTGGCCGCGGTGGTGCCTCTCCTCTCCCGTGTAAGGCAGGCGGTGAGCCACGCCTCTTCCATCCTCCCGTGGCTGCGGTCCCCTTACCGTCTGCCCGTCACCACCCGGCCCTCCCCCGGGTCTGCCCTCGGGAGCCGAGCCTCAGCGCCTGCCCAGCCCCGCAGGGGAGCATCTGAGGCCGGCAGCGCCCAGCGGTCTCTCTCCGCTCTGCCCTCTACACCCTGCTTGCTGCGCCCTCCTTCAGAGCTCCCCTGGGTCCTGCTTGACCTCCCTGCTGGTGGAGGGCTTCCCAGGGTACAGAAAGCTTTCCCCTTTCACAGCGCCCTCCCCAGGTGCAGGTCCTGGCCCAATTCCTCTTTTTTTCCCTCCCTTTTGTCCTACCTGGTTTTGTGCAGATTTTCTTACCCTTTCGGAGGTCTGAGGTCTCCTGCCAGCGTTTGCTAGATGCTCGGTGAGACTCGTTCTCCACCTAACTCTAGTTTTGATGTCTCGGGGGAGAAGGGGCACACCGCCACGTCCTGCCTCTCTGCCATCTTGATCTGATCCCTAGCCTTCGTGATTGATGATGGTTACGCTGATGTCATTTCTTACTGCTTTCTGCAGCTCATCAAGGCCCTGTACAATATCCCATAATACTGTTTAAAATATTTAAAAACGGGTTTTCTCTAATGCCATTTGCAGCCACATGGGTGAACCTAGAGACTGTCGGGCTGAGTGAAGTAAGTCAGAGAAGAATATCCTGCGACACCCCTTCTATGTGGAATCTAAAGACAAATGAACTTACGAAATAGAAAGACTCACAGACTTAGAGAACAAGCTTCTGGGTGCCTAGGGAGAAGTGATAGTTAGGGGGTTGGGGACCAACCTGTACACACTGCTGTACTGAGAACAGATGACAGACAAGGACTTACTGTAGAGTACAGGGAACTGCTCAGTGTTCCGTGGCAGCCTGGATGGGAGGGGAGTTTGGGATACACATATACATATGGATACATGTATTTATTTATATGGCTGAGTTCCCTTGCTGTTTACCTGAAACTATCACAACATTGTTTATCAGCTGTACCCGATTACAAAATTAAAAGTTTTGAAAAAGAAAATGTGTATAGTGGAAGTAAGGAAATATTTAAATAAAATATCAGTCAGTCACATAAAAAAGCAAAACAGGTTTTCTCAGACTTATTTCATCAGCCCCCCATCCTCTTTTTGTTTTTTCCTGCCATAACGCAGCTTCAGTGTATATCCCAGCTGAAGAGAGAGGCAGGTAAAGATGAAGGACAGTTGCTTGTTATCTGTGGTTCTTCCCCTGAACTGCCTGTAAGCCCAGTCCCTGCGCCCTGCCTCCTGCCCTGGACATCCGACCACTCCACGGTGACCCTGACCTCATCGTCTGCTGGTCTTGTCTTTCCCTCGGGCTCTGTCTCACTCACCTTGTGTGCCGTGTCATGGCAGGGCCTGCCTTTATTTTGTGGGGCTGAGCCACGCTGTGGCCTTGGCAAAGTGACTCCAGTCCTCTGGCTTCTGTAGCATGTGGGACTTGAGGCCCTGCCTTCAGGAGCCTGGTGGGCTGTGGCTGACCTGCCCTAGGCCCATCCCTCTGATTACGCGTGGATGGTGGAGCCGGCACCCTGATGCCTCCTTTCTTGGCCCCCAGTGTTCCGTGAGCTGTGGTCTGGGAGTGAGGAAGAGGGAGATGAAATGCAGCGAGAAGGCCTTCCAAGGCAAGCTGATAACTTTCCCCGAGCGAAGGTGCCGCAATATTAAGAGACCAAACCTGGACTTGGAGGAAACCTGCAACCGGGGGCCGTGTCCAGCCCGTCCAGGGTACAGTCTGGCTGCTGGGTGGTATTCATCACCATGGCAACAGGTGAGCACGCAGAGATTGAGGGGGGCTAAGTTAAGCGAGATTCCGTTTACAACTGCTGCTGTTAGGGACCTGTCCGACCGACCTGAGTTCCTGGGCAGGTTCCAGCATCGGTGAGCCTCCATTTTCACATCTACAAAACTGAGATGATAATATTGTGCAGAGTTAGGTTTTTTCTCTTTTTTTTTTCAATGAATAAGTAGTACAAAGCAGTTAGTCCCAAGGTACGGCTAATGTTCATAGTTGTTGCTGCTATTAAAACCACCGCTAGAGTCTTCTGTGTTTTAGAAATGCTGCTCAAGAGTCTTGACTCACTTGGTTCTTGTGTTTCTGAGTGATATCAATAATGGCTGGCATTTGTCAAGCCATTCCTATGCACTGTGTTACGTCCTGTACACATATCTATCTCCTCCCTTCATCCTGGAGGTGATGTTGTATGCCTAGTCGCTCAGTTGTGCTTTATGACCCCATGAACTGTAGCCCACCAGGCTCCTCTGTTCAAGGGATTTTTCAGGCAAGAATATTGGAGTGAGTTTGCCATTTCCTCCTCCAGGGGATCTTTTGACCCAGGGATGGAACACACGTCTCTTGTATCTCAAGCACTGCAGGCAGATTCTTTACCAGCTGAGCCACTGGGGAAGTGGTCTTACTTGTGGGTATTATTGTCCCTGTTTTGTGGATGAGGCTGGTAAAGCTCAGAGTTAGGCAGTTGATCAGCCAAGGACACACAACTTTTAAACTCAGATGTTACGGCTGTCCTTTTCCTCAGAAGACTTGGAAGAAACTTTAGATGTGTTGGTTTGATGCTTATGAGCTGGGATTGGTTTGTGATGCTGAGTCTGAGAGAACATGTCCTCAGGAATCCAAAGCTATGGTTTGGTTCACCCTTGCATTGTTATAGCTAACAGCTCTTCAGAAAAAACAACTCTAGCTTGAGAGGTCGGAGAAGGCAATAGCACCCCACTCCAGCACTCTTGCCTGGAAAATCCCATGGACGGAGGAGCCTGGTAGGCTGCAGTCCATGGGGTCGCCAAGAGTTGGGCACGACTGAGCAACTTCACTTTCGATTTTCACTTTTATGCATTGGAGAAGGAAATGGCAACCCACTCCAGTGTTCTTGCCTGGAGAATCCCAGGGACAGGGGAGCCTAGTAGGCTGCCGTCTGTGGGGGTCGCACAGAGTTGGACACGACTGAAGCGACTCAGCAGCAGCAGCAGCAGCAGCTTGAGAGGTGCTGCCAGCCTCACCATGAAATTGGATTTCTTTTTAAATTTTCTACCATTATTTTACTCATTTAACAGACTTGGAAATTGATTCGTGCAGAATTATTTAGATCAGATATAAGCAAATAATTACCAGTGGCAAATCTTCTCCCCCTCCTGCGGCCTGATTTTGTGGATAAACTTCATTAGATGATAGCCATCCTCATTTCTGTGTTGTCTGTGGCTGCGTTAGTGCAGAGGCGAGTGGCTACAGCAAAGGTCATACGGCCCATAAAGCCTAAAATACCATTGTGCGACGGCAGAGTCGGGGTTTGCAGGCATGCCGAAATAATGGCTATTTGCAGAAGAGCAATTGAGGACCAAGACCAGAACCTACCCTGATGGCTCAGATGGTAAAGAATCTGCCTGCCATGCAGGAGACACAAGTCCCCTGGAGGAGGGCGTGGCACCCCACTCCAGTACTCTTGCCTGGAGAATCCCATGGACAGAGGAGCCTGGCGGGCTACAGTCTGCGGGGCTGCAAAGAATCAGACATGACGGACTAACACATTCACCGGAGAAGAGCTTCTACAACTGAAGATATGAGAAGGAACCATGATGAGATGGGTGGGAGAGACAAAGCCGCAGGGCACATTTCAGAGAAAAACCACAATTGCAGAGCTCGTCCCCAAGGAGCAGGGGGTCTGCACGAGGAAGACGAACCCTCAGAAGCTTTGGGCTTGCAGGCCAGTGGAGCTCACGTTCAGGCATCCCAGCGCGCTGTGGGAAACAGTCACACCGCTCTTACAGGATGTGCTTTGAGCTCTTGGGCAAAGCAACGCTGAGAAAGGCACAGACCTACCGCCGATCCTGCAGAGTCTTCTGGAGAAGACGTCAGCTGGAACACACCCTGGGGCAGAGACAGTGGCATCAGACTCTCTGGGGGCCCGTCCTTCCGCAAACACCATTCTGTAATCCCCGCTCCAGCTCATTAGCCCGGAGTCCCCACGCCAAGCCCAGCCTCCCAGTGAGCGTGCTGTAGCTGCAGACTCAGCCTCTCCCGCCAGCAGAGGGACCCCAGCCTTCCACAGCAGGACCCAGCCCGCTCACCAGCAGAGGGACTCCAGCCTCAGGACAACCACAGCCCCACCAGCGGCCTACACCAGCTCGGAGGCACCTTGGCTACCTGCAGCCCAGGGATCCAGCCCCACACAAGCTGCGAGACATGCTGGACCCCGCAGTGGCTGTGTCAGAAAACGGCCCCCTGACCACCATCTCCAGGGCTGGCCAGCCACTCTGGGCTCTGCCGCTGCACCCAGGACCCGGCCTTGCCTGCCCCGGGCTGGCACTCACTCCAGGACCTGGCTGAGTGCTTCAGGAGGCAGCATCTCCCTGACCCTGACCCCACCGCAATTAAACCCATGCACTTAGGGGCAATTAATCTACAATGGAGGAGGCTGTTGTATACAGTGGAGAAAATAGTATCGGTGGTTAGTGGCACTGGGGAAACTACCACAGCACGTAAAGGAAAGAAATGAGTGCATTTTCTCATACCATATACAACATAAGCTCAAAATGGATTAAAGACTGAACTGTCAGACCAGAAACCATAAACCTCCTAGAAGAAAACAAGGAACATCCGTGGATATAAAGTGGAGCAATATTTTCTTTGGATCTGCCTCCTCTGGCAAGAGAAACTAGAGCAAAACTAAATAAAGGGCGTCTAACTAAACTTAAAGACTTGTTCCCAGCAAAGAAATCCGTGGACAAAGTGAAATGACAACCTGCTGACTGGGAGAAAATATTTGCAAATGTTTGTGAAAAATAAGGGGATAATATCTGAAACATATAAACAACTCAGTGTCAAAAAAACAAAACAACCCAATTAAAAGGGAGGCAGGCCGAAGAATTGAATAAACATTTTTTCCAATGAGATGCAGATGGCCAAAAAGTGCACAAAAAGATGCTCAGCCTTGCTAATCATCAGAGAAATGCAAATCACAACCACAGGGAAACACCACCTGATACTTCTCAGTATGGTTATTGTCTCAAAGAACACAAAGAACAAATGTTGGTGAGGATGTGGAGAAAAGCCAGCCTCTGTGTACCGTTGGTGAGAGTGTAAACTGGTACACTGGGGAAAACTGTATGGACGTTCCTCAAAAAACTAAGACTAGAACTACCTGATGACACGGAGGTTCAACTCCTACGTCGTATGTATCCAGAGAAAATGAAGGCACCAGTCAAAACAGACACACACACCCAGCATTCGTGGCAGCATCGTTTACAGTAACCAAGACACGGAAGCAGACTAAGTGCCCATCAGCAGATATAATAAAGGATGAAATATTGTCATTTGCAACAACATCAAGGGACCAGGAGGGTATTAGGCCTGGTGAAATTAGTCAGATAGAGAAAATCAAATGCTGTTTATCACTTACGTGGAATAGAAAACATGTAGCTAACAAATCAGTGATTACTGCAGGGGGAGAGGCATTAAGAGGTACAGACTACTATGTATGATATGTATATATGTGTGTATATATATCAAAGACAAGGGATTAACCAATATTTTATAATAACCATAAATGGAATATGATCTATACAAATTTTGAACACTCTGTTGTATACCTGAGACTAACATAATATTGTATATCAACTATACCTCAATTAACAAATTAAAATAGTTACTGTCTTGTTCTTCACAAAGTTAGCCATCTTCTGACTGATATGATTTGGTAACAAGGATACGATACAGCTATCTTTGAATTTAGAGCTAATTCCAAAACTCATACTCTTTTTACCGCAACATATTTTTTCCTCTCAGAAGCCATTCTGCATAGCTATGCTTGTCCCAAGTGGACGTCCTCACCTGTCCACAATAAAATAGGAAAAAATAATAAGGATAATGAACTGGTAATGAACTTTTTTTAAAAGCAAAATACATGTAAAGATTAATTTAAAGGGCTATCTTTTCTCTGATAATATTTTCTTATTTGTTCTTTTGTTAGGAAATATATTTATGTGTGTGCCTGGAAAAAAATTACTAGACAATCTTTTTTAGTCTTTTTTATACATTTAGTTGGACAGTGAGATAATTGACTTTTCCAAAACACAATATCCACCACGCTATCTCAGAATTTGGCTGGGCAGGGAGGACATAATTCCTAAGCTGTCTCAGAGCATTATATTTCTTTGGCTGTCCAAGTTCTGAACCATCCCCTCCACTATTGTATCTGCAGAGGTTGCCTGGAATTCTTTAAATACTGTGATGAACTGGCTGGATGTGTGTGTATTCGCTTCTGCATTCCTGTGGCAGCTTCTGTATGCCTGGAACCTCTCTTCTGCCTGAGTTACTTGACTGGGAGACACAGGGTCTTGGGGGAAGCAGATGGCATTTGCTTCAGAGCCTTCTAATCAGATCAAACGGCTCCCAAAACGTGTTAGGAGAGTGGATTCATACGCCCAGCTCTGGACAGTCCCTGTTTCATCGCCAGGCGCCTTGGCAGTGTCCCGAGGCGCGGAGGTTTCTTTCCCATGGCGTCAGGAAGGGCCCACTCCTGACCGTTTCCTCCCCTCCTGCAGTGCACCGTTACCTGTGGCGGAGGGGTGCAGACACGCTCGGTCCACTGTGTCCAGCAGGGCCGGCCTTCCTCGAGTTGTCTGCTGCGGCAGAAGCCTCCAGTGCTGCGGGCCTGTAACACCAACTTCTGTCCAGCTCCTGCCAAGAGAGGTAAAGGACCCTGCCATGCACAAGTCCTCCCCTCTGGAGTACTTGTCCAACACCTGCTGTATTCAGTTACGCAGCTCCTGCCCAACCTCTAGGGGGTGCCTTTCACACCACAGTCGACGTGAGGAGCCCTCCTGAGAGGTGTGCCAGGCACACACATCCAGGGCAGTCCCTGATGGTGGTGAGCTCTAGCTGGTGCCAGGGATGGTGCAAGGAGGCTCTGGGGAAGGCTTCCCAGGAGAGGCCCTTGTCTCAGGCCTCCTGCCTGAGGCAGGTCTCCTTGGATCAAGAGGAGTAAAATGAGAAGGCGGACACGCAGGACGCAGGCCCAGGCATTTCTTCCTGGCCAAACGTGGGGCCTCTAGTTTTACTCAGGTGGGGATTCCTCCCAGTTCTCCCATCCCCATCCCCATGGCACGGGAGGATCCCTGGAAGTTACACTGAGGAGGGGGCCTAGAACAGAACGAGGACCTGTCTCCTCTCTGCAGGAGGCAGGTCCCACGTCCAGTGAGGGGACGAGGTCCCACAAGGGTAGTGGTGGTGGGAGTCGCTGGATGTGAAGATCCAGCCAATGATACTTGTCAATTGTTTGCATGTAGGATGTGACGCTCGCTCTGGGGTTGTCCTTAATAGTGTAAACAAAATACCAGACTCATAACAGAGGCTCAGATCATCAGCTGTTCAGTTCAGTTCAGTCGCTCAGTCATGTCCGACTCTTTGCGACCCCACAGACTGCAGCACACCGGCCTCCCTGTCCAACTCCCGGAGTTTACTCAAACTCATGTCCATTGAGTCAGTGATGCCATCCTCTATTACACTCATCCTCTATTACACTCAATAATCAGCTATTAGTAATCATTATTACAACTATAACCTAATGCAATACTGAACTCTGACAGCATTGTGAGACACCGCACGTCTGATTCCTGACTTGCATCTAGCTTCCAGCAGAAGCTAGATGTTGAAATTCCATGCTTATCTCAGGAGGGGTAAGTGGTGATAGTGCTGTGAGGCCCATGCTTTTTGTATCTTCCAATATTTCCACTGCATCAATAGGATCATCTCTACCGTCTAAATAGAAGCTGATCCAGACATACATTCTGACTGATTAGGGTACATGCTAAGACACTGGGGTGTAAGACACCGTATTGAAAAATAACTGAACTTGAAGATTATATACATATAGACACATAGGCAAAGTCTTCTTCTTATGTGGTGCTTGTATCTCTGTTGATATATCCTAAACTAGTCTCCTGGTGCCTACCTCCACCCCGCCCCCATCTCAGTAAACATGACCCCGTTCTTCTAGATGCCCAGGTCAAAATCCCATAGTCATTCTTGATGCTCCTCTCTCACACTCTTTACCTACCTGTCAGCTAATCCTCTAGACTCCACCTTCAGAATATAACCAGGTCTTACTAGTAGGAAAGAAAAGAACAACTCCATTTCATCCTTGTACACAAGCGGAGAGTTAGTGTGGCTTGAACTGGTTGTTTTGGCCGTGAGGTGGAGGGAATTTATTTTTTTCAACAAGTGCTTCTTGAGCAGCCGCGCTGTGGCAGGTGTTGGGAGCAGAGCAGTGAAAGTCGGTCAGATGTCTGCTCGAGGCTGCTGTGCTGGAGAGGAGGCGGCCATAGGTAAACACATGACGTGATAAATGCCAGTAAATCGCACGTAGGGAAACAAAGCAGGGAGAGGCAGTCCTTCCTGGGGGCCGACATTCTCATAGGGAGGTCAGAGAAGGCAGAACCGCGCGGGCACCTCTGAGCAGAGGCTTCAGGGAAACGAAAGGATGAGGTGGCACTGCCGTCTTGGGGACCAGATCCTGTGAGTCCCTGTAGAGACTGTACCTCTGACTCCAGGTGAGTGGGATCCAGGGGGAGGGTTAGGGGGAGGGGTGTGCCAGGGATGTGTGCCCATTTCAAAAGGATTCCGAGGGTACGCTGAGGGGGCGGGAGGAGTCAAGTGTGTGCGTGAAAGGAAGCTTTAGGCGGAAGAACCAAGGCTTAAGGAAGAAGCTGTTAGCAGTTCATAGGAAGACCAGATACAAACTGGGAGCAGCAGGCAAAGCAACAGAAAAAGAAGAGCCTTCTGAGCCGTGTCCCGGGGCTCAGAGGCGAGCCATGAGGGCGGATTCAGGAGGGACGTGACTGGGTGCCTGTGGGTGGTGTACAGTTTGCAGGGACTTGAGGGTGACTTTAAGACTGGCATACAGGAGGAAATTCCAGCATTTACTCACGTATAGGGGTAGACCCTAAATAGTTCTAAAGTTAAAAAAAAATCCTTGCAAATCCAGTCAAAGGACTGAGCCCTGACTCCTAAAACACACATTTATGCTTACAGAAGGAAAAATGGATGTGCACCCCCATGTGCGCTCTGTAACTCCTGGTGGCCTTTGGGGTAAAAGCCTCTGATGCCCCGTGTTCCGCTTCCAGTGGATAATCACACCTGTTATCCTACACAAGGAAGGAAGTTTAAAAAGACTGGTGCTGACTTCAATTCATGTCTTCACAAATTGGCCATGAGAGTTGATTTAAACTTGCACAGAATGTCACAGTTGGGCCTTCACTCTGGGTGTGGAACCCCCAATATATGAGATTTGTTGCTCCCCAAAGTAATGAGCCTGGAGTAGTGGCAACAACCCTGGGGTGTTTGTTAGAAATAGAAAAACATCTGGGCCCTCACCCCAGGCCTTCCGAAACAGAACCAGTGGCTTAACAACACCCTCGGGGATGTTGTTTTTAGGGGACATGCCTTGGAGGCACAACAGTAGTCTCCAGCTTATTCAGGAGGATCAGACCTTAAGCTCAGGCTGGAGATGACTTTTTTTTTTTTTTTTTAACATCCACTTGCAATCCAGTAACCCTAACCTGTTTACATTTTGTTAGTGGTTACAGTGCCTTAGGAGCCTGGCGGGCTACAGTCCATGGGCTCGCAAAGAGTCGGATCCTGCTGAGCGAATAACACGTTCACTTTCATGGTGCCTCTGGGTGCCTTCATCCTGCTTTTCCCCCCGCAAAGTCCTCACGTCTCATGTAAGAACCCCGGGGGGCCATAGGCAAGTCGACCCCAAGTCTCTGTCTGTAGGCCCTCACCTTAAGGTAAAGGCTGAGAACCTGTCCTAATGTGCCGAACGTCTCTTCTCACCTTAGAGGATCCATCCTGTGTAGACTTTTTTGGCTGGTGTCATCTTGTTCCTCAGCACGGCGTCTGCAACCACAAATTCTACGGCAAGCAGTGCTGCAGGTCATGTACCAGGAAGAGCTGATCTCGACGCCCTCCCCTCCTGGCAGGGCCAGGGTCTTACCTCGCAACCTCCGGAGAGACCTGCCCCTTTTCCATTGAAAGCTGAACACTGCAAACCCCATGTGAGCCGACCGCCGTGTTGGAGGGGCTGCTCTTGAGAACAGCCTTCTTGTTCATTTCCCTAACACACACGGTACTCGGAAGCACTTGAAAATGGGAAGCAATGACAAATCGGACTCACAAAAGACTCTGGCAAAAACAGACCAGCTTTGCTTTGCACTGTTACAGGAAGGAGGTGATGGCTTGCCATGAGAGAGAACAGGTTTGAATTTTGACCAAGGGAGATGATTGTGAACTTTGGGGACAGACCTCACCCCAGGGAACCTCAGAGTGTGGGTTTTGGAAATGTTCTTTCGGACTTCAAGTCACAGACTGAGACTTGGAGTAATCCGATGTGGGCGGAACACGCTGCCTAACTGTTGCTCAGAGCTCAGAGTTTGACCGGAACTGTGGATGCCCCGGACCAGGAGTTGTACAAACGCCAAATGGTGCTCACGATGGTGCTTGCTGCTGGACTAGCAAGCTTCATGTCCCGTTTCTCTGGTGTGTGTGTGTGTGTGTGTGTGTGTGTGTGTGTGTGTGTGGTGTTGTTTCTTATATCGTTTAAAGTATATTCTGCTTATATAGAGAGTCTCCAAGACTAAAATTCACAACTTGAAAAGTATTCTGAGGAATATTCTGAAAACAGGGCAACGTGGACAAGTTAAGATCTCCATTTAATTGGACTTCACACTCTGAAAAGAAAAAGAAAAAAAAAAATAACCACAAAACTTTGTTGCCCTACACACTCTGTCAACCTCGTCATTTTTGGTGCTAGCCGAACAAGTGGGAATCAGCATGTGCATTTCTGGTGGAAGCCTAGGAGGAGACAAAGAGCAAAACAGTCCTGTTTGGAAGGACAGGATGTCAGTCATGGTGCTCCCCGTGTATTATCAGAGATGCTTGGAAAATTAGAGGCCACTTGTGGGTTTTTTTCCCTAGCAACTGACATATTTAAATTTGCCCTAGGATCTGGTTAACAAGGGGAAAGTCACAGTGGCAATTGAGAAATCCATCCATCTTCTAGCTTTGTGAATATTAATAAATCATAATATGCCAAGACACTTCAACAAACAAAAGTGTTTCGTAATCTTCCAGATGATACGTTCAGTCTTCAGAAACCAGCTGTTGGTAGGCACCAATGAGCTTAAAATTGTTCTCCATGGGAAAAACACCACCCCATTTTGCCAAAACCAAAGTAACTTACAAGACAGTGTCCTTCTGTAATTTTTTGAGTTGTGGTTATAAAGGGCATATTTATATAATTCTACTCTTTCTCAATGTCTTTGATGAATGTAACCCAATTTTACTGCTTTTAAAAGTTTCAATTCAAACAGGGATTTGCCCACTCAGCATAACCAACCAGACAGTTGTTTGTTAAATTTAGAGCCTCCTTTATTCCATTCTAATTAAAATCATACATTCTCAAATCTCAGAGAAATGATTAGAATATTCTGTCTCCTGGACTTGGCCTAGAATAGTGGCCATTTTATCATAAAAATAAATATAGGGCTCCATATCACTACCCTCTTGCCCTCTGAAAAAAATTTCAACTTGTTTCTTTATATAATTATCATTTTATTATTTTATGGAAAATTAATTTATTAATAGCCTATTCTTATGTGTTCTCACTTGCTTCTTTGAGGAAGTGAATTAATTCTGAGGAAAAGTGTTGAATAAACATGGGTTATAGAGAAAAGTCAAAATATATGTGTAATATTTAATTATTTTATAAGTTTTATAATAAAGTGTTCTGTTTCTTTGCCTTTGAAACTTGTTAAGTTCTTGAATAAGTTAGCAAGAAGCTGGTCATTACCAAGGTGATCTAAATGTATAAATGTTGATTAAGAATCTCAGTAATTTCTCGAAAAGGTGAGAAAAGGTTGGAGGGAAGACATTAATCATTTTTCTTGTTTGTGCTTGAGGAAATTAGAAACCATTAAATACTGGGATGAGACACATGACATTTACCATCTCATGGAAATACTAAATTATTTTTTTCTACTCTTACTAGTCATGTAATCATTTATTTATGGAAATCATCCAAGTTAGATAAACCACAAATATAGTGGGTTTTCTTTTTTTTTTCCCTACTTGAAAATCTTTTTGCAGAAATAAAGGGGGAGGGAAAGGAGCAAGGAAAGGGAAAAAACCTAAGTAATAAATTAAAAAGCAAGTTATTCAAGTTTTCTAAATTTCAGATCTTCAGACCAGAGGGAAATAAAAAACTCTCTCAGCAAAGTCAGTCCAAATGACCTGAATAAACTATTTTTTCCTGCATATCTGAGATTATATGTGTGTGTGTGTATATATATATATAATGCATGCATATTTTAAATATATATAAGAGGATTTTAAAGTGAATGATCGTTATTTTGCAAACATAAAAATTATTGTCAATAATGAAAAGCAGAATAGATGGCAAAAAAGGTACCTTCCTACTTTCCACCTTTTGGTCATATTATTAATAAAAGCAATCATGTTATCTCATTTAATCCCCACATCAGGAGTGGAAGGAGTCAGGAACAACCACAGGATGGTGTCCTTTTTAAAAAGACAGGGAAGGCCATCTGAGCCTTAGAATTCTGTTATGGCCCCCAAGACACATGTGAAGAGGGTGTGACAAGAAATGACCCAGCAATTCTGGGCAGAAGAATTCTGGGCGGAGTGGGGATGACCCGAGGTGGGGAGTTGAAGATGGAGGCAACACGCTCCATCTTAGCCTGCCTTCTCAATAAAGGACATGCAGAGATGACGCTGTTCTTCTCTAGTAACCGTTTCTCTGTGGGACGGTAGTGTCTCCTGGGCAACAGGACCTGAGTATGGGAGCCTGCAACACGAAGTCCATTAGGATGGAGAGAGAGAGGAACAGTGGTCTCAGCGTGGATTCGGTATGTCAGCAGTGGGAAGGCTGATCTTACAGCGGCGTGTATCATGCAGGAGACAGTTTATAGAATTAACAGCACAGAACCCATGAATGCAATGTAGGGGAGGCTACTTACTTATGTCCTACATGGGTTTACTTTAGAACCTGTAAAAATCTGTATGCAGATTCCATGTTTCATCTGTCTCACCTTACCTTTCCCGAAGTAAGATCTTAAGTCCTCAATTCCTGCGTGGTCACCACTGAGGCTGAGGCTCGGAACATCTGAAGTGACGTCATCAGTACAACCTGGTTGGCTGTACCTTCCCCCTCCGGAAGGGACCAAGAATGAATTGATTCTTCAGCTACTGTCATCCATTTACTATAATCCTGAATTTCCCTGGAAATGCAAAACACCTCTACTAAATTTTTTTTATTTAACTGTATCTATTCAACTTAAAATGATGTGAACTAAAGAAAATAGTTTAAAAAGTAAACTTTTTATAATTGCTGTAAATGGAAAATTATATTATTTCCCATAATAGATGGCAAATAAAAGCCCACTGAATAGCATTCACATTTAATTTTAATTAAAAATAAAATACAGTCACTATAACTGCTTCACAGAATTTATACCTAAGAAATATTTCTCAGTAAGTGAACTGCACCTAGTCCCTCTGGAATATTCAGTTTAGCATTACTAAGCTTAAGATAAAATTCGTTGTCAAAAAGATGATTTTGGCCTTGAATACCAGTTCATATTTGTACATAGAAAAGGCAAATTATACCCATTTGATTGTACCTATGGTGATAGAGTTAGACATTTAGAATTGTTCAACGAGTTTTTGTGCACAGAGAGGCCATCAGGTGCAATATCCAGAATGCATTTTTCTAAATGTATCCAGTTATTTGTTAGTTTCTGCAAAGCAACAGTAAAGGCCTTACCTGTGCACAAAACCAGCATCCTCTTTGAACATTATGATGAGATACTTGCAAAGTATTTCTGCTTTCCTACTCTCTGTTTCATAAGGGACAGTGAGTTCATAATTAGTAATTTATACAGTTGTTGATTGGTGGAACAAATGAATGATATTCAAGAATTGTTCCCAGCATGCTAACTGGGATGAGAAAGAGGCGTCAAGGTCTAGGGAAAGGAAACCCTGTAGGACATTTCTCCCCAGCAGCCCAGATTCTTCCTAGCTCTCTTTTCTTCTATCACCTTGGCCTCCCAGTTTAGGCTCTCTCTGCCCCGAACAGGTTAGGACATCAGCTGACATTACCAAGTGTTGCCCTGCAGCGCCCATACCCCGGGTCGGAAAGCACTCCTCTAAATAAACACCTGGTACTCTGACTCCTCTGTCCTCTCAGCTGGCAGACTTGCTAAATGTGGTATGCTGTACAAAGAGTGGCCCTTTCTCTGTTACTGATCAGAGCCCTGGGGGAGATGGCCTTTGAAGATAAACCAGGGCCAGGAGCTGTTCCGGTGGAGACAAGGCCCAGACACCTTTCTCTCTCTGACCCCTCCTCTCCTTTCATGTGGCTGGAGCAGAGGAAGGATGGAGCAGCCCCCACCCCCAGCCCTTGGCAGAAGGTCTAGGAAGTCTTCCATTCTTGCAGACTTCCATTTCATATACCACGGGGCCTAGTGTCTCCTATTTCTTGGAAAGAGGGTCCACTCTCCCCTGCCCCACTTCCTTTGAAAGTCAAGTTGTGTCTAGAAATAAGTCTCAGGACAAGAATTTCTAACTAATTAGCTATGTTACCATCGCCTAAGGATGTATTTTACACAGAAACTTCCCAGGCCTCATTCCAGAAATTTAAGTAACCTGGGGGTAAGACCTGGGCATTTACATTTTTAAAGGCATTCGTGTTTCTTCAAGGAAGAGCTAGTTTAAGTCTAGGGCAAATAAAAAGCTGCCCTGGTTCTGTCTGCCCTGTGCAGGCAAAGGAGGCCCCTGGGCACCACTCGCTCCACTGCAGCTCTGCAGTGTGTGGCCCACAATCAGCTGAGAATGAAGGACTCTGGTGTATTCTCAGAGTGTATGTTTCAACTGGGAAGCTCTTGTGTTGGTAAATGCTGGGTCAAGCAAAGATATCTTGGGGGACTTCCCTGATGGTGCAGTAGCTAAGACTCTGCACTCCCGATCCAGGGGCCACGGGTTCGATCCCTGGTCAGGGAACTAGATCTGACGTGTGTGTGTGTGTGTGTGTGTGTGTGTGTGTGTGTGTGTGCGTGTGCGCGTGTGTGTGTGCATGTGTCACTCAGTCGTGTCCGACTCTGCGACCTCATGGATTGTAGCCCACCAGGCTCCTCTGTCCATGGAACTCTCCAGGCCAGAATACTGGAGCGGGTAGCTGTTCCCTTCTGCAAGGGATCTTCCCAACCCAGGGATCGAACCCAGGTCTTCTGCATTGCAGGCAGAATCTTTACCATCTGAGCCACCAGGGAAGCCTGCAACTCAGAGCCAGCATGCCACAAGTAACAGTTGGTATGCCTCGACTCAGACCCAGAACAGAGAAAGAGAACAAGCAAGCAAGAAAGAAAAGGATTTACAGGAAGGGACAAGGTCCTTGCTCGCCTCCTCTCTCTTCCTGTTCCTGAGCATGTCAGTAGTCTACGGAGGGGTTCAGAGGGCAATGGAACACGATTGAGGGAAATCGGCCATTTCTCTCAGCCAAGCACCCTTATGCAAGAGCTAGGGTACTGCAGTTTATTTTCTTAAAAATGGGTGGGAGGGTGCCTAAAAGAAGCCATTGAGTCCCCAACGGAAAGTGTCTTCTGGCAATCACTCCCAGGGCTCCTTGTGTATGAATTTAGAAACCCACAGTGCGTGGAGACAGTGGTACTCCTGAGAGCCAGAGTCAAGGGAGAAGGAAGACTTCCCTCCTGTTTCCTGCCCGGTCATTAGGTGCCAGAAGGTAAATCAATCATTTCTATGAATTAGGCCAACTGTCACTTCCTGACAGTTTGCCAGAAATCTACTGGCTGACTCGACTGAGTGAAAATAGGAGAAGCTTCAGCTTTGTCCAACGGAAGACAAAAGAAACATCTTTTGTAATATAGGGAAGACCTGCTGGAAGATGTTTTGGGGCTGTGCTAAAGAATAAACAGGTTAGTTCCATGGTTTGTGCTGTTCTGGGCCTTTGATTTCTCTGGTTTAATGACTAATTTTAAAAATTAAATTAAGGGTTTTTAAGATTAGTTCCAGATATTTAAAATGAACGTCTATTTATATATTGGCATTTTTTTTAAAGCAGTAAAAGAATAATTGTCTTCAGTAGATACCTTTGTTATGATGCCCACACGATGCAGAGCTTTTATTACAAGCAGAGAAGTCTGGTGAGGAGGCAAACTTTTCACACTGTCGAGGGAGTTAGCATTTGTGGGCTCACTAAGTCTCTAACATGTGATCATATGGGACCCTCTTATGTAGTTCGCTCTACCTAAACTAACATTATGTCCTGCATTTTTGCTATCTAAAATATATTCATTCTTCAACAAGCATTTATTGAGCGTTTACTGCATTTCAAGGTCTGAGCATGGAAACAGATCCTGTTCTTTACCCAAAAAGACTGATTCTTAAAAAATATGAGACATTCATTTGTGAAGCAATCTGGTGATAGTCCAAAATCATAGAGTCCTAAGATTTTTTTTTTTAAACTTCTTCACTTTTACATTCACCCCACTCAACCTTTGAAAATGCTTGTTTTCCCTGTTTTGTTACCAATATCGCATAATGCGAATCAGGATCATGTGAATGTGAAGGGGAGTCCTTCTAAAATAATAAAATCACCCAATTATATTTAAGCAGAGTACTCTGCTTTCAAATAAGTGTATAAAAGTTATGACCTGGAAGAGAAGGTAGTTATGATTTCATTCTCTCTCCCTCACAAATGTAGATACTGAGACCCAAATAGTTCAGGGCCTTTCCTAAAATTACCTAGCGAGTAATGGTAAGTCCAAGTGTAAAGTCAGAGATGATCATTTTCAGGCAAGTATTCTCTTAACTGTATTATATTTGATTTTTCACTTGATAAGCAAATGCTTTTATCGACAATTACTCTGGAGACATCAGAGAATTTTAATGAGTGCTGTGCTGTGCTAAGTCACTCAGTTGTGTCTGACTCTTGGCGACCCTATGGACGGTAGCCCACCAGGCTCCTCTCTCCAGGGGATTCTCCAGGCAAGAATACTGGAGTGGGTTGCCATGCCCTCCTCAGGGGATCTTCCCGACCCAGGGGTGGAACCTCTGTCTCTTATGTTGTCTGCTTTGGCAGGTGGGTTCTTTACCACTAGCGCCACCTGAGAAGAAGTCATTCTAATGAGTAGTGTTTCAAATAGAAGCCTAATAAACACTGCTAAGTTCATATGATATTAAGTTCCCCTTCCTCAAAAGAAATACTCTGGGACAATAAGAAGCATAAAAATGTTGTCATGCTTTCTCTACACAGGGCAAAGGTGACCTCATGAAAGATCCAGTTCTTTAAAATACCTGACCCCTTACCTTTCCAAAGGCTGCTATCTTCAGGGACTTTGCTTTGAGCCACAAATTAGGAAGGGTGTTGAAGGTGACAAAACCTTGTATTATAAATACACTAAAATACATTATATAGGACACTTTAAATGGGTGGATTTTCATGGCATGTAGATTATACCTCTTTGTAAAAATCTGTTTGAATAATGATATGCTTGAATTGAGGACTGTCTTTGATCACACCTATGATCACCTGGGAACTTTGCTATGTAGCACTAACTGTTCCTGTACTGTTCACACCCCCATCTACCTGGTTCAAGAGTGCCCTGAACAAATTTTGTGTACACAAGGGGCAACTTCATTCACGTATCTGCTATTTCACTCAACCAGAGAACAGGAACTTTCAGCCACTGTCCTTGGTACTGAAGACACAATTAGAATGGAAGGTCCATGAGGGTAGGGGATTTTTCTGTCTTGTTTAGTGTGCTCTTGTCTTTACCTACCATTTCTTGAGTGGATGATATATGGGGGAACAGGACAGACATAGTCTCTTGCCTCTTCACCCTTCACCCTCCAGGTGTGTGGTGGTTTTTTTTTGTTGTTGTTGTTGTTGTTTTTTTTAGGGATTTAGAAAATTCAATAGGACTCTTACTATAGAATTGAAATAATCTATGACTGAGAACTCTGGAGCCAGAAAAAGAGAACTAAATCAGATTGTTTCTAAAGGGTTTTTTTTTGTGATTGTTTACCTTGATGACTGAGATGAAAAGGATAAGCTCAATGTTAATGTTTATTTTAAACATTTTCTAAATGGATTCCCTATACTCTTTCCAAAAGGAGAAACATTCACAGCATCAGTATTTAGAACACAGATAGTAAGCATGTTTGGACCCAAGAAATATCATGAGTCAATATGTTTAAAATGGACATATATGCTGAAAGCATGTTTGACCTATGTTGTTGAGAAACATAGAACTGAAGTAACCATAAACCCCCCTGTCCCTGCTTGGATCGTGTGAGGATATTAAGCAGACTGGAATTCAGCCTTTCATTTTTATTGGGATGTCACTCAAGGATAAGGACCTATAAGGAGCTAGTCTGTTTCTGCTGGACAAGAGTAAGGTGGGAGGCATTGTTGAAGTTCTGAAATCTGGGACTTCCCTGGTGGTCCCCTGGCTGAGACTCCACACTCCCAATGCAGGGGCCCGGGTTCAACCCCTGGTCAGGGAACTAGATCCCACATGTAGCAACTAGACCTGGCACAGCCAAATAAATATTTTTCTTAAAGTTCTGAAATCTGGTTGTAGAAACAGGGAGATGGAGGCTGCCCATGGCATTTTGCCTCACTCATTCAATCTGCTCTTTAAGAGTCTGGCAGGCGTGGCTACATCTGGCACTTCCAGCCATCCCCCCCAAAATTACGATAAGGCTGGAGTTGGAGAGAGTGGAAGGAAGAAAAAAAAAATGAATTTAATGTTACTCCCTTCTATCCTACACACTCAAAGAGAAAAAGAGGTATACCCGAGGGAAGGTATTTTGGACACAGTATTCTTTCATATCATGTGCTTTCCATGAAACAGATCTTTTAAAATGTTTTAACACATTACTGACTGGAGGATTTTTGCAGAAGTTAATGGCTGTAGCCGTAATACGTCTCTGGTCCATAATGTGTTAAGAGTGATTGATGAAAAGTAAATGTTTTGCTTATTTTCATAAAATTTTCCTAGGGCCTACTTGGAAAACCAAAAACAACAATGTAATAAGATGATCAAGTGGGAACAGCAGGGAGAGGTAATGATGAAGCGCTGATGATGATGATAGTAACTAACAGTAACGCACAGCTGCTGCGTGCAAGGGGCGTGCTCGGTATTTTCCATATATTAATCTCAATTTCTAGAGTGATCTGAATCTTAAAACAACAATGTAAGATAATTATTATTAACTCTTCTAGTTTTTCATAAGAGCCAAGGCTCACAGACATTTTGTACAAAGGCATTATATTCACAAGGACACCCTTATGTTGCTTAAGAGCAAAGAATTTGCATTCACACACACCTCAAATTCAAATCTTAAATTCCCTCTGCGTACCCATCTGCTTACTGGCAGCATCACTTGATTTCTTTTGTGCTTTCATTTCAACATCTAGGAATAGGCATTGAAACATGTATTCAATGAAAGTTGGCACCACTTGTGCTGGATCCTGCAAGGTTGAAGAGAAACAGAGTTCTGCTCTCTTTGGGTTTATATTCATGGATGAGGACAGCTATTAACTAAGGCATCCCACAGACCAACCCAAAAAATTACAACCAGGATGAGTGCTCAGCAAAAGAGGCATAGGGTTAGAGTTAGGGTTAGGGTTCAGGTTCCGGTCGGGGTCGGGGTCAGGGTCAGGGTCAAGGTTAGGGTTAGGGAGCTGCAGCAGAGACCACATGCTGCTCTAGCCAGTACTTGAGATCCTGAGTCGTTTCTTCCACACCAGTCTGTGGTGGGAATTTATTCCCAAAGCCAGCACCTGCATTCTTGCTTTTAAGATCATGCTGTCACAATCTGCACCCACCTTGCCTGCCAGTACAGAAAACCACTGGAAAGTTACTCCCCAATTCAACCCTGCACAGACTCTCAACCCATATGTTCATTGGTGACTGACCTAATCAGGAGTAACTATAGCAACTAGAATTGTTTGAATGCTCAGTTAAGTATTGTGCCCTCAATACTCCCACAGTACAAATGGGAGTGCCTGGACCATAATACTCAACAAAGTGAAGTTGCTCAGTCATGTCCGAGTCTTTGCTACCCTGTGGACCATAGCCCACCAGGCTCCTCTGTCCATGGGATTCTCCAGGCAAGAGTACTGGAGTGGGGTGCCATTTCCTTCTCCAGGGGATCTCCCCAACCCAGGGATTGAAACCGGGTCTCCTGCACTGCAGGCAGATGCTTTGACCTCTGAGCCAACAGGGAAGCCTAATACTCAACAAATTGGTACCTAAACAAATGACAATCAAGAAAAAGAAGACGTGGCAACCCACTCCAGTATCCTTGCCAGGAGGACCCCATGGATAGAGGAGCCGAGCTGACTACACAGTCCATGGGGTCACAGAGAATCGGACATGACTTAGCAACTAAACAGCAACTGTATAGCATAGGGAACTATATTTAGTATTCTGTGATAAACCATTATGGAAAGGGATATTTAAAAAAAAGAATATGTATCTGAATTACTTTGCTGTACAGCAGAAATTAATATGTTATAAATCACCTATATTTCAGTAAAATTTAAGAAAAGAAAAAGAAGACAGAATCAGTATAAAGAAGGCCACAGATGCTCTTGCCAGAGCAAAGGAGATTTGAAGGGTAAAAGACAGGTTTATGGTTTTTGAAGCTCTCCAGGAAACAACCTGAGAACCACGTTTATTCAGGACTGAGATTTCATGAGGCTCAGGGTCGTTTGACCCTCAGCTGCCCGCCTCCTGGCACAAGTACACAGCTGAGGTCCACAAAGGCTGAGAGCTGGCAGCCTGCGGATGGCCGGCTGCCCAACTCCTCCTTCTCCCAGCGTGGGAGGAAGGCAGTTCCTGTGTGATTATTAATTAAATCCTGACCGGGTGGGCACTGCTAACGTCTTTTCCAGCAGCAGCCTTGCTAACGAGATCTCGTCACTGAACCGCGCCAGCCCTAGCCAAGGAGCAGGAAACCACCTTTGGCTGAGGCCAAAGCACTTGTTCCCCATCCAAATCCACTCACACAGGTAGAGAGCTGAGTTGGAGGCGAGCCTTCGACTCTCAATGGATCAATTGTTTCCACTCATCTCCCCTCTGCAGGTCCGGAAGACATGAAATAGGATTTGGGGGCAGATTAATGTGTTCCTTTGCCGTACTGTCTGTCTGGAAGGCACACTCTGGGTATTGTTTCCCAGCACAAAGCGTCTCTCAGAGTCACCCTGTGAAAACCTGCTTTTTGGAAGATGGTGTTCAGGAGTTAGGTGTCTCAGTTTCCCTGGTACCAAGTGGCAGGGAGATTTAGCAGGAATCGATTTAATCTTATCAACTCAGATGTTGGTTTTACAGCCTTCAAATGCAGTAGGCAGATAATCATCACCAGCCAGCTCAGTTCCTTTCCAAAGCCTTTACTGCTGCCCAGAGAAAAGTGGGTTGATAATTACCAAGCCCCAACCATGTGCCAGATATTGTCTGTCCCAGGCTCTGTATCTGCATTCTCTCCTTTAATTCTCACAGCAAACCCCTTACTATCACTTCCTCCCTTTTAAGGATGAGGAAATTGAGGTTCGATAAAGGTAAATAATTCTCTTAAGATCACAGAGCAAAACATGATATTACTTGGGTTTAGAATACAAGTCTGTTTCAGGTAATAAAAATCTTTGCACTTAGGAAAGAGAGGTGCGTGCGTGCTAAATCGCTTCAGTCGTGTCTGACTCCTTGTGACCCTATGGACTGTAGCCCGCCAGGCTCCTCTGTGCACGGGATTCTGCAGGCAAGGACACTGGAGTGGGTGCCATGCCCTCCACCAGGGCATCTTCCCGACCCAGGGATCGAACCTGCCTCTCATGTCTTGAGCACTGGCACGTAGGTTCTTTACCACTAGCGCCACCTGGGAAGAAAAGAGAGGAGTGTTGTTAAAAAAAAAAAAAAGCCAATAATAAGATTTGTTTTAAAATTGCCCTATGGTTTCCACTTATAAGATGATGATATGTCTCCTCAAGACTAACTCTCAATCAGACAAATTTTGGATGAAATAGGAAAATCAATTGCCTGACAATCTTGAGAGTAAACACAAACAGGCACATTGTCAAGGAGAGACAAGCAGGAAGAAGCTAATAGCCAAGGGATAACTTTCTTTTCTTTTCCTTTCTTTCCTTTCTGTGAAGAAACACAGATATTCACTTAAGTAAACAAAAGCTTTAAATTAGCTATTTCAAATATTTTTAAAAAGCAAAGAAGACTATGCCTAAAGAACTAAAGAAAACCATAAGAGTGATGGTTAGGAGAACAATTTCCAAATAGAGAATGTCATTAAAGATATACAAATTACCAAAAAAGAAGCAAATTCTGGAATTTTAAAAGTCCATTAACCAAAATGAAAAGCAATTTACTAGAGGAGCTGAGGAGGCAAAAGGAAGAAACAACAAACTTGAGCAAGAACCAACTGAGATGACTGTAGCTTGTGATATACTTCAGAGTCAGGAACTGATGACTCCAGCTTTGTGCTTTTTTCCTCAAGATTGGTTTGACTCTTTGGGGGGCTTTGGTTCCATATGAATATTAAATTATTTTTTCTATTTCTGTAGGGGAAAACATGCCATTGGAGTTTTGGTAGGGATTGCAATGAATCCATAGATTACTCTGTGTAGCATAAACATGTTTAACAATATTCTTCCAATCCATGAACATGGGGTATCTTTCTATTTGTATCTTCTATTTCTTTGATCAATGTCTTACACTTTTCAATACACAGGTCTTTTACATCCTTGGTTTAATCTATTCCTAAGTATTTTATTCACCTCCACCAGCTTTGTTCGTAGTGATGCTTTCTAAGGCCCACTTGACTTCACATTCCAGGATGTCTGGCTCTAGGATGGTGATCATACCATCATGATTATCCAGGTCATGAAGATCTTTTTTGTACAGTTCTTCTGTGTATTCTTGCCACTTCTTCTTAATATCTACTGCTTCTGTTAGGTCCATACCATTTCTGTCCTTTATTGAGCCCATCTTTGCATGAAAAGTTCCCTTGGTATCTCTAATTTTCTTGAAGAGATCTCTAGTCTTTCCGATTCTGTTGTTTTCCTCTATTTCTTTGCATTGATCACTGAGGAAGGCTTTCTTATGTCTCCTTGCTGTTCTTTGGAACTCTGCCTTCAAATGGGTATATCTTTCCTTTTCTCCTTTGCCTGTTGCTTCTCTTCTTTTCACAGCTATTTGTAAGACCTCCTCAGGCAACCATTTTGCCTTTTTGCATTTCTTCTTTTGGGGGATGGTCTTGATCACTGTATGCAGGTCAAGAAGCAACAGATAGAACTGAACATGGAACAACAGACTGGTTCCAAACTGTGAAAGAAGTATGTCAAGTCTAAATATTGTCACCCTGCTTAATTAACTTATATGCAGAGTACATCATGAGAAATGATGAGCTGGATGAAGCACAAGCTGGAATCAAGATTGCTGGGAGAAATATCAGTAACCTCAGATATGCAGATGACACCATCCTTATGGCAGAAAGTGAAGAACTAAAGAGCCTCTTGATGAAGATGAAAGAGGAGAGTGAAAAAGTGGGCTTAAAACTCAACATTCAGAAAACTAAGATTATGGCATCTGGTCCCACCACTTCATAGCAAATAGATGGGGAAACAGTGGAAACAGTGACAGACTTCATTTTCCTGGGCTCCAAAATCACTGCAGATAGTGACTGCAGCCATGAAATTAAAAGACCTTTTCTCCTTGGAAGAAAAGTTATGACCAGCCTAGATGGCATATTAAAAAGCAGAGACATTGCTTTGCCAAAAAAGGTCCATCTAGTCAAAGCTATGGTTTTTCCTGTGGTCATGTATGGATGTGAGAGTTGGACTATAAAGAAAGCTGTACGCTGAAGAATTGATTCTTTTGAACTGTGGTGTTGGAGAAGACTCTTGAGAGTCCCTTGGACTGCAAGGAGATCCAACCAGTCCATCCTAAACGAAATCAGTCCTGGGTGTTCATTGGAAGGACTGATATTGAATCTGAAACTCCGATACTTTGGCCACCTGATGTGAAGAACTGACTCATTAGAAAAGACCCTGATGCTAGGAAAGATTGAAGGCAGGAGGCGAAGGGGACGACAGAGGATGAGATGGTTGGATGGCATCACCAACTCAATGAACATGAGTTTGGATAAGCTCCAGGAGTTGGTGATGGACAGGGAGGCCTGGCGTGCTGCAGTCCCTGGGGTTGCAAAGAGTCAGACATGACTGACTGATTGAACTGAGCTGACTGAAGTATTCCATTGCTTGTGACAGTATTGTGAATAGAATTGGCTTTTTCAATTTCTTTTTCAGATAGTTTGTTGACAGTAGAGAAACACAACAAATTTGACCTGGTGAAAAGAGATGGTGGCAAAGTTGGTGGACACAGAGTTCACCTCCCCACACAAAAACATCAAAAGTACATCTACACATGGAGCAACTGTCACTGAAAAACCAGAGAATAGCAACTGGTTTACCTGACTTGCAGTCCAACATGCCTCCTAAGTGTTCTGCTGCCTCTGAAAATAAATTCAGTCTAATTCTCAACTATAAGTAATGGAATCCAGTGTTCTAGTGACTGAGGATTCTGAAGCCCTGAGTTTCACTACTTTAAGAAAGAGTTCTTAATATTTACTGTCTTAATTCCCTGAATTAAACAGACATTAATAAATCCTCAAAATTCTCCAAGCCAGGCTTCAGCAATACGTGAACTGTGAACTTCCAGATGTTCAAGCTGGATTTAGAAAAGGCAGAGGAACTAGAGCTCAAATTGCCAACATCTGCTGGATCATCAAAAAAGCAAGAGAGTCCAGAAAAACATCTATTTCTGCTTTATTGACTATGCCAAAGCCTTTGACTGTGTGGATCACAAGAAACTGTGGAAAATTCTGAAAGAGATGTGAATACCAGACCACCTGACCTGCCTCTTGAGAAACCTGTATGCAGGTCAGGAAGCAACAGTTAGAACTGGACATGGAACAACAGACTGGTTCCAAATAGGAAAAGGAGTATGTCAAGGCTGTATATTGTCACCCTGCTTATTTAACTTCTATGCAGAGTACATCAGGAGAAACGCTGGGCTGGAAAAAGCACAAGCTGGAATCAAGATTGCCGGGAGAGATATCAATAACCTCAGATATGCAGATGACACCACCCTTATGGCAGAAAGTGAAGAGGAACTAAAAAGCTTCTTGATGAAAGTGAAAGTGGAGAGTGAAAAAAGTTGGCTTAAAGCTCAACATTCAGAAAACGAAGATCATGGCATCTGGTCCCATCACTTCATGGGAAATAGATGGGGAAACAGTGGAAACAGTGTCAGACTTTATTTTTTTGGGCTCCAAAATCACTGCAGATGGTGACTGCAGCCATGAAATCAAAAGACGCTTACTCCTTGGAAGAAAAGTTATGACCAACCTAGATAGCATATTCAAAAGCAGAGACATTACTTTGCTGACTAAGGTCTGTCTAGTCAAGGCTATGGCTTTTCCAGTGGTCATGTATGGATGTGAGAGTTGGACTGTGAAGAAGGCTGAGTGCCGAAGAATTGATGCTTTTGAACTGTGGTGTTGGAGAAGACTCTTGAGAGTCCCTTGGATTGCAAGGAGATCCAACCAGTCAGTCCATTCTGAAGGAGATCAGTCCTGGGATTTCTTTGGAAGGAATGATGCTAAAGCTGAAACTCCAGTACTTTGGCCACCTCATGAGAAGAGTTGACTCATTGGAAAAGACTCTGATGCTGGGAGGGATTGGGGGCAGGAGGAGAAGGGGACAACAGAGGATAAGATGGCTGGATGGCATCACTGACTCGATGGACATGAGTCTGGGTGAACTCCAGGAGTTGGTGATGGACAGGGAGGCCTGGTGTGCTGTGATTCATGGGTTCGCAAAGAGTTGGACACGACTGAGTGACTGAGCTGAACTGAATAAATGCATTAATTACTAATATATTACAATAGTGCATTGAAAGGAAGACCACATTGGAAGCCAGAAAATCTAGGGTTTAGGTTTTACTCTGCGTTAATTCTCTCCATGAACTTATTTTCATACCCTCTGGAGCCCAGGATATCATTAGCTCTTGTGATTCCCAACCCTGGATGTACATTGCAGTAAGGTGGAGAGAATGTAAAAAAGGTTATGCCCATGCCTCATCTCCAGAGATTCTGGTTTCACTGATTGGGATAGAGCTTCAAGTTCTCCATGTTATTTTTATATTTGGTGGGACTTGGAACCATTGATCCAATTCCAACAACACTGTAGATGAGTCATTTAAGGGCTCTACAAGCCCTTGAATCTTCCCTAATTTTACGATGGTTTCCATTCTCACTGAAAATCTTAAGAATGACTTCAGCCTATTGTGTAAGTGGCCTGAAAGTGCAACTGGTGAAGAAATTTATTTATCTGCCCCGGGTGGGTTCAACAAGCTGAGTATTAGTCACTGTGGTGACATGGGGCACAATGAGGATGGGAGAAAGAGGTCTTCAGGGAGCTTGTTGGAAAACAACATCAAAGCCTTTTCACAGGTATGTCACTGTTGCTAGGAAGCTAGCACCAAATGCCCTGCCTACACACTATTTGTACATTTGATATCACAGGGCACTAGAGTTCACTAGCTCCACAAATACCTACTTCCCTTCTCCTCACCCAGGAACATCTGAAAACTCACATCGATATTGGCAAAACTCTTTTGACAATGAGAGCTATTGAAACCACTCTTGGATGGTGAACATCACAGAGCAATGAGACAGGGACATAAATGAGGGGGAAAATACAGCTTAAATTTACGATTGAATTTGAAAAGTTAGTGTTCTCTCTCTGGCCTCTTTCCAATTCCCTTGATGCCTTATTTCAAAAAGTCAGTTTTATTGTTGAATATGGATCTTCAGTACTTAGTTAGCAAGCCTCTGCCATTGCATTTATTTTTCTTTCTCCAGAGAAAAACCACCCCACTCTGGAAGTTAGGATTTAGCATTGAGAACAGAGAACACTGGGGCTCCAAGGAGAGGCAAATGAGGACACCTCCAAGATTGTTTTCTCTCTTTTTTAAAGAGCTTTTCTCTACGTAAGGCGGGTACCAAACCCTTGAGTCTTCTCTTAATGTTTTGGAGTTCATATCTGTTTTCAGTTCAGTTCAGTTCAGTCGCTCAGTAATGTCAGACTCTTTGTGACCCCATGAATCGCAGCATGCCAGGCCCCCCTGTCCATCACCAACTCCCAGAGTTCACTCAGACTCACGTCCATCGAGTCAGTGATGCCATACAGCCATCTCATCCTCGGTCGTCCCCTTCTCCTCCTGCCCCCAATCCCTCCCAGCATCAGAGTCTTTTCCAATGAGTCAACTCTTCTCATGAGGTGGCCAAAGTACTGGAGTTTCAGCTTTAGCATCATTCCTTCCAAAGAAATCCCAGGACTGATCTCCTTCAGAATGGACTAGTTGGATCTCCTTGCAATCCAAGGGACTCTCAAGAGTCTTCTCCAACACCACAGTTCAAAAGCATCAGTTCTTCGGTGTTCAGCCTTCTTCACAGTCCAACTCTCACATCCATACATGACCACTGGAAAAACCATAGCCTTGACTAGACAGACCTTAGTCAGCAAAGTAATGTCTCTGCTTTTGAATATGCTATCTAGGTTGGTCATAACTTTTCTTCCAAGGAGGAAGCATCTTTTAATTTCATGGCTGCAGTCACCATATGCAGTGATTTGGGAGCCCCCCCAAAATAAAGTCTGACACTAATTCTACTGTTTCCCCATCTATTTCCCATGAAGTGATGGGGCCGGATGACATGATCTTCGTTTTCTGAATGTTGAGCTTTAAGCCAACTTCTTCACTCTCCTCTTTCACTTTCATCAAGAAGCTTTTCAGTTCCTCTTCACTTTCTGCCATAAAGGTGGTATCATCTGCATATCTGAGGTTATTGATATCTCTCCCGGCAATCTTGATTCCAGTTTGTGTTTCTTCCAGCCCAGCGTTTCTCATGATGTACTCTGCATAGAAGTTAAATAAGCAGGGTGACAATATACAGCCTTGACGTACTCCTTTTCCTATTTGGAACCAGTCTGTTGTTCCATGTCCAGTTCTAACTGTTGCTTCCTGACCTCCATACAGCTTTCTCAAGAGGCAGGTCAGGTGGTCTGCTATTCCCATCTCTCTCAGAATTTTCCAGTTTCTTGTGATCCACACAGTCAAAGGCTTTGGCATAGCCAATAAAGCAGAAATAGATGTTTTTCTGGAACTCTCTTGCTTTTTCCATGATCCATCCAGTGGATGTTGGCAATTTGATCTCTGGTTCCTCTGCCTTTTCTAAATCCAGCTTGAACATCTGGAAGTTCACAGTTCACGTATTGCTGAAGCCTGGCTTGGAGAATTTTAAGCATGACTTTACTAGCATGTGAGATGAGTGCAATTGTGCAGTAGTTTGAGCATTCTTTGGCATTGCCTTTCTTTGGGATTGGAATGAAAACTGACCTTTTCCAGTCCTATGGCCACTGCTGAGTTTTCCAAATTTGCTGGCATATTGAGTGCAGCACTTTCACAGCATCATCTTTCAGGATTTGAAACAGCTCAACTGGAATTCCATCACCTCCACTAGCTTTGTTTGTCGTGATGCTTTCTAAGGCCCGCTTGACTTCACTTTCCAAGATGTCTGGCTCTAGATGAGTGATCACATCATCGTGATTATCTGGGTCGTGAAGATCTTTTTTGTACAGTTCTTCTGTGTATTCTTGCCACCCCTTCTTAATATCTTCTGCTTCTGTTAGGTCCATACCATTTCTGTCCTTTATCAAGCCCATCTTTGCATGAAATGTTCCCTTGGTATCTCTAATTTTCTTGAAGAGATCTCTAGTTTTTCTCATTCTGTTCTTTTCCTCTATTTCTTTGCATTGATCGCTGAAGAAGGCTTTCTTATCTCTTCTTGCTATTCTTTGGAACTCTGCATTCAGATGCTTATATCTTTCCTTTTCTCCTTTGCTTTTCACTTCTCTTCTTTTCACAGCTATTTGTAAGGCCTCCCCAGACAGCCATTTTGCTTTTTTGCATTTCTTTTCCATGGGGATGGTCTTGATCCCTGTCTCCTGTACAATGTCATGAACCTCATTCCATAGTTCATCAGGCACTCTATCTATCAGATCTAGGCCCTTAAATCTATTTCTCACTTCCACTGTATAATCATACGGGATTTGATTTAGGTCATGCCTGAATGGTCTAGCAGTTTTCCCTACTTTCTTCAATTTAAGTCTGAATTTGGCAATAAGGAGTTCATGATCTGAGATACAGTCAGCTCCCGATCTTGTTTTTGTTGATTGTATAGAGCTTCTCCATCTTTGGCTGCAAAGAATATAATCAGTCTGATTTCGGTGTTGACCATCTGGTGATGTCCATGTGTAGAGTCTTCTCTTGTGTTGTTGGAAGAGGGTGTTTGCTATGACCAGTGCATTTTCTTGGCAAAATTCTATTAGTCTTTGCCCTTCTTCATTCCGTATTCCAAAGCCAAATTTGCCTGTTACTCCAGGTGTTTCTTGATTTCCTACTTGGGAGGTCTTGGCAGCTGCAACCAGCGCACACTAAGCACGGTGGAGAGGAGCCACCCCGCATCCGAGGCCAGGGGCGGTGGCTGAGAGGAGCTACCCTGCATCCGAGGCCAGGGGCGGTGGCTGAGAGGAGCTACCCCGCATCTGAGGCCAGGGGCAGTGGCTGAGAGGAGCCACCCACATCCGAGGTCAGGGATGGTGGCCGAGAGGAGCTACCCCGCGTCTGAGGTCAGGGATGGTGGCTGAGAGGAGCCACCCCGCGTCCGAGGCCAGGGGCGGTGGCCGAGAGGAGCCAGCCCACCTCTGAAGCCAAGGACAGTGGCCGGGAGTAACAACCCCACGTCCAAGGAGTGGTGGCTGCTCAGGCGCAGGAGGGCCTAGAGGAGCCATCCCACATTCAAGGTCAGGAGGGGCAGCAGTAAGGAGATACCCCTCGTCCAAGGTAAGGAACAGTGGCTGTGCTTTGCTGGAGCAGCCATGAAGAGATACTCCTCGCCCAAGGTAAGAGAAACCCAAGTGAGATGGTAGGTGTTGCAAGAGGGCATCAGAGGGCAGACACACTGAAACCATACTCACAGAAAACTAGTCAATCTAATCACACTAGGACCACAGCCTTGTCTAACTCAATGAAACCAAGCCATGCCCGTGGGGCGACCCAAGATGGGCGGGTCATGGTGGAGAGGTCTGACAGAACATGGTCCACTGGAGAAGGGAATGGCAAGCCACTTCAGTATTCTTGCCTTGAGAATCCCATGAACAGTATGAAAAGGCAAAATGATAGGATACCAAAAGAGGAACTCCCCAGGTCAGTAGGTGCCCAATATGCTACTGGAGATCAGTGGAGAAATAAATCCAGAAAGAATGGAGGGATGGAGCCAAAGCAAAAACAATACCCAGCTGTGGATGTGACTGGTGATAGAAGCAAGGTCCGATGCTGTAAAGAGCAACATTGCATAGGAACCTGGAATGTCAGGTCCATGAATCAAGGCAAACTGGAAGTGGTCAAACAAGAGATGGCAAGGGTGAACGTCGACATTCTAGGAATTAGTGAACTAAAATGGACTGGAATGGGTGAATTTAACTCAGATGACCATTATATCTACTACCGCGGGCAGGAATCCCTCAGAAGTAATGGAGTAGCCATCATGGTCAACAAGAGTCCGAAATGCAGTACTAGGATACAATCTCAAAAACGACAGAACGATCTCTGTTCGTCTCCAAGGCAAACCATTCAATATTACAGTAATCCAAGTCTATGCCCCAACCAGTAACACTGAAGAAGCTGAAGTTTAACAGTTCTATGAAGATCTACAAGACCTTTTAGAACTAGCCTTGACTAGACAGACCTTAGTCAGCAAATTAATGTCTCTACTTTTGAATATGCTATCTAGGTTGGTCATAACTTCTTCCAAGGAGTAAGCGTCTTTTAATTTCATGGCTGCAATCACAATCTGCAGTGATTTTGGAGCCCCCAAAAATAAAGTCTGACACTGTTTCCACTGTTTCCCCATCTATTTCCCATGAAGTGATTTACCTGTCCCTTTTGACTCATTCAGTTTAATTCACTCTATGTTTCTCTTCTTTAAGGATAACTTACAGGGATGAAATTAGAGATTTTGGATATGAAAAGAATGAAGGAATAAAAACCAAATCTACTCAAGTTATTTAACTCTCTTTTTATCAAGGTTAGTTAACCCTCTTCTCTAGTTCCTGCCATGAAAAATCTGGCCTCAACTTTTCCCATACACAAAAAGACAAACTTGGACACTATAAGTTAAAAGGCTTTTTCCTGCTATAACAGTTAATTTTCGTTTTACCTCAACTTTTCCCTATAGAAAGTTGTTTCCTATTAAAACTACAGTTAGGTTTGGGCTTCCCTAGTGGCTCAGCTGGTAAAGAATCTGCCTGCAATTCTGGCCTGGAGAATTCCATGGACTATGTAGTCCATGGGGTTACAAAGAGTCAGACATGACTGAGCGAGTTTCACTTTCACTTAGGTTTAGGGTTTACATTTAAAAAATAATATGTGGTACCTTTTACTGTGTATTAGGTGCTATTTTGTACTTTCCTTCATTAGTATTAATTTTGTCCCCCAAAAGTAAGTTAGAGATGATAAGATGAAGGAAACACTACAAATTCATTGACATAGTCCATAAATATCCATTACTTGCCAAAGTGTAACTCATTATTAGAAACACTAGATAAGAAATGGTCCTTTCTTTTACATACCTTTTGGTTCTATCTTTTATATATCTCTTGGTGGAGAGATAAAACAATACTTTACAATAAAATGCATCTTTTTATAAGAGATAACACAGAAGTTATGGGAAAACAGAAAAGAAAAATTGGGGGTTTTGTTTAATGGATTCAGAAAAGAGTCCACGAAGGTGATGAGATCTGAGATCTTTCCAGAAGGATGGCTGGAAGAGAAATAGGTGGAGAAGAGGCCAAGGAAGTAAGCTGAGAGGACCAGCATGTCAGCGCTGTGGGCGCGGTGGCCACCTCCAGCAAAGCTCCCAGGGCCCTGCCTCCTGGTGTTCCTGCCTTTCTATAGTTGCCACACAGGTTGCCACTGACAAAAGGCAACCTGTGTAGCCTATAAGTTATTGCCAAAATGATGCGTGTTTCCAAGGCTTGTTGTTATGTTGTTTAGTGGCTAAGTCACATCCAACTCTTTTGCAACCCCATGGACTGTAAATCCCCAGATTCCTCTGTCCCTGGGGTTCTCCAGGCAAGAATCCTGGAGTGGGTTGCCATTTCCTTCTCCAGGGGAATCTTCCCAACCCCGGGTTCAAACCTCCATCTCCTAAGCCAGCAGGCAGGTTCTTTGCTGCTGAGCCGCCAGGGAAGCCCTGTTTCCAAGACCGTGTGAACTATGGTCTCGTCTGTCTTGGTCCCACTCTGAGGGAAGTCTGTAACCATGTTGTAAGGATGCTCAAGCAGCCCATAGAGAAGACCCCATGAAGAGACCGAGGCTTCCTGTTAATAAGCCAAACCATGTGAGTGAGCCGTCTGAGAGACTAATTCCCCAGCCCAGCCTTCAGATTAGTGAGACGGCCTGACCTCTTTCCCACAACCTCATGAGAGATCTCAAACCAGAACCACACTGCTGACCACTTCTGAATTCCTATGAGATAATACGTGTTTATTGCTGAGAGGCACTTTATTTGGGTGTAATTTGCATCACTGTAATAGACAGTTCATTTAGGTGGCATCCAAGTTTGTGTCATGCTCTAAGATAAGGCAGGGAATGATGAAGGATGGAGTCCAAATGTGAAGGGGATGATCTGATTGGAAAGATTTTATAGTCGGGGTGAAGCACAGGGAAATTTAAGGGGGAACTGTCATTGATTTTAGCAATGAAGTGATGCAACTGGATTTGTGAGTTAGAAAGTAAATGCCTAGGGACTTCCCTGGTGGCCCAGTGGTTAAGTCACCCTTGCAAGGCAAGATCTCACATGCCTCAGGGCAACTAAGCCCGTGGTCCACAGCACAAGAGCCACCACAATGAGAAGCCCGTGCATTGCAACTGGAGGAAAGTTTGTGTAGCAATGAAGACCCAGCACAGCCGTAAGTAAATAAATAAGTGTCTGCTGTATAGCAGAGAGAACTGTACTCAATACTCTGTAATGGGAAAAGAATCTTAAGAAGAGTGGATATATGTGTATGCATAACTGAATCACTTTTCTGTACACCTGAAACCATTCTGCTTACTTGCTCAGTCATGTGCAACTCTTTACAACCCCGTGGACTGCAGCCCATGGGCTCCTCTGTCCATGGGATTCTCCAAGCAAGAATACTGGAGTGGGTTGCCATGCCCTCCTCCAGAGGATCTTCCCAACCCAGGGACTGAACCCAGGTCTCCCACATTGCAGGCAGATTCTTTACCTACTGAGCCGCCAGGGAAACTATTACAACTCTGTAAATCCACTACACCCCAATAAAATTTTTTTAAAAAAGACTGCACTTCCAATGCAGGGCACGTGGGTTCCATCCCTGGTTAAGGAACTGAGATCCCACGTGCTGTGCAGTATAGTCAAAAGATGATGAAAAGAAAAAAGCAAATAAATGCCTAGGCACCAGAGCATGACCTGAAGAAAGGTGATAGCAGATGTGATATTAGTCTTGAATTATTGCGATGACTTTTTCCTACTGGATTTTATGAGTTTGGCTTCCAGAGGAGTTGCAAGCAAACTTACAGATTCCCACCTCCTTCGCTCTTCACAACTCTTCTATAGCCTACTTTGTTGATAACCTCCTTATATCTGTTTTATTACCTCCAGTGATGGGAAGCTCACCACCAGTTGAGTCAGCTGCCAACATGTTTTGAAGAGCTCTGACTCCTTATTTGAAGAGTCCAATTCCAGTGGACTACTGGGCTGGGATTTAGGCTTGTCTCTCCCACTGAACAACTGGTGACCTGGGGACTAGAACTCTTAAGATCAGTGTAGACTTGGATGGTGTTCAAGACTCTAGGACGTGCCTTTAGCCTGCTCCTTCTCTTGTGTGTGTACGTGCTAAGTTGCTTCAGTCATGTCTGACTCTTTGCGACCCTATGGAGTATAGCCTGCCAGGCTCCTCTGTTCCTGGGGATTCTCCAGGCAAGAATTCTGGAGTGGGTTGCCATGCTCTCTTCCAGGGGATCTTCCTGACCCAGGGATCCAACCCACATCTCTTATGTCTCCTGCATTGGCAGGTGGGTTCTTTACCACTAAGGCCACCTGGGAAGCTTGAGATGAGCTGAGACAGATCAGTAATAAAAGTAATCAGTAACTCTAGGTTGGGGTCTGAGAAGCAGAGTGATGGAGACTTTGCCATGCCTACCCTTTCTAGAGCTGACTTCCCCAGACTGAGCAATAGAACCCTCTGAGGGAAAGCAGAACCCATTTCACTCTAAGTCCACATCTAACTCTGCAGCTGTTTTGAAGCACTGGACTGAAAGATGAGGCTTTGAATCGATGTGTGGTTTTCTGAGGGCTCCCGAGAGCTCACGCTGTAACAGCTCGCATCCCCCTCACTCTGATGGCCCTCGTGGGCCTGAGAGGCAGCAGGAAGGCTGCAGTCCCGGGATGCCTGTGATGAAGATGAGGTCATGGTTAATCAGGGCTTGGTCGGACAAGCCCTGGTAGGGGAAGCACAGGAAGCTTCCCAGCTTTTGTTTAGCCCCCTGCCTTTCCCGCCCAGGGTTACAACACTTGGCCACCAAGAGGGGCCTGCTAAGTGCTTTGGATGTCCATACAGTTGCTTAATCAGTCAGTTCAATCATCTGGAGTTTTAATAACTTTTAAGTGTACTATACGATCCCTGTAGGTCCTGCCAAGACACAGGTTCAAGACAGAAGAAAACAGCAGGGGAAGCAAGACTGTGAACAAGCAGGTCACCCTGTCTCTTGTTTTGCATGGGCACTTAAACTTGAGAGTCGTGTTTGTTGCTGGTATTGTGCAGATGTTGGTCAACCAATAGATTTTTTAAACTTTGTTTCAGAATATGTAATAAGAGGCCCCTTAAATTTCAGGAGTATAGTGTAGTAAAAAAAAAAAAAGGACTTTAAAGTCAGAATGACCCAGTTGCAAATTGTGGCTTTGTTCGGACATCTGGATTCAACATGGCGGGAGCACAGATGGGAGAGAATGTTCAGCGGGATGACCCTCATTCCTCACATCAGCCTCTGAGCACAGCGGGGAGGCTAGGGGAGGACCGTTTCTGCTCAACGTGGGACATCCCTAATGGGCAACCATTGTTCTGCGGCTCCCTGGTGAATTGGCCCATACTTCATCAAAGCCCCTGCACCACCCCCCAGACCATACACATAAACACACACACACACAAAACCACTTGCCCTACTAGTTCCGTCTCAGTGTCTCCTTCCCAAGGGATCCAACTGACAGCATCAGTTAAACTCTCTGGGACCCCATTTCTCCCTCTTTCAGATTACACAGTTGGGAGGTCAGGTCTGGCCTGTCTGCACCAGCGTGTGTGAAATGGGTCGCGGGCGGAGCCTGCAGTGCGGCACAGGGAGCCGAGGGCGGTGCTCGTTGCACAGCTCTCGGGGAGGGCTGCTGGGGAAGGCATGTGTGTGCACGTGTCGCTGGCTCACTTGCTGTGCAGCAGAAACTAACAAGATTGTAAAGCAACTACACTCCAATAATAATACAGCCAAAAACAGGGCATTGTTACCGTATACATCATCAGAATGAAGAGGTGAAATGAAGTAGAATATGTGAATTATCCTGGCTCATGAGAGGCCAAGACTGCTTCCTTCTCTCACTAGAAAGAACTTCTCCACCACTGGTGTATAAAAACAAGACGTATTCTTATTTTACAGCTGAGCCCCGTCGCTGTCCCCCTGCAGCTCTCACAGCATTGTTAATCGGCTCTACCCCAATACAAAATGTTTTTGGTGTTAAAAAATATAATACAAATTTAAAAAACAAGATGCATTCTTCACCACGTCCGTTCACCAACTATAATATGCATGTGTGAGAGGTCAGTCGTGTCCAACTCTTTGCGACCCCATGGATTGTAGCCCGCCAGGCTCCCCTGTCCATGGAATTTTCCAGGCAGGAATGTTGGAGTGGGTTGCCATTTCATAGACTAACATTAACCATCCTAAGGAGAATGAATCCTGGAAATGACTGTAAAAAATCACAGGTCTATGGGCATCTTGGGGGTGGAAACGTGCAGTCTCCTAAGTGCTATGAGAGATGTAAATATGGGGTGTCCAAGGGGGTCACAGAGGAGGGAAACCTAGCCTGGAACATCAAGAAAAACTACCTAGGGTGAAAATACCTGATTTGCGCCTGGAAGAAAGAGTACATTTCAGGAAGCAAGAGAGGAAAGATGTTGTCAGAAGAGGGAGAGGCTCTTGCCACGTCTCCAAGACGCCAGAGAGCAAGGCGGAGTGAGACAAAGTCACGAGGCTCCACGGATATTATAGAGCAGATGGGGCAAGGAGGAGGCCCCAGCAGAGCTGTCCCATCCATGGGGGCTCATGGCAGGGGTTCTGTACCCGCTGCCCAGGAAAGGATGGTGAGCAGGGCCAGGAGGGGTTAAGGGTCTGGTCCACGGTCCCTGGGTGGTGAAGTCACCAACCACCCAGAGGCAGCCCAGATCTTTGATGCTTCTCCACCGGCAAGTGCTGAAGACCCCACCACCACCGGAAGTTACTACGGTGATCCAGACAAGCCCCAACCAGCGCTTAGTTAGCTGACTGCCAGTGGAGCAGGGAGAGGGACACAGTTGTTGCTGTTGTCCAGTGGCTCAGTCGTGTCTGACTCCTTGCGACCCCATGGACTGCAGCACGCCAGGCTCCCCGATCCGCCACCATCTCCTGGTGTTTGCTCAGATTCATGTCCGTGGAGTCGGTGATGCCATCCAGCCATCTCACCCTCTGCTGCCCCTTTCTCCTCCTGCCTTCCATCTTTCCCAGCATTGGGATCTTTTCCAGTGTGTCGACCAATCAACCTCAGAATCAACACTTCAGCCTTTTGTGGGGAGAGGAGCTCTGTGCTGTAGTGCAGGGAATTTGAGCTCACTGTTTGAAACCACAGTTTAGGGGAAACAGAAGCCAGAGTGCACATTCACAGGATTCAGTTCCCCCCGAGTCAGTTATGCCTAAGTGATGTCAAGAGCCTGCCCGAGCCACAAAAGAGAGAGCAATCTTTAACCTCAGAACTGAAGCTGATGCCCCTGCCTTAACCTAAGCCTTTGTGTCTGGCCCTCCTTGCAGACCCTGGTCTGGTTCTCATTGCTTTTGTGGATTAAACAAAATCCTTCCCATAACTTAAACTAGGGTTTGCATTAGGATTTCTTTTGTTACAATATTAAAAAAGCAGAACCACCCAAAGCCCTGCTACCATCTGGGCCATTGATCTAGTGGACACAGGCTCTCCTAATAGAAAGGACATTTTTCCCAAGAATGAAGATGACATCATGCCGGCATTGACACAAGGTGGGTGAAGTGAAGCCCCTTTTCAGAGAGCTGGAGGAATGACCTACATTGGGAAAAGACTCTTTTAAAAAGTGTGTATATATCTGTATGGGCATCCCTGGTGGCTCAGTGGTAAAGAATCTGCCTGCAGTGCAGGAGACACAGGAGACGCAGGTTCCATCCTGGGGTTGGGAAGATCCCCCGGAGAAGGGCGTGACAACCCACTCCAGTATTCTTGCCAGAAAAATCCCATGGACAGAGGAGCCTGACGGGCTGCAGTCCACGGGGTCACAGAGAGTCAGACACGACTGGAGCGACAGAGCACACGGCAGGTATCTTCTATCTGGTTCCCCTTGCTGCACACCTGAAACCAGCACAGCATTGTGAATCAGCTATTCTTCAGTTAAAACTCTAAAATAAAAAATAAATAACAGGACCAGAGGGACTCGAGCTGCTCCTATTCCCTGCTATTCCTTATTGGTACACGGAGGTTATTGCAATCCACACAGGATCAGAAGGGACAAACTGGACCCCAAAGTTGCCTTCAGATGACACTTCTCTAGAAGAAGACCCATCTCATGCAAGAACACATGGGCCAATCAAGTTCAGCCCCCTCTGTCTTGTAAACAGAGAGATGCCAGCTTTGACTGGACAGGTGACTCGCTCCAAAGCAAGGTCCAGTTCATGGCATGGTAGAATTGGAATCTGAGCCTTCCGGTTTCCAGACCATCACCGGTCTGGTCTCAGCTACTCAGAAAGCCATGAAAGACTCCCAGGTCCAAGCTTTTCCTTCCATGTGGGTGAGAAAACTGGGCACAATTCAAAAGAAAAGGCTGCCCCGGGAACAGTGCAAAGAATTTTTTTTTTTTTAATAAAAACCAAACAGTTCTGGCAGCAATAGAACGCTGTGAAACACATTTTTAGCTTTTTCACATTTTCATCATCTTGGTCCAGGCACTGATGGGTGTGTTTTGCCTGTGCAGCTCTGTGTGAATATAGACCTGTCAGACATCCATGCCACGTGGTTTGGGACTGACAGATGAGACCTCTAGCAACAAGGAGAGCATCCCCCTTGTACCTGGTGCTGACACTCAAGAAACAAACACCAGATGTAGGTGATGCTGGTAGAGGGAAAAGATGGTCAAAGTTGATAAGGCTCTTAGGAGGCTACACAGTTCAGTAGGTCCCAAAATAATCCACAGGAAACTGACCTGCTTTTATGTAGAGGGGTCCTGTGATCCCCTTAGTTTACTTCCAGTCCGACAGGATTCTTTATTACAGGACTCCTTCACTGCATGGGCTTTACTATGGTGGTGTGTACCGATGATCTCATTTGGGGTACAGACTCCCCCAAATGTTGGAGAAGAGATACATGTATATGAATGGCTGAGTCCCTGCACTGTTCACCTGAAACTGTCAAAACAGTGTTAATCAGCTACATCCCAATACAAAATAAAAACTTTTAAAATAAACCTCCTCAATCTTGTATGTCCACCAAACCCCTTTTCATTCTAAGGACAATCTCACAAGACTAATGTTTCTTAGAAAATAACCTTTCAATGTTGACCTTTCCCAATATCCTAATTTTACAGATGAGGGGAAAAAAACAGAAAAGTACAGTGACTTGGAACAGGTCACACTAGTCAGAATCACAAGCTGGAGTCAAGATTGCCGAGAGAAATATCAATAACCTCAGAGAGGCTGATGATACAACTCTAATGGCAGAAAGCAAAAAGGAACTAAAGAGCCTTTTGATGAAGGTAAAAGAGGAGAGTGAAAAAGCTGGCTTAAAACTCAACATTCAAAAAACTAAGACCATAGTATCTTATCCCATCACTCCATAGCAACTAGATGGGGAAAGATGGAAATAGTGACAGACTTTATTTCTTGGGCTTCAGAATTAATGAGGGCAGTGACTGCAGCCGCAAAGTTAAAAGACGCTTGCTCCTTGGAAGAAAAGCTATGATAAACCTAGACAGTGTATTAAAAAGCAGAGACATCACTTTGCTGACAAAGGTCCATCTAGTCAAAACTATGGTTTTTCCAGTAGTCATGTACGGATGTGAGAGTTGGACCATAAAGAAGGCTGAGCACTGATGCTTTCAAACTGTGGTGCCAGAGAAGACTCTTGAGAGTCTCTTGGACTGCAAGAAGATCCAACCAGTCAATCCTGAAGGAAATCAGTCCTGAATACTCATTGGAAGGACTCATGCTGAAGCTGAAACTCCAATACTTTGGCCACCTGATGCCAAGAGCCGACTCATTGGAATGGACCCAGATGCTGGGAAAGACTGAGGGCGGGAGGCGAAGGGGATGGCAGAGGATGAGATGGTGGATGGCAGCACTGACTCAGTGGATATGAATTTGATTAAACTCTGGGAGATAGTGAAGGACAGGGAGGCCTGTGTGCTGCAGTCCTTGGTCACAAAGAGTCAGACACAACTTAGCAACTGAACAGCAAAAAAGTAGAGTCAGGACTCAAACCTGAACCTTCAGACGGTAACCAGAGAGACCAAGTCTGTTCTTGCTGCTGTATCCGTAATGCATCTCTAACAGGGTTTTCATTGAGTAGTAAGCTGGAACTTCCCTGGTGGTCTAGTGGCTAAGACTTTACCTTCCAAAGCAGGAGGTGCAGGCCCCTGGTTGAGGAGCTAGGCTCCCACGTGCCTTGTGGCCAAAAAACCAAAACACAAGACAGAAGCAATTTTGTAGCCAATTCAATGAAGACTTTTAAAACGATCCACACCAAAATATATATATATTTTTTAAAAATTAGTAGAAAGTAAATGACTAATCAATAAGAGCTAAATGTTTTATCTACATTAGCTTATATGGATGGTCTTGAACACGGTCTTAAAGGATAGGTACTCTTACTACCAATTTTACAGGTGACGACATTGAAACCTACTCTATTGGCCATCTGACTTCAGGCAGAGGGCTCCCTGGTGGCTTAAACAGCAAAGAATCTGCTTGCAATGCAAGTGACTGGAGTTCAGTCCCTGGGTTGGGAAGATCCCCTGGAGATGGAAATGGCAGCCCACTCCAGCATCTTTACCGGGAGAATTCCATGGGCAGAGGAGCCTGGCGGGCTACAGTCCACGGGGTCGCAAAGAGGCGAACACGACTGAGCGACTCACACACGAGTGAGACAGAGAGTGAGTGAGTGCCTGAGTGACACAGGGTAGGACGCTTTCTCACTACAGCTATAAATGACCACCCCCAGACACTTTTCTGCAGGAGGAAGTCATAGGGACAAAGGGAGGAAAAATAAAGCAATGACGGTTTCCCTCTGACCGTAGCAGAGACCCCTCTCCCAACCTTGAGCCGAAGATCACATCCCAGATCCAAGAGCTCCACAACGCAGTCCGTGACCAACAACACAGTTTGTGCACAGACTACAGAGGTGACGTAGGTCTTGCAGGATGGCCTCATTTCTGAGCCTCCCTAATCAAAGCCCAAGAGGTCCCATCCTGCCCATAAGGAAGGCATTAGCCCAGCCCTCCCACACTTCCATTGTCTCTTGAAAGTTGCTCAATTCTTTTCTACCACCACAGAAACCTCATCCCGTGGGATTTCACATTGTTTCCCTTCCTTGCCCTTAATTCTGTGCTCCTGTCTCACATTAGCAAAACCTTACAGCTAAAGCTAGAATTCCTGCGATTGGACCCGGGCTCTGGACCTTACACGCTGTGTGAGCCTGGACAGATCATCCGGACAATGATCGCTACTATCGTCTTCATCACCTAAGTGCTGATTACGGGCTCTCCCTACCATTAAGGGCTTTAGGCGTTGCAGCAAACCACCGGGACAGCTGTTATAATCGCGCACATTTTCCAGATAAAAAAACATAGCACAGAAAAGTTAAACCAGTTCTTCAATTTATGACCTTTGGTAGACAGCAGATCTAGAGTTTGAACACAAACAGTTTGATCCCAGGGTCCACTGCTTATCAACCATTTGACAGAAGAAACACCTTTGAGCTGCATGTGTTGTGTCTGCGTGTGTAAGGTGAATGATGCTTTGCTGGCACAAGCCTGGGAGCTCGGTATTATTATCTCCATTATATTACAAAGATGAGGAGACTGAGAATCAGAGAGATTTTAAAATCTGCTCAATGTCAAGCTTGCAGCAAATGACTGGTGGAAACAGAACTGGGGCTCAGAGCTGTATGGCTGCCAAGACCCAAGCCCTTTTGCATCCGTGATTCTGATGCTCACAGTTTCCTGGCTTACACACGAAGGTAACGTGCAACCCCCCACCCCCTGCATGACTGCAGCACAGATACGGGGACATGAAAGTTCGCGTGAGCAGTATGCCCAGCGATGACTCCCTCTTCTCACCCCCGTCTACACAAACCAACACCGAGGAGTCTCACTGGCAGGCTGCCACGCGCTGACTCTGGGTTCATGTGTTGGCTGGATGTTAGATTCACTCACCTAATTTTTTTAGGGCCTTTTAAAACATATGAGGCAATTTGTCTTTGTTGGTTAAAAAAGAAAGGAAAAAAAAAAAAAGATTTAGGATGAATTCACCCTGCAGCATAATTAACCCCAGGCCTGTCTGTCCCTGAGGGAATCTTCCTATCTTAGCAAAACATAGGCAACCCGAGGCTCAGGGCACGTCACTTTATAGAGTCTAGCTAATCTAACACAAAATGCCTTGAATCATCAAGTTTTTATTCCTGCCACCTCTAAGAGCCTCTGTTTCTCCCCAAAGCAAAACAAAGGAAAAGTTTTTGCCAGCCTGAAGGTTGACCGAACAACATAAATTCCAACTGATAACTGTTAAGAAAGTCTGCAGTCCTGGTTTAGGCTGGAGTTTTGGTTTCTATTTCAAAAGATGCACCTTCGGGTTGGAAAGAACAAAGGCAGATGTGTAGGAAGCAGAAGACATTTGTTGTGCCTGCCATTGCTTCTAGAACTTGTCTCTGCTTGATTTTCACAAGGCTTTCTGAGCATAAAAGCTTGCTGACTGCCAGCGTACCTCCAAATGACGGAAGGATTCGCTCAAAACAGAGAGCTTGCACTTTAATTTTAAACTTTGCCTTTGTTCCTGCTCACAGTGCAACCAAAAATGTGAGGAAATTGTTTGCAGTCCACCCCCAGTGGTTTAGATCATTTAGCTATCATATGACCTTTGGTGATCTGAGTCACCTCTCTCTTGGCTTTGCTAAAAAAGTTGATTGCTATTCAGTTCTCCCTGTCTCACTGCCTGTTCAGCAATGCTTTCTCCCCACCGATTAAAGAAAAATGGTGAGGGGTGGGGCAGATCCTGTGGAGAAACAACTGTAAGTAGGTGTGTGTTGCTTTAGATGGCTTCTCTCTTCATGTGCTAAAGTCCACGTGCTTTCGCAATGGTCCTTGCAGTCATTGTCCACGAGGAAGCCAAAGGGAGTTTTACAGCCAGCTAAGAAAACAGCATCTGTCCTCTACTTCAGGCGAGATAACACGACCAAAACAAGGAAACAGAAGTCAAAGACACAATTGAACTAGGAGACACAGCTAGTGCTAGTAATTATAGTTCTGACCAAATCGATAGGAATGAAACGATTCTGAGGCCGCTTCACGCTTGTACTTAGTCTCTCGGTTGTGTCCAACACTTTGTATCTGACCCCGTAGACTGTAGTCCGCCAGGTGCCTCTGTCCATGGGGAATCTCCAGGCAAGAACACTGGAGTGGATTGCCATGCCCTCTTCCAGGGGATCTTCCCAACCCAGGGATCGAACCCAGGTCTCCCACATGGCAGGCAGATCCTTTACCTTCTGAACCACCAGGGAAGCCCATGAATACTGGAGTGGGTATCCTATCCCTTCTCCAAGGGATGTTCCTGACCCAGAGAATTGAACTGGGGTCTCCTGCATGGCAGGCAGATTCTTTACCAGCTGAGTCACTAGGGAAGCCCAAACAAGACTTATGGTCTAAGTCTCCTGGTGAAAATGTTACCTTGCTGAGCTCCTACCTGGATCATACAAGGTCCTTCATGATCTGATGCTCCTCCAAATAGGAAGGAAATTGATGGACCACTCCACAGGCATCCCAGTGCATTGTGGGCCATTGCTGAGACCTGAGGATACTCCCCTCCTGAGGTGCCTTCCCCACAGTGCCCCCCTGACTCTGGCACCCCATTCTGTGAACTCCAGACAGTCCAGGCATGTGCTCCAACCTCTCCCTGCCATGCACTGCTCACCTCTGCTCTGCTTAATAAAATCTTATCCTTAAAGACTGAGCTCAGACTTCACCTTTCTGGACTCAGTTTTAACTGACTCTACTTTGTGTCTGCCCAGCATGTTAGTGGTCAGTGGGAAAGCATGGCCCCAATATCTTGCAATGCTTTGTGTCAAAAGTAGGATTCTAGTTCCTCATGCTTTAGCCTCAAATTTGCTTTGCACAATAGGATGTGGTGGAAGTGACGCTATATGAATTCTGCCACCCAGTTCTCAAGATGCCTTGAAATGTCCTCTCTTGGTATCTGGAAATACTGGCCTGAGCGCGCCATAGCAAAAAAAAAAAAAAAAAAAAAAAATCAGTCTTTCCTACTGGAGGTTGTAAATCTATGTTGAGGAGATCCAAAGTACTCCCAGAGAATGCTAACATCAACTGCCATCTGGCCCACCCCCCTCCCACATCTGAACCAACAAGTGACAAAAGCCCCACGAGGGATCCCAGAGAAGATGTGAGAAGAACCACCCAGCTGAGCCCAGCCCAGACTGCAGAAACATGAGCGAGTAAATACGCAAGGTTTCCCACTCAAAAAATGGGCAGAAGACATACCAGTGACCAGCAGGCACATGAAAAGATGTTAGATATTGCTAATTATTAGGGAAATGCAAATCAAAGTGACAATGAGATATCACCTCACACAAGGCTATCATCAAAAAATTCATAAACGTCAAATGCTGGAGAGAGTGTAGAGAGAAGGGAACCCTCCTGCCTGTTGGTGGAAATGCAGATTGGTACAGCCACTATGGAGAACAGTATGGAGGTTCCTTAAAAAAACTAGAAATAGAGCTACCATATGACCCTGCAAGCCCACTCCTGGACATATAGCCAGAGAAAAACACAATCCAAGCAGATGCATGCACCCCAAGATTCACTGCAGCACTGTTTACAACAGCCAGGACATGGAAGAGACCTAAATGTCCCTCAGCAGAGAAGTGGGTGAGGAAGGTGTGGTGCATACGTACAATGGGATATTGCCCAGACCTTAGAAAGAATGAAGGAATGTCACGTGCAGCAGCACGGATGGGCCTAGAGTGCCACACTGAAGAAAGGAGTCAGACCGAGAAGGAGAAACACTGTACGACACCCCTTATATGTGGGTCTGAAAAGGAATGATGCCAATGAACTTACAAAACAGAAAGAGACTTTGAGAACCAGCTTATGGTTGCTGGTGGGAAGAACTGGGGAAGGGGTAGGTAGGGAGTTTGGCATGGGCATGCACACAGTGCTATGTTTAAAATGGGTGACCAACAAGGTCCTACTGTACAGCCCCAGGGGACTCCGCTCTGTTATGTGGCAGCCTGGATGGGAGGGGGCTTTGGGAGAGAATGAACACATGTATATGTACGGCTGAGTCCCTTTGCTGTTCACCTGAAACTACCACAACATTGTTTGCTAATCAATGAAAACCCAAAACAAAATTAAAAGGTTAAGGAGAAAAAGAATAGTCATGGTTTCAAGACACAACATTTTTACATTAGTTTATTAGGCAGCAGCAGATAATAGATAAAATATTTTTTCTAGGTGTTTCGGAAAGGTTCACGTACCTACAAGAAGTCATAGGCAACTTTGTTTTGGGGAAGGTGGGTTATTTCCATAGGAAGTTTCTCTCTCTCCCACTCTCTTTATCCAACTAACTCCTATTCACTATTCAGGTCTCAAATTAGACAACACTTCTGTGGGGCTTCTTTCCAGCTCCCTTGAGATGGGGTCAGGTGCTTCTCTGCTGGGCTCCTTGGCATCCTGCTGAGCACATTTCACACCCTAAGGCTGCAGTGCCCATTTGCCCATCCAACCAAAGGCTCCACAAGGCAAGCACAGAGCCTGTCTCAGCCACTGCTGCACTGTCAGCTTTGGTTTAGCGCGTGCCAAGCGTGGGATTTTCTGCTTATGTGTCTCGTCAGCTCACCTGGCCACACATTCCATTCAGGACAGCGGTCCATGTGATAAGGTTTTTCTTTAAATGGGACACACTCTGCCCCTATGTTTGTCTTCTGTTTACAGGCTTACCTGTCCTCACTGAGAGCTCGAGCCCCCAGCATCCCCTGCGTGCGTGCATATTTGAATATGAGTTCTCTACTCTCTTTAACCATCTTTTCTCCAGCCCACACTAAGAAACAGCTGAGAGCCCTGCAAAGGTCTCGGCCAGGGTAGTACCTGACCACACCATCTCTCCTCCCTTGACATTTTCCCTCTTGCCAAAATATTGCAACAAGAACTTCGCACCACCAGGAGTGGCCTGACCAAGGCAGAATAGAAGAGAATTACCACATCTATTATTTAGAACCGGATGCCACTCAAAGGCATGCAGGACGTTAATTCCGGCACCAAGGATCAGACCTGTGCCCCTGCAGTGGAGATGCGGTGTCTCAATCACTGGACCACCAGGGAAGTAAGTCCCTTAGACCCTTATTCTTTTGTTAATGCCAGGTTAGGCCCCTACGGATTTACTGGATGGATGCACTGTGGAGATTACGGCAGCTCTGCCGTGTTCAGCAGCCTGTGTGAAAAAGATGTTTGGATGAGGGTTCGTTCACATCTCACCTTGACTTGAGAGCATACAGTTGATTTCACTGATTAACATTTGACACAAGTAGAACAATTTTCATTTAGCCCTGTTTTAACATTTGTTTGGTAATTGGGTTTTTCAGATGCTACTGTGATCACAGAAAATTGCATATTATGCGACGTTCCTGTGAATTCAAGTGAAGCAGAATCCTATATTACATTCCATTGAATGAGAACATGCCTCTGGTAGAAAAGTTTCAATTTAGCACTTGGCAGAAGGCTTTGTTTAATTCACCTGCATTCTATTTGGAAAAGGGAAAACAAATGAAGTGATACTAAATTCCTTTCAGGGAACTGAATATTTCTTGTCCCTGTGTTGCAGGGGGAAACAGTAGAAAGAGGGTGCAGAAAGAACAGAGTGTTTGCCATCAGATAAATGTGGGGTTTAATCTGTTTTCCACCACTAGGGAGCTTATGACAATGCAGAAATAACTAAGAAACAACTAAGAAGTAACTGAGAATCAGCTGCCCAAGGTTTAAAGTGGGGGTAGAGTTACTTCTCTCACAGAATTAAACTGTAGGTAGTAAATGACGTTTTAGACATATATACCTTCACAACAAGGAAGCACCGTTGAGTCTAGCTCCTTATTTGCTGTTATTTCCTACTGGGATGCAATTTCTGCCCATCTGGTGCCCTGGCTGACCTTGCACTCTAATAAATCCTACCACTGAAACAGGTATTTAATGTAGAACTTCCTGCGATTGCCGAAGTGTAAAAGAAGACAAGCCGGCTTTTTCCGAACGATCGGATTGGGTGGCTCACTGGCCCTGTTGGGATTTTCCTGGTGGCTCAGACGGTAAGGCGTCTGCACAATGCGGGAGACTCCGGGTTCGATCCCTGGGTCAGGAAGATCCCCTGGAGAAGGAAACGGCAATCCACTCCAGTACTCTTGCCTGGAAAATCCCATGGACGGAGGAGCGTGCTAGGCTATAGTCCATGGAGTTGCAGAGTCGGACACGACTGAGTGACTCCACATTCTTTCTTTTCTTTTCTTTTCTGGTCCTGTTGGAAATTGTGAGTGTGTGTGTGTAATACTCACTCCTGAGCAGACAGCCACAGAACCCTCTTTGTGAACAGGTGTAAGTGGGGGAAAGGAAAGGAGGGTAGAGGCTTGGGGGAGTCTGTTCCCTACAACAGATGCTATGAACCAGCCGTCTCTGACCAGAGGTGGGGGCGCAGCGCCCTCTAGTGCTCCGTAAACGCCTTGCATGGTGTAGTGAGGCGGAGCCCACGGGTTGGTGCATCTCTAGGCAGATGCTGCCATCTGCTGGTTAAAATCACAATTTGCAACTCTCGAATGTTTCAAGTCAGGCTGGAGGCCATCAGGGCAAGGGCTGGGCCTATTTCATCTCAAGCCCCTAAATTGGCTTTTGAAAGGCATGAAAACAAAAAGGAAAAGCAAGCTGGCTGTTCAGAGGGCCCACAACTACCTCCAAATATACTCCGGGACCATCTCAATTCAGTTCAGTCACTCAGTCATGTCCAACTCTTTGCAACCCCATGAATCGCAGCATGCCAGGCCTCCCTGTCCATTACCAACTCCCAGAGTCCACCCAAACTCATGTCCATTGAGTTGGTGATGCCATCCAACCATCTCATCCTCTGTCGTCCCCTTCTCCTCCTGCCCTCACTCTTTCCCAGCATCAGGGTCTTTTCCAGGGAGTCAGTTCTTCATCTCGGGTGGCCAAAGTATTGGAGTTTCAGCTGCAGCATTAGTCCTTCCAGTGAATATTCAGGACTGATCTCTTTTAGGATGGACTGGTTGATCTTCTTGCAGTCGAAGGGACTCTCAAGAGTCTTCTCCAACATCACAGTTCAAAAGCATCAATTCTTTGGCACTCAGCTTTCTTTATACTCCAACTCTCACATTCATACATGACCACTGGAAAAACCATAGCCTTGACTAGATGGATCTTTGTTGGCCTCAGTTCAGTTCAGTCGCTCAGTCGTGTCCGACTCTTTGCCACCCCATGAATCGCAGCACACCAGGCCTCCCTGTCCATCACCAACTCCCGGAGTCCACTCAGACTCACGTCCATCGAGTCAGTGAGGCCATCCAGCCATCTCATCCTCTGTTGTCCCCTTCTCCTTCTGCCCCCAATCCCTCCCAGCATCAGAGTCTTTTCCAATGAGTCAACTCTTCTCATGAGGTGGCCAAAGTACTGGAGTTTCAGCTTTAGCATCATTCCTTCCAAAGAAATCCCAGGGTTGACCTCCTTCAGAATGGACTGGTTGGATCTCTTTGCAGTCCAAGGGACTCTCAAGAGTCTGCTCCAACACCACAGTTCAAAAGCATCAATTCTTCGGTGCTCAGCTTTCTTCACAGTCCAACTCTCACATCCATACATGACTACTGGAAAAACCATAGCCTTGACTAGATGGACCTTAGTCAGCAAAGTAACGTCTCTGCTTTTGAATATGCTATCTAGGTTGGTCATAACTTTTCTTCCAAGGAGTAAGCATCTTTTAATTTCATGGCTGCAGTCACCATCTGCAGTGATTTTGGAGCCCAAGAAAATAAAGTCTGACACTGTTTCATTGTTTCCCCATCTATTTGCCATGAAGTGATGGGACCGGATGCCATGATCTTTGTTTTCTGAATGTTGAACTTTAAGCCAACTTTTTCACTCTCCTCTTTCACTTTCATCAAGAGGCTTTTTAGTTCCTCTTCACTTTCTGCCATAAGGGTGGTGTCATCTGCATATCTGAGGTTATTGATATCTCTCCCAGCAATCTTGATTCCAGCTTGTGTTTCTTCCAGCCCAGCGTTTTTCATGATGTACTCTGCATATAAGTTAAATAAGCAGGGTGACAATATACAGCCTTGACATACTCCTTTTCCTATTTGGAACCAGTCTGTTGTTCCATGTCCAGTTCTAACTGTTGCTTCCTGACATGCATACAGGTTTCTCAAGAGGCAGGTCAGGTGGTCTGGTATTCCCATCTCTCTCAGAATTTTCCACAGTTTCTTGTGATCCACACAGTCAAAGGCTTTGGCATAGTCAATAAAGCAGAAATAGATGTTTTTCTGAAACTCTCTTGCTTTTTCCATGATCCAGTGGATGTTGGCAATTTGATCTCTGGTTCCTCTGCCTTTTCTAAATCCAGCTTGAACATCTGGAAGTTCACAGTCCACTTATTGCTGAAGCCTGGCTTGGAGAATTTTGAGCATGACTTTACTAGCATGTGAGATGAGTGCAATTGTGCGGTAGTTTGAGCATTCTTTGGCATTGCCTTTCTTTGTTGGCCTACCCCTTCCCAAACCTCTGCTCTTTCACTTTGCAAACTGGCTGGTGCTCCTAGCTTTTCTACTGATCTTTGAAGGCCCTGTATAAGAGGCATGGTTCTGAAGCTTTGATGTTATGTGAATATTTTGTTGTTGCTGTTGGGGGTGGGAATTAAGGGGTTTTAAACAGTGTCAGACTTTATTTTGGGGGGCTCCAAAATCACTGCAGATGGTGACTGCAGCCATGAAATTAAAAGATGCTTACTCCTTGGAAGGAAAGTTATGACCAACCTAGATAGCATATTCAAAAGCAGAGATATTACTTTGCTAACAAAGGTCCATCTAGTCAAGGCTATGGTTTTTCCAGTAGTCATGTGAGAGTTGGACTGTGAAGAAGGCTGAGCGCTGAAGAATTGATGCTTTTGAACTGTGGTGTTGGAGCAGACTCTTGAGAGTCCCTCAGACTGCAAGGAGATCCAACCAGTCCATTCTGAAGGAGATCAACCCTGGGATTTCTTTGGAGGGAATGATGCTGAAGCTGAAACTCCAGTACTTTGGCCACCTCATGTGAAGAGTTGACTCACTGGAAAAGACTCTGATGCTGGGAGGGATTGGGGGCAGGAGGAGAAGGGGATGACAGAGAGTGAGATGGCTGGATGGCATCTCTGACTCGATGGACGCGAGTCTGGGTGAACTCCAAGAGTTGGTGATGGACAGGGAGGCCTGGCGTGCTGTGATTCATGGGGTGGCAAAGAGTCGGACACGACTGAGCAATTGAACTGAACCGAACATGTGTAAAAGTAAATTTGAAACATTCTTCATACACTAAAACAGGTGATCCAAAATACTGGTTGGTAACTTGTAACATAGGTGTTCTTTTTCACTTACAAACTCCCTTTCTAAACCCTACCCTCAACACAACATATCCCAGTCATTTTACCTTAACACCCCCCAACTGCACACATCTCTGACTGCAAACTCATCAGCTACTACCTAACCTGTTTCATTACCTCTGCAGATGGAGCTCTCACTACCCAAGGTGTATGTTGGTTCTACTGCTGGACATTGGTGTGGTGGTGGTATGTCGCTTCAGTTGTGTCTGACTCTGTGCCACCCTGTGGATTGTAGGCTGCCAGGCTCCTCTGTCCTTGGGATTCTCCAGGCAAGAATACTGGAGTGGTTTGTCATGCCCTCTTCCAGGGGATCTTCCCAACCCAGGGATCAAAGCTGCATCTCTTACAGCTCCTGCATTGACAAGTGGGTTCTTTATCACCGTTGGACGTGGTTTGTTATCAAGCCCTCGTCTGCCTAGCTGGCTCCTTTTTCATGTATTACGTGTTGGGAAGTACAAAGAGGATTTCCATGTCCATGTTCCTCAGAGTAAATTTTCTTAAGATCTCCAGTCTCAACTCTCATGATATAGATTTCAAATCTTTATCATACTTCTTCTCCTTATTTGGATGTGCTTAATTTTGTTATTTGTGAATAACATCTCTGACTGAGTTTATCAGAATTTTAGAAAATGCCCTGAGCAGGGCTAAACCTGCATAAGCACAGTCTCCTTTTTCTGTACACCAGAGTTGTATCAATGTGTTTCAAGAAGCAAAAGCCTGGCTTGAAAGGGTTAATAAACATTATTATGCAATCTAGATCTCTTTCTTAGGAACTTCTACTAAAGTTTCTATATTCTGACCCTGGTCGTTCAGCCAGAATATAAATTATTCACAATTATGCCACAATGGGGTTGATTCTGGCTTCTGTTTTCAGAGTTCCCATCTACTCATCTTCCTCTGTGACTGTAAGTTAAAGGCTGTGGTTTCTGTTTCCCATCCCTGAAGTATGGAAAATATTGACTTTCAGGCATGCCTTCATTGGTCATAACTCATAAAAATGAGTGTAAAATATTAAAATATTTCTTTACATTTTTTACTTAAATATACCTTGATGTATATATCTTAAATATACTTCAAAATATAATTTGAAGCCCAAATAGTCTTTAAAAGAACCTTTTTTTATTACTATCATGAATGAAAACCTAGCACTATTTGTCCTTAGAAACAAAGTACAAAATTAATAGGGAGAAACTAATACTAAGTTCTAGAAAAATGTAGTTGCTTTCAAAGTCTTGATTGAAGAAGAGGGGAGCATTAGACATTTTAGAGATGTATTTTAGCCATTTTAAACCAAAGTAAGAGGTTTTTTGTTTTTTTTTTTTCTCTTAATGTATTTAACTCTTCTGAACACTTCTAAGCAAGGAATAACATCCCCACCCTGTGACTCAATGTTATTAAATGGGTCACCTGGGCCACACAGATCACAGGTAATATAAGTCTCACATGTCAGTGAAACACTGACCTCAGCCATGAATAAAGAATATTATATTCTGACCTATAAGGGAAAACAACCTGAAATATATATAAATATAACTGAATATATATATATATATATATATATATATGTATATATATTCAGGTGCTGTACACTTGAAACTTACACAATACTGTACATCAACTATACTTCAGTTAAAAATCAAAAGAGCTACCCAAAGCATGAAAAATAAATGTATTACATTCTAAGCAATGTGTTTAGCATTCACAGCTGCAATACAGAAATGCTTATCATTCCCATTAATACACAGACTGCATATCTACCTGCATGATTCTTGATCCCCTTCATAAGGATGGAAGGTAAACTGACACTACCTCATCCTTACAAGAACTTTATTCAAACCACTATCTCAATTTATAGGTGAGGCAATCAGAAATTAGGAAAATAATTTTTCCTGGGTCACACTTTTAGTTTTGAGGATTCCAGGTTGGGACTTGAAATGTTCTCCCTTCAAAGGCTGCCATCATTATTAATATCACTATCATTATGATCATGATTGATTCTACCACAAAATACACGAAGAACAAGGATTCAGAAGCTCTTCCTGTGGTAACACACTAGTTCTCAAACTTGGTGGGCAAGTGGCTTATAGATGCTGATATGTATCCCTCCCTTTTTCCTACATTGGAGGAAAAAGTGGACAAAAATGAAGTGATTGATGAAAGGTTGTAAGGGAAAATATGCATTAAAAACCAGAGGCTCTAATGGAAGTGATGGGTGTTTGCTCATCACCCAGATAGCTAAGCCCGTGGTGGCCCACAGAGCAGGTAGAAAGAGAGCTGGCAGCTCCACGCCTGAGAGCCTGAAGCTGGGTGTGTCGCTCAAGCCAACAGCCAGTCATGCGTCTGCACACGGAGGGCTCGGGAAAAGGAAAGTCAGACCTACAGGGGAGTAACTGCGAATCCAGCTGGATGCCTAATTGTCCTCTTTCAGCCAGATGCTCCCTGTCAGGAAGGCACCGTCAATAATGTATGAATCTCAAAGGCGGAGACAGATGTGGTTATTATTCCCTCTAGGCCTTTCCTGCCTTGGAGAAGACATATGACTGAGGAATGACGACAATTTTAAAAAATGTAAGTTGATACCGCCAGCTAGAGCAAACGTCTTGGCAGAATTCCAGTCATCGTCGTAGTTCAGTTTGGACTGTAAATTTTCACGGTAAACACTTCAGACAATAACACACAAGGGCTTCTTGAAGAGAACACAGCCTTCCTGCGGTGCTGGAGCAAGCAGCTTCCTCTGGGCTGCATCAGCCTCCAGAAGCCTATTTTTAACATTTGCTTTTATTTCTTAACCCTTCCAGACAATAAACATGAGTCATTATAAAAAAATAAATAAGAGGCTCAGTTCTTCCTGTTGAAAATAAGAAAAGAGACTTCACTTGCCTCTTCTTTCAGCATCTACTTTAGAAAACTTGTCTGTTCTAACTCTGTTTCTTTGCAATGCATATATATCTTACTAAAAACTAAATAAGACTCTTACCACCTTTATGACTGAGGAATGTCTTTCTCAAGAACCTAGGAACCATCTCTTTGAAATGTCACCATTAAGGAAGAGAGTACCTCTAGCTCTCATTTTCTGTGAGAAGGTTAAAGCCTGATTTCAGCAGGTGCCTTGTTCCAAAACAACCTATGGTCGCTTGATTTCCCTTTGGATAAATCCAGTTAGCTAACACAGAGGGTCACTCCACCCACCAAATGATTTTAGGTCGACCTACCTGGGACAAATGGTGCTGCCAAGCCTGCCATTTGAGGATGAGTTACTGTTTATCTGCTTTCTGTCTGCTCCTCATTCCAGAGAAAGTCACAGTTTGATAACCTCAACAACCACAGAAGCTCATCAGGAAGCCACTTGAGGCCAGATTAAAGGAGGACAGGCCCTGCCCACACCCTGGTGTTTATCAGCAACCCCACCCTTGAACCATTACTATAAAACTCCTCACCAAATCACCCCCCGCCAGGTTGGGACACAGTTTTTGAGGGCACAAGCCCGCTGTGTCGCACAACAAAACTATTATTTTCTACTTTCACCCAAAACTCTTAAGATTTGATTCGGCACCCAGAGACCTAGCTTCCTCATCAATAGGAGATGCTCTGAAAACTGAGTAGATCTTATCCTTTTGTAGGAGACAAAATCTTTGTCTCCTTTCTCTGCCTTTAGTTGGAGATGCTGTGGTGGTGATGGGCCATTTACAGGAGTTACTCAGTTTATCTCCCATGTATACAGGAGGCATACATGTTATTAAGCTTCTTCTTTCTCTCCTGTTGATCTTTTATTACAGGGTGTGTCTCAGCCAAGAACCTAGAAGGGAAGAGGAAAAATGACCCTTTCTGCCCCACAGGGGTTTGCTGCTGTTGACTGTATAAGTCTTTGCTCCCTCCAGTGAGTCTGTAAGTTCCTTGAGAGCAGAACTTGTGACTAATACATGCTCTGTTGTTTCCCTGATGACTCACAATGTGCCAGGGAGGTAGCAGAGACTCAACAAGGGCAAGCTGAGCCACTGAACTTGGAAGAATTAAGTCAGCTGGACTGTGATCTTTACTCACAAGATTGTGACAAGACAAGCTCAAACACAGTTGTTTATGCTAAGCCCCACAGCACCAAACTGAAACTTAATTACAGTTTTGGCTCTCCCAGAATTGGACTCTTAAAGCAGTCTGTTAGGGGTCACCCTGACAGATAGGCACTAGTTAGGTAACCAAAGGAAAGTGACCCTCCAATAAGCAGCGTTTTTGTCTTGTGGAACTTTCTTGTTCCTACTCGCTTCTGCCTATGAAAGTCTTTCCTTTTGTATAGCTCCTTGAAGTTCCTTTGTGTTTGCTAGATCAGATGCTGCCTGACAAGAATCACTGAGTAAAGCTAATCTTCAAATGTACTCGGCTGATTTCTTTTTTTTAACAGTTTAGTGGCAGTGATGGGATCTGGACACTTCTGATGGCTTTGAGGACAACAAGAAATGCAGGCATTGGTACCAGTGGACCTTCTGAGCTTTCTGTAGTTTTTGCTGTCTCCAAGGGCTGAGGGTAAGTTCCTGTTAGAGCTGAGCTCAGCTGTCTGTGTACTGATCTCCTGACCTACCTGGCTTTCCAGTCCAGGGTTAACCAGTCAGTCTAGATGGACAGGTGGCTCTAATCCAGCACCAGTCCTTAGCCCTGGGTTAGGGCACCATCCTAGTCCAGGGCTCGGTGGGGCAGCTTGAGCTAGCAGGCTGTTCCACCCAGAACCTGAGTCCCCTGCCTTTGGCTGGTCCACAGCTCCCATTTGTTGGGTTCTGCTGGTTCAGTCCATAGTCCCACTTTGGGAAATATTGGTGGTGAGCACATAAGGGCTTCTCTTGACCAGTCCACAGTGCCATCTCCTCGGCTACTGCTGAGGTCCACAGTTCCATTTCCTTGGTTGCTCTTGATTTCTGTTTATGAGCACAAGAGGTGCACGAATAACACATTGATTGTTAGTAGAAATCTCGGAAGCCAAAGCCACAAAATTGGTGGGCATGGATTGAACAGGTAAAAGCTGTTGTAGCACCTGCCACCAGACCCTAACACTCCCATGCTAGAGTAAGTCAGTCATGGGATAGGTTGGATTGACACTTGGTTACTGCCTCATGAAAACATCCATGCCATGAGCTACAGTGTGAAACACCAAAACAACCCCCAGCTCAGTGGCACATCCCTCTTGGGTAACAATTTGTCTTAGGAGAGACTTAAAACTTAGCTACAGAAACAGAATCCTCAAGTTTCAAAGAACCGAGCAGGGCATCATCTGGCACAATTGCTTCTTTTATATCTAAGAACTGTGGCCCTAGAAGCTTAGATGCCTATAACAATGGCAAAACCTTACCAAAACAACCTAGAATTACAGTGAGTTATCAGTAAACAAAGGAAGTCAGAGTCTTCAGAGACTGCAGCCACCACAGATGGTGAGCCAGTGAGCCCTGGGGCAACTCAGGGAGGAAAGAGTTCCTGCCTTCCAGCAGCCACCAGGCTGCAGCCCCTCCCTATGGTGAGCCCTGGGGGAAGTCAGGGAGGAAAGAGTTCCTGCCATCCAGCAGCCACCAGACTGCAGCCCCTCCCTA